>NC_066537.1:11834953-11994953 GCF_024679095.1 Eriocheir sinensis
TGACTCCGTTACTAAATTCGCCATGTGAAGAGGAAAACAAATAACAATGATATATCTACTGCTTTTAAATCCACTTACAAAAACAAATGATATAGGGTTATAGAATAAATAATGATGATAAGAGACAAATAATATATATGCAATGACTGACTCGTTACTAAATTCGCCATGTGAAGAGGAAAACAAATAACAATGATATATCTACTGCTTTTAAATCCACTTACAAAAACAAATGATATAGGGTTATAGAATAAATAATGATGATAAGAGACAAATAATATATATGCAATGACTGACTCCGTTACTAAATTCGCCATGTGAAGAGGAAAACAAATAACAATGATATATCTACTGCTTTTAAATCCACTTACAAAAACAAATGATATAGGGTTATAGAATAAATAATGATGATAAGACAAATAATATATATGCAATGACTGACTCCGTTACTAAATTCGCCATGTGAAGAGGAAAACAAATAACAATGATATATCTACTGCTTTTAAATCCACTTACAAAAACAAATGATATAGGGTTATAGAATAAATAATGATGATAAGAGACAAATAATATATATGCAATGACTGACTCCGTTACTAAATTCTCCATGTGAAGAGGAAAGCAAATAACAATGATATATCTACTGCTTTTAAATCCACTTACAAAAACAAATGATATAGGGTTATAGAATAAATAATGATGATAAGAGACAAATAATATATATGCAATGACTGACTCCGTTACTAAATTCTCCATGTGAAGAGGAAAACAAATAACAATGATATATCTACTGCTTTTAAATCCACTTACAAAAACAAATGATATAGGGTTATAGAATAAATAATGATGATAAGAGACAAATAATATATATATATGCAATTAATGACTGACTCCGTTACTATTATCCATGTCAAGAGTAACGCAAACAACAAATGAAATATATAATAATGCTTTTAAATCCTCATATATATAATAAAAGACACTAATTAATGAAGATAATGGAGATCAACACTATACAATAACTACTCCGGAACTAAATTCTCCATGTAAAAAGGAACACAAACAGGAAATGAAATAATCTAAAGTTTTAAATCCACTCATGAAAACAAAATTGTAGTTATAGAAAAAAAATTAAGACAATAGTTAAACCAAGAATAACAAATGACTCCGTTCCTAAATTCTCCATGTAATGAGTAAGAAAAATCAGTGAATAGCACATCTACTGCTTTTCAGTCCACTTATGACTCAGAAGATACAATAAAAGAGAGCAAAAAATAATGATGATAGAGATAAACAACTAAAATACTAATAGATAACGAATAAATAAATCCTTTGTATCCATGTCTGTATCCCCGTTGTTCCTCTCAAAGGTAAACAAAAGCACTGGACCAACAACAAGGGTGAGAATAATATCAATAAACACGTCCATATACATAATAATAAATAGGTGATTAGTTTTTCCTGTGTCTGTGTCCATTAATTACCTCATCCTACAAGTGTTTCCCTCCCTAGTAAAGTAAATAAGCGGGAATAGAGAAGGAGAGGAGAGCTAACTTTTAATGCGGTTTGCTATATTTTTTAGAGTGGGTAATTCCTCCTGTTTTTGTCTTCATATTACCCCATTTGGTAAATCTTAGGAATAGCGGCTCCTAGCGAGGGCGCATTTTTACTGTGTGGTGGTAATTACAACATTTCTAGCACATATGACGGGGTTTGACAAGTGGACAGGCGTGTTTATGTCACAAGGGGTATATTTTTCCATGCTGGCCTCACGATTTCTTCCAAGTTGATGGGTGATGAGACTGCGAGCTCCGGGGTGAAGAAAAGGAAGAGCCCGCGCATAAAAATACACCCCTTGTGACATAAACACGCCTGTCCACTTGTCAAACCCCGTCGTACGTGCTAGAAATGTTGTAATTACCACCATGCCGTGCCCTAAACACGCACCCGCTAGGAGCCGCTGTTCCTAAGATTTACCCCCCATTTTCCACGTACTTCCCTTCCTAGTAAAGTAAATTAGTGGCAATAGAGAAGTGGAAGAGGGCGGAATGTTTACACGATTTGCTGTAATTTTTAAAAGGGTAATTGTTCATGTTTTTTTTTGTTTTTTATATTTTTTAAACTCATTTTACTTGTATTTCGCTCCCTAGTAGAGTAAATATTTGGCAATAGAAGATGGGAAGAGGGCTAAATATTAACACAAGTTGCCATAATTCTTAAAAGGTTTATTGTAAGTATTTCCATCATATTCCTTGCAGAGTAGAAGAGAAGGAAGAGTAAAGAGAGACAGGGCGCTCAGTTCTGTTATATAATACAAGAAGTAACCGAAGAATTTAATAAGTAACAAGCCTTGCAATAATTCTATCTCTGTAATTATTTTTCCTTAGGTCTATGTCTACTTTTGAATTAATTAATAATTGCTTTCCTCCCTAGCAGATTGAAAATAGAAGAGACATGCTTTAGTATATGTAGTTTCAGGCCAACAAATATTTCCTCGTATCTGTAAACATATCTTGCACGTATTTCCTTCCTAACCAAGTGAAAATAAAAGAGAATGGGAGGAAGCCTAACCAATAATTCTTTTCCTTGACTGTCTTTTTAGTATAATTTCAAACCAGCAAATATTTTCTCGTATCTGTAAACATATCTTGCACATATTATATTTACTTCCTAGCAGAGTGAAAATAAAAGAGAATGGGAGGAAGCGTAACCAACAGTTCTTTTCCTTGACTCTCTTTTTAGCATAGTTGCAAACCAATAAATATTTTCTCGCATCTGTAAACATACCTTGCACGTATTTCCTCCCGAGTCGAGTGAAGATTAAAGAGAATGGGACAAAGCCTAACCAACAATTCTTTTTCTTGTCTGTCTTATTCACATTTCCCTTCCTTCCAGAGTGGCAGTAAGAGACGGGGGAAGGACAAGAGACCTCAACCTGTCACATTTCTTCGCCGAGCTAATATTTTTATGAGCATCAGCCAGCAAGAGCCTCCAAGATGGCCATGTCTTCCTCCTCACCCATGGACAGACTCATGACCCTGGACAATATCGAGAAAGATATTGCCACGGTGCTGCAGTCAGCCGGTGAGAGAGAAATGAGTCCTTGTGTCTTTAATTATTTTGTTATTTTCTTGTTTTCATAAGTAGATTGAAAAGCATCAGACATATCATTTATTGTTTTTCTCTTTATTGGGAGAGTTTAGTAATGGTGGCAGTTATTGTTTACGTTAGTTGGAGAAAGAAGTCCACGTGTCATTAATTATTTTTACTCTTTGCAGGGAGAGTTTAGTAATGGTGTGAGTTATTGTTTACGTTAGTTGGAGAAAGAAGTCCACGTGTCATTAATTATTTTTACTCTTTGCAGGGAGAGTTTAGTAATGGTGTGAGTTATTGTTTACATTAGTTGGAGAAAGAAGTCCATTTGTCATTAATTATTTTTACTCTTTGCGGGGAGAGTTTAGTAATGGTGTGAGTTATTGTTTACGTTAGTTGGTGTTTCTGGAGTACCTGGCATGTCATTTTTTCTTTGTTTTTGTTTTAATAGGATGATGCCACAGATGGAGATTATTGCCAGTTTCCTCATGTGTTTGCCTCTTTTTTTTCCCACCTCCCCCTCGTCACCTGAATCAAGTCTTAAATGCAGAAAATTACATGAATAAACTTGGATTAATTAACTTTTGCTGTAATTTACTTTCATGCTTCTGCTCAATCTTCTAGCAAACATTTCTTCCTGACATTTTTTTCATGATAACTGAGTAAAATTGAGAGCATAGACTGGCAAAGATACCCATTTCTTTTTACCCATGACCATACCCTAGTAATAATGCCTAGTGTCCTTCCCCACCCCAGGCCAGGCCCTCACCGAGCTGAGCAAGGACAAGCCGGCCAACAAGCAGGTGGAGGCGCACGTGACTCAGTTCCGCCAGACACTCACCAACGTGGAGACGGAACTCGCCAAGCAGATCAACTACCTCACCCAGGTCTCCACAGGTGTGTTGTGGGTGTGGGGGTGAAGGGCAGTGTGTGTGTGTGTGTGTGTGTGTGTTTAGAGGGGCAGGAAGAGGTACTGTGCATGTTGGGAGTTATATGAATAGGGTGTGGCATGGACATTTTTTTGGTGCATGTTTTTTTTCACTTTTATATTACCCATTTTTATTTATTTATTTTATTTTTACTGGATTGGATAAAGTTAATTGTCCCATATCTTAATTCTGTTTTCCAATCTAAACCTGTTAAGTATGTGTTTAACTTTGCTCTTTTGTGACTACTACTACTACTACTACTACTACTATTACTACTACTACTACTACTACTACTACTACATCAACCATCCCTACTACATTATCCATACCAAATCTTGACTACCATATCATTTCTTCTACTACCATATAACCCAAACATACCCAACCACAATGCCCACTCTCTATGCCCCCCTCCAACAGGTCAAGCACACGAGGGGTCCAGCTACAACTCCCAGAAGACCCTACAGATGGCCATGCACCGACTGGACCACGCCAAGACCAGAGTGAATGAGCTGGAGGCAATTAAGACCAAACACCTTCAGATCCTCCAGCAACACCAGCTCCAGAAACAACAGGGCATGCAGCAACCGCCCCAACCCTTGTGATGAGGAGTGGAGGGGAGTGGGGAGGGTGATAGTAGTGGCAGGGGGAGAAGGATGTGGGTAGATGCAGGAGTGGAGTTGGGGAGTATCGGGGAGGGAGGTTGTGACAGTTAAGGTAGAGGGAGAAGGAAGTGGGTAGATAGACACCCCATTACGGTAAGGAAAGGAGGGGATGAGGGATGTTTGGGGGAGATGGTTGTGGTATGGAAAGAAGGGTGTGGGGAGATGCAGCACCTCCCCAACTTTTGTGCCGTGAAGTTGAGGGAATGGGAACAGTTGGGAAGGCTTGGGGTGGGTGTGGTAGGTGACAGTGGTGGTTGGGGAAGAAGGAAAAAGAGTGGTATTGATGGGTTATGAATGTGCTGGTTGAAAAATACTTAAGTTTTCATCATCAGCCATGACTTGTCAGCTCCAGAACAAAGACCTTTACCAGTGTTCTCTACCTCACTGTCTGTTGTTAGTTTACTCCATCCTACCCCAGCAATGGTTATTTAATTGATCTACTTGCTCTATTTGCCCTGTCGATTACACTTCCTAGGTTGCCACTCCGTTACTCTGGCAAGAATCTCGAAAATGGCAATAACTGATAATATTTAACCATCCATTTCCCTTGCTTTGGTATTATACAAGTGAAGGTGATACAAGCTTAAAAGAATAACAAAAAAAATCTCATAAACAGTATATAGGAAAGTTGAGAGATTCATAGTGTGTCGTATGTCGAAAATTTAATAACTGATAATATATAACTATCTGCTTCCCTTCCTTTGGTATTACACAAGTGAAGGAGATACAAGCTTAAAAGAATAACAAAAAACAACTTGGGAACAGTATACAGGAGAGTTAAAAAAAGAGAGATCCATGGTTTATCTTAATATTCTTTACTTCATATAGTTTCTTCACGACTGAGGGGAGACGGAATCATTTCATAGCAATACCGATAGAGTGAAGGAGTAACAGCGAACAAACCAGCAGCATCAGTTACACAAATATATATATGGTTTTACAGATTCAGTAGTACTTATGATGTCATGTGTATCCATCCAGTCAATTCACAGCACATTGAAAGAAGCGTGAAGGGAAAATACATACCATCATCATTAGAAGCATAGAAAACAAATATAAGTACACAGAGTAACTTCACCATAAAGGACATGAAAAAAAAAGGAAAAAACGGAAAGAAGAAAAATTAACAGCGTTCAAATTTGATGTTATACTCAAGATGTACGTTACAAGAATCATACTTTTGAAACACGCCCAGCCAAAATAAAATTAACACAAAGTAACCTCACCGGACATGAAAATACAATAGCATTCATTTACAAAACACAGAAAGAAGAGAAAAAATAAGAACATTTGTATTTGATCTTATAGTACTCAAGACGAACACTTCAAGCATCGCACATCTGCAACACGCCCAGCCATCCTTGCCAGAGAAGCAGCAGAGCAATGGGAGGACCAGTACAAAAAATAATTACTGTGGGTCGTGAGTTTCATAAGCGGATAAATATTATATGTGACACGATCCTTAGTATAGATGCCGAGTGTTCCCAGTGTGTGTGTGTGTGTGTGTGTGTGTGTGTGTGTGAAAAGATGATGAGGGTTGGTTGTGAAAGAAAAAAAATGAGAAAGCAGATGAAAATAAAAAGAAAAGGAAGAAAGGAGAAATGAAAACATAAGTGGCAGTAAAAACAACTCAGAGAATAATAGTCAGAAAAGTACACAAAAAAATTAAGCCAAAGTATCAAAACGTGTGTGTGTGTGTGTGTAGTCAGTCTGGGAACACTCAAATCAGTATCTTTTCTTTTATCAGGTTTTCATACTGTAACATAATTTGTATAAGAGAAAAAAATAACAACAATCATCTAGTACAGTGTGTATAATCACCTTTGCAACATCTCTCATAAATAGTTTTAATATGTGTTATTATTACTATATATTATTTATTTGCGTACGTGTGTGTATATATACGGTACATTCTTGGTTTATCTGGACTCTTGGGAGGCATGAGACAGAAGTAAGGTATAGTTGCCAACTTGTACTCACCCCTCCAATTGGTACTTATATCAGGAAAGTACAGAAAAAGGATCCAAAGTAATAAAACAAACTATTGCCAAAATTAAGACATTCAGTTTTTTTTACTTTGGTTTATTTTAAAGGTCTATTTTGACTGGTTTACTTTGACCTTTATTTTTTTTATTTTCATAGGTCTATTCTGACAGCTGTTTACTTGACCGATTTACTTTCATACTTCAGCTCAAATGTTCCAAAGTCCTTTTTTTCCCCTGGTATAAATACAAATTGGGGTGGTGAGTACTCATTGGTGAACACACTCTATGCAGGCTTCAATCTACAGGAGAGTAGGTCAGCTGGCTGGGTTATGAGGGTGATAGAGTGTGTGTGTGTGTGTGTGTGTGTGTGAATGCCGACACAATCGATACTTACACTATTATACATTTAATCACCTACATTCACACACACACACACACACACACACACACAGTCACGTATTGTCCGAGCACCGCTAAGTAATAGACACACACCAGAGGAAGGAAGATTCAGTTCTTGCCAACACCACAAGGCTCCCACAATGGATGAATGACTTGCAAGACTAATGAATGTGAGTGTGGGTTGTGACAGTGCAACACAAGATATACAGAACGTACCTCAACAATGCCACAAGTTAGATGCAAGGGAGATAATTATTTGTCCTCCATTCACCAAATAAGAAACGAGGGAGACATTTATTCATCCCACCAAGTTAGATTCAAGGCTAGCATTTATTTCTCCCCCATTCATTTAGTTAAGATATGAAGGAGACAGTATCTTGTTTATAGTTGAATATGTTGGTAAAAATAAGATAGTGGACAAATAGAATACATTACACAGCTCTGTGGTTAATATTGATCCATTGGAAACTTTCTAATAAATGTGAATGATTGAGTTAATGGGGGAAATAAAATGTACCAGGCGTCAGAAGCCATACTGCACTAAAGTCAGAGGAAGGTAAAATATAACACACGCAAATGTATTGAAAAGACAGAAATGGGTGAAGAGTCATAGGTTGTAATAATGTTTCAAGTGAATGGGAGCTAAAAGAGGTGACATACAACCCCATATGGGAAAATAGGGACATTAAACAAAAAGAGGAGAGAAAAAGATAATGGTGGCGAGATATTGTTATGGATGAAGAAGGCAAAAAGGAACTAACTCACTAAAGAGCTGCCATGTGTAGTGTGCCTTGAGTGGTGTTCTTATAGCCATGTGTGTCCTTGTGTATAGCAACCTAACCCACTGGCAAATGAGACTGAGAAAAGCGACATTTGTATTAGTGACTAGTGGGTCCTAAATAACAGATATGATGCATTATGGGAGATTCAGAGATGCAGTGTACTGGGAGTCATGGTGGCTTAAAGGGTTAGAGCATCAAGGCATGAAAGTAGAGTCAGAGTGAGGCTTTTCAAACCCCTGTGCCACCGAGCAACATTAGGAAGGGGATTCAGTCTTAAACGCAGAGCCACAACCTCATAAATAAAAGCAACCTCTTACGAACATCCGCAAGAGCTGACGAGAGGAAGAACAGGAAGAAGGTTTGTAGTATATTCAGATCATAAATTCAATACTGTGATAGAGTAAGTGTGAGGGTTACTAGGGTCAGGTCAGGTCAGGTCAGGGTAAAGTGTGTTGAGTCATTAGCAAAGCACACAAGACATCTCAGGAG
This sequence comes from Eriocheir sinensis, assembly GCF_024679095.1. Taxonomy (NCBI): domain Eukaryota; kingdom Metazoa; phylum Arthropoda; class Malacostraca; order Decapoda; family Varunidae; genus Eriocheir; species Eriocheir sinensis. The sequence continues at coordinate 11,843,296 of NC_066537.1, forward strand.
TAAAAAAAGAATAGGAAAAAGGAAAGCAGTGTATATATTCAGATCATAAATTCAATACTGTGATAGAGTGAGTGTGTGAGGCTTGCATTCAGGGTTGTTAGGGTCAGGTCAGGTCAAGGAAAAGTGTGGTAAGTCATTAGCGAAGCACACAAGACATCCCAGGAATAAAAAAAGAATAGGAGAAAGGAAAGCAGTGTATATATTCAGATCATAAATTCAATACTGTGATAGAGTGAGTGTGTGAGGCTTGCATTCAGGGTTGCTAGGGTCAGGTCAGGTCAGATCAGGGTAAAGTGTGGTAAGTCATTAGCAAAGCACACAAGACATCCCAGGAGTAAAAAAAGAATAGGAAAAAAGGAAAGCAGTGTACATATTCAGATCGTAAATTCAATACTGTGATAGAGTGACTGTGTGAGGCTTGCATTCAGGGTTGCTAGGGGTCAGGTCAGGTCAAGGGTAAAGTGTGTTAAGTCATTAGCAAAGCACACAAGACATCCCAGGAGCAAAAATAGAATAAGAAAAAGGAAAGCAGTGTACATATTCAGATCGTAAATTCAATACTGTGATAGAGTGACTGTGTGAGGCTTGGATTCAGGGTTGCTAGGGTCAGGTGAGGGCAAGGAAAAGTGTGTTGAGTCACTAGCAAAGGACAGAAGACATCCCAGGAGCAAAAATAGAATAAGAAAAAGGAAAGCAGTGTACATATTCAGATCATAAATTCAATACTGTGATAGAGTGAGTGTGTGAGGCTTGCATTCAGGGTTGCTAGGGTCAGGTCAGGTCAAGGAAAAGTGTGTTGAGTCACTAGCAAAGGACACAAGACATCCCAGGAGTAAAAAAAGAATAGGAGAAAGGAAAGCAGTGTACATATTCAGATCATAAATTCAATACTGTGATAGGAGTGAGTGTGTGAGGCTTGCATTCAGGGTCAGGTTAGGTCAGGTCAAAGTGTGTTAAGTCACCAGCAGAGTGCATAAGACATCCTAAGAGTAAAAACTGTCAAAAGAAAAAATAGGATGATAATGTTTAAAGCCTATATTCAGGGTCAGGTCAGGTCAGGTTAGAGTGTGGTCCCCAGCAGAGTGCAAAAGACATTCCAGGGGTAAAAATTTTCAGGAGAAAGAACAGAATGATATATAGTGTGTGGGGCTTGCATTCAGGGTCACTAGGGTCAGTTCAGGTCAGGTCAGAATGTGAAGTCACCAGTAGAGTATACAAGACAACCCAAGAGCATATACCAGAGTTTGTTAGTACGTAGTGTATATATTCGTCTTCGGCAGAGTGTATACGAACAATGACTCTCCTCTGTTACACGAACACTTATAGGCAAGACACTTTAGAGAACAGTCTGTGGGGGGTTAGCAGTAATTAAGTAATCCATTTCACCCTCATCAGTAACACCACCAGCACTGCTACATGAGGGTTAGCTATAGATGCCGCGAGCCAACCCATCCCCTAAACCCTATCCTCTTCCTCCTTGTTCTGGCGTTTATACATAGACTTACATAGATATTCAGACCACACAGACTCGATGGTTGGTGACTGTCTAAGGGTCTATTTTTATTTCTCGTCATCGATAGAAAAAGCTAAGCAAAACTATGAAATTATCTCGTTACTGATGTGGAGGATTATTGATACATGTAGAGAGATTAAGAAAATGAAGGAGGGGGCAGGGTGTATTGTATTGGGCAAGGTGTAAATCCATCATTAAGCTTACCAGCACCATCAACACCACAGTAGTTAGTCATGGTGGTGTTGGGTAAAGTGTTAAGTCATCCCCCACCTCACCATCACCACTATCAAAGGAAGAACTGATGGTGACGGTAGTGGTGGTGTTGACGGGGGTGGAAAACTTTGAAAAACCTCACCATTGTCACTCCCACTATAACAGCAGCCCGTAATGGTGATGAGGAGCAGTACTGGTGGTGATGGACTATATGTACTGGTGATGATGTGCAGTATTAGTGGTGATGAAAGGATAGAAAAAAAAATATCACCCATTCCATCACTAAAACAATGAGATAAGGGAGAGGACGACAGTAATGGTGGTGGTGGAGGAACAGCCCGGGAGGACATGGTGGAGCACTCTTAGTCGTTCTCCAGCAGCGACTTCTCCACCATGATGGAGTCGTAGCCTGGCGGCGGCCCGTAGCTGAAGTTCTCGAAGGTTACGTCCATGATTGCCCCGTCATCAACTGTGGGGAGGGACAAGGTGGACTTTTGATACCTGGGCATATAACATACCAATGGGAATATGCTTCTAGACACTAAAAATAATGAAGAATTAAACATAAAAGAACCCTATCAAAAACAAATAGTGTGCAATGTTGTTCATACCTTGTCCTACCTGATGATGCTTAAGAGGTTCAGCTTCACTTCCAATGTAATGCTTTTCCTTTGCCTTTTTCCCTGGCCAATGGTGCACACCTCAACTACTCTTATACGCTATTATCAAGATAACAGAAAAACACGAACACGAACAATTTGTGGCAATCGAAACACGGGAAAAGCACCTAAACAAATTTGACTGCAGATGGAATAAAAGGAGAAAGATTTATGTATCTTGAAGGGGAACCAGACAGAGGCTGAGAATTGTGCTTTTTCCCCTGCACTGCACACTGATCACATGATTGCACAACGAATCACAACAAAGCATGTAACCAAACTTAAGGGATCATAGATTTAATTTTTGATCAGGGTAAGTTCAAAATCATATCAGCGAATGATTGTATAGCAATAGCTGTGTGTACTGGTAAGAGTCCACATTATTATTAGTGAGTAAAGTGATGATGAGGAAAAGGATGACAATGGTGAGGAAGAGAGGCAAGAGGATGGAGATCAAGACACAGACAAGGTAGCCACACTCACCATAGAGGGCGGGATAGACGGTCCCCTTGAAGCTGGTGACGGGTGTGTTGGTGGGTTTGCTATTGATGAAGAAGTTAAGCTCCACGTGGTCATAGCTCACACCCTGCAGGAAGACGAGAAAGGGGGGATGTACGATGATGGAAAATTATATAAATCATAAATAAATAAATAGATAAAGTGTGAGTTTATATTATACTTTTTTGGGCAATTATCAACACATCTGAAAATTATGACAAAGTAAAAGTACACACAAACTCTCTCTCTCTCTCTCTCTCTCTCTCTCTCTCTCTCTTAGCTATTTTTTGTTACTTCATTACATCTGAATTAAAAAGGCAGTATAGTAGTATTTGTAGACAGAAATAAGAAGGGACAAGGAGGAAGAAATGTAAGAAAAAGAAGAAAAAGAATTAAAAGAGGGGAAAAAAATACCCTCCCCATGACTCACCAGAATGTCACCCTCCTGCGGGATGTCAGCAATCTTGTACTTCTCTTCACCGTTGTGCCGCACCGCCCCGTCGGAACACAACACCCATGACTGCGCATCCTCCCCCAGGGGCACTTTGTTGAGATTGGTGTTGCGCGTCGCTATGCCCACGCCCCACACACCTGTCCATGGGGTGGGGTGGGGGGAAGGAGGAGAAGATAGAGTTGTAAATTGGACATGGACAATATTCTCACCTGTATCACCCATCGAGCCAACCCATTCTCATTTATATCACCCATTTAATCAATTCATTCCCATCCATATCACCCATCAATCCAACCCATTTTCACTCATATCCCCCATCAAACAATCCATTTTCACCCATATCTAATAAAAACAACCCATTCTCATCTATATCACCCATCAAAACAACCCATTTTCACCCATATCCCCCATCAAAACAACCCATTTTCACCCATCTCTCATAAAAACAACCCATTCTCATTTGTATCACCCATCAAACTAACCTATTTTCACCTATATCACCCATCACTCCAACCCATTCTCACCCATCACCTATCAACCAACCCATTCTCACCCATATCACCCATCAAATCAACCCATTCTCACCCATCAAACCAACCCATTTTTCACTCATATCCCCCATCAAACCAACCTATTCTCATCTATATAACCCATCACCTCAACCCATTCTCACCCATCACCCATCAACCTACCTGCCCACCACCCCGTTCTCTCGTTACCCCCCGCCTCACCTGACTGCTGTAGCTTCACCTCAAAGTAGGCCTTGTTCTGCAGGATGGGTATGTTGCCCAGCGCACCGCCAGTACCACAAATCCGCACTCCATTCTTCACTATTACAACCTCATGACCTGAAAAAAAATGGTGTATAAATAAGTAAAATATAATAAAGATAGAAATTTACCTTCACTGGACATATATACACTTTAAAAGGATATAAAATAAATTATAGATAAATAATACAAGTATAAAAAATATGTACACTGACTAAGGGTGCTGACTCAAACAAGAAGAGGTTAGGGTAGGTCAGGTAACATTGGGTGAGAATAAATTAGGTCATCACATGAAATTAGGACAGGCAAATTTTATGACAATACTTTACTAAACGACCTTTCTCATAAATCAAGAGTATTGAAATGTGTGTAAAATCAGGTTAAGTAACAATACTAACAAGTGATATACGAAAATTAACAAACCCAACTAAACACACATTGAAAAACGGATAAATAAAAAAATCAGTCACATTATTGTTCATGAAGATTAATTCGATATTCAACAAATTATGCGTAGTGTATATCATACGTACCCATGTATCCCGTGTCCAGGATGATGGTGGGCGTGGTCCTGGTGGGCAGTGTGGGGTGGGGCGCCGCGCCACACAGCTGCCTAAAGCAACACAGGTACATGGCCATGGTGCTCTCCCTCGCTGGTGATGGGTGTGGTGGTGAAAGATGTTGTGGTGAGGGGTTGGGGTAGTGATGGGCTTGATTGACAGATGTGGTGGTGTCAGATGTGTGATGATGATGGGTGTGGTGGTGACAGTAATGGTGGTGTTGAGTGTGCTGATGGACAGATGTGATGGTGATGGGTGTAGAAGTGATGGACAGGTGTGGTAGTGACAGATGTGTGGTTCAGCTGCCTCCTGACTTACAGCATCATTACATCAACACCTTATCACACTTCTCTCCCCTCCTCACTCCTTCATTTGCAAAGGTATAGCCTTAGAAAATGTACCTACAAAGTGGGGTGTTATTATTATTTCCCTTGTTCTTTTCTTTTCTTTTCTTTTTTTTTTTTGTCTAGTTAATCTCTCTTTGCACCTTTTTTCTTGTGGTTAAAATGGCTTTGGATATGTTTGTAGGTCCTCCTCTTTCCTTCCTTCTAATTCTTCTTTGTTGTCTTCCTTTATTTCTTCTTCTTGTGATCTGTTCTGCTTTCTACCACTTCTAAGGTTCTCACTGATTCTTCACACTTGGATACTTCACCAATCTCTTTTTCCTTCGTTTCCTTCACTTTTTGGCATGTCCAGTTCAATCTACTAGGAGTGGAACACCTTGGTAATGTCTCCTTTTTGCATTATTTCTTCTTTTTAGGTTCTTTTGCCTTTGTTTCTCCTTCCCGCCTCGAGTCCAGTCCTGCAGTTTAATAGTAAGCGTGGGAGACCTAGGTAATGGCTTGTTTTTGCGTCGTTTCTTCTTTTTTCTGTTTTTGTGCTTTTCTTTCTCCTTAAAATCTTGGGTCACTTGCTACCTGTTCTGGCCTCGTCCTCCTCCTCCTCCACTTCTTCCTGTCTTCCTAATGGTGTGAGAGATCTTGTTAATGGCTCTTTTGTGCGTTATTTCTTCTTCTTTTCTGTTATTTTACTTCCTTTTCTCGTTCTTCAAATCTAGGGTCACCTGTACCTATTCTCGTCCTCCTCCTCCTTTCCTGGTCTTCAATTGACGTGAGAGACCTTGGTAATGGCTTTTTTGTACATTATTTCTTCTTCTTTTCTGTTATTTTTCTTCTTGTTTCTCGTTCTAAAAATCTAGGGTCACCTGCTACCTGTTATGACCTCATCCTCCTCCTCCTCCTCCTCTTCTTCTTGTCCTTCGAATGACGTGAGAGATCTTGGTAATGGCTCTTTTTTTACGTTATTTCTTCTTCTCCGTTATTTTCCTTCTTGTTTCTCGTTCTTAAAATCTTGGGTCACCTGCTACCTGTTATGACCTCGTCCTCCTCCTCCTCCACCTCTTCCTGTCCTTCGAATGACGTGAGAGATCTTGGTAATGGCTCTTTTTTTACGTTATTTCTTCTTCTTCTCCGTTATTTTCCTTCTTGTTTCTCGTTCTTAAAATCTTGGGTCACCTGCTACCAGTTATGACCTCGTCCTCCTCCTCCTCCACCTCTTCTTCTTGTCCTTCAAATGACGTGAGAGATCTTGGTAATGGCTCTTTTTTTACGCTATTTCTTCTTCTTTTGTGTTATTTTCCTTCTTGTTTCTCGTTCTAAAAATCTTGGGTCACCTGCTACCAGTTATGACCTCGTCCTCCTCCTCCTCCACCTCTTCTTCCTGTCCTGCTGCTCGTCCCGGCTTCTCCTTGCTCTCTTCGGTCTCACTTTTCGCTGTTTGTCACTCTTCTGCCATTACCTTGTCCTGTTCTCCTGTGCTCCTCCCTCAGTGTGTTCTTCCCTCCATCTGGTTGACGTGTTGGTGTTTTCCTTGCCCGGCCTCCTCCTCCCCCGGACCGCCGATTCGGTACTTCACCACCTCGGCTATTTATTTTATACAAGCTCCCCAAAGTTATTTTTCCCTTGGTAGCTTTTCCTCAACCCTATTTTAACCTTAACAGCTCAAACACCTCGGCTATTTCTTTTATACAAGCTCCCCAACGTTATTTTTCCCTTGATAGCTTTTCCTCACCCCTATTATTTCCCTTAACAGCTCAAACACCTCGGCTATTTCTTTTATACAAGCTCCCCAACGTTATTTTTCCCTTGATAGCTTTTCCTCACCCCTATTTTTTCCCTTAACAGCTCAAACACCTCGGCTATTTCTTTTATCCAACGTTATTTTTCCCTTGATAGCTTTTCCTCACCCCTATTATTTCCCTTAACACCTCAAACACCTCGGCTATTTCTTTTATACAAGCTCCCCAACATTATTTTTCCCTTGATAGCTTTTCCTCACCCCTATTATTCCCCTTAACAGCTCAAACACCTCGGCTATTTCTTTTATACAAGTTCCCCAACGTTATTTTTCCCTTGATAGCTTTTCCTCAATCCTATTTTAACCTAACAGCTCAAACACCTCGGCTATTTCTTTTATACAAGCTCCCCAACGTTATTTTTCCCTTGATAGCTTTTCCTCAACCCTATTTTTTCCCTTAACACCTCAAAACACAGAATAGTTGTAGGGAAATTTGTAGGATATATTGCTTAATTGCTTCCTACAAGATATATTGCTTCTGTTGGTTCATGGTTGAGGTTTAAGTCGATTTAATTAAAGGATTTCCCTAAGTTAATTGTATTTTTTTATTGAGGTTAACTGTAAATTATATTTTTGTGGTATATCCAACACGAGATAATGATGACAGATTCTACTTCGGCTGGTTTACTTCTTTTCCTAATGATAATACTCCATGATAAGAAAAATGCTTTATGCGCTTTTCTTGTTTATTTTAGCTGCTGATTTGCCTCCTCTATTATAAATCAATGAGCACTTTTTTATTATTTTTTCAGTAGGTGCCAACGATGCCAGATTGTCGTACTCAGCCTCTTATGTTCGCCAATTTCCGACCCAAAAACTGCCTCCTAGCCCCTATAATAACTGCCTTCATTCCCTTGTTGTGCTTTCCTTCCTGCCATTGTATCTTTTTAATTTCATGGTGCTACCTACACATGTATTAATAGTTGTATAATCTCACTCTGTCCTGCCTGGGGGTAGGGATGGCATGTTCCTCCCTTCTCCCTTGTTGTTTACCTGCAACAATAAACTATCAATCATATATGGTTATCGTTAAAATGGTTAATTAATGATGTTTGTTGGCAATAAGTAGGCTTCAGAAACCGGTAAACACAAGGCTCTGAGTACGATAATCTGGGACCCTTGGTAGGTACGTTGCCCAGTGCCCAGCCAGCCGCCGAAGGGTATCCATGCTTATCTCCTCAAAGACAGGGTAAAAGACACATTGACTTGTCCCTCAAACTCTTTTTTCAGGATTCAGGATTTCCTTAGCATCAACAGGAAATAGAGTTAGTGGTACCCTAATTTTTGTAGTGATATAAGAAAGTCGTGAAAGAGGGAGAGGTATATCTTATTTATTTCCTTCTGATGTTTGCCTCTCGATTCCACCTGTCGTGTGTGTGTGTGTGTGTGTGTGTGTGTGTGTGTGTGTGTGTCATAGGGGATTGCCACATGAGAAATTCACTTACTCTGGATAAATAATTTTTTCTCCAATATCCCGCCCAGGATTCGAACCCGGGGCCTCGAAATACGGGTCGGACTCTCTTGTATAGAGTGAAAGAGGTTGCCCACTGCTCGAGGTCTTTGGAGGCCCTATCTGCTTCTCAGGTCACTACTCACTGATGGGGAGCAGGTAATTAAAGGTGAAATATCTTGGTTAAGGTTCAATTAGTTTAGTTTTTCTTAGATCAATGAATAATGTTGACAGTCCATCATATATTATCTTAGGAGTAGTAACTGAACTCAAATAAAATAGCAGTTTTTCCATGTTTGTTAGGGTGATAGGAATAGAATTAGGGAGTTAGAACTTTGTCTCAGAGCGAGCTGGCCCTATTATGTTGAATTACCAGCTGCTATTCTCTTACAACAATAAATAAAGCCAACCTCACTTATTTCCAGTGTCCTCCATTGTTTCTGATGCTGAAGGTGCTGCCACAAAGAGAGAGTTTCATTCTACGGAAGTTATTGCTGTGTGGCCGAGCCCTCCACCAGACAGCAAGAGTCAGAGGTGGAGAAAGAAAAGGAGGCATGGCAGATGATGGGGCAGGAGGAGAGGGAAGGTGTGTGGGTATGTGGGGGGAGAGGGGGGGATGCCTGGGTGCCTCTTACCTACCCACTTCTTGCTTCTTTTTCATTTCATTTAGCATCCTTATCTTCCCTTATGGGGTTGGACAGGCCATAAGTCTCTCCCACTCTTGATTGTATACTCCCCTCCCTTATGTTCATGCACTTTTCTTACTTAATTGTATTTTTACAGGATTGAGTCAAGCTTGTGGTGTCCCATCTTCAGAAATTATTTTACCATGGTTTTCTTTGATATTACATATAAATGTTTTAGCACAGTTTCTTCAATTATTATACTCTGTTGATTTAATAATTGCTACTAAGGAACTAAAGAGTTAACCGACAATCTTTTTCCTGATGGATAAGATTGCCCGGCACTCCTTTCCTCAGGGCACTGAATGCAGTTGACCCAATCATAGTAGTTGTAGTAGTATCATTATCATTATTACTATTATTATTGTTCCTTTGACAGGTGTCATGTGGAGGAGGTGGAGGTGGTGGCAGAAGGGCGGTGGTTAGCCCTTCACCGCCACCACTGGAGGGATCACACAGGCCGCCGCAGGTGTGTGTTTCATTCTTTAACCTGTTTGTGTAGGATTTTAATTATCTCATCTTTTCTTAATTTTCATTCATTTTCTAAACCTTATCTGTTTCTCAATATTCCATCTTTTTTTCTTGTTCTCACTTGCCCTCCTTTCCTCTTGTTCTCATTTTTCTTTTTTTCTCTCTGGTTCTCAACTTTCCTTCTTTTGTTTGGTTCTCATTTTTCCTCCTTTCCTCTCTGGTTCTCACTTTTCCCCTTTTCTGTCTCTTTTTTACTTTTCTTCCTTTTCTCTCTGGTTTTCACTTTCCCCTTTTCTCTTTGGTTCTCATTTTTCCTCTTCTCTCTGCTTCTCATTTTCCTCCTTTTCTCTTTGCTTCTCAATTTTCCATCTATTCTTTTTGGTTCTCTCTTCACCTTTCCTCTCTCATTCCAGGGCGTGGGAGGTAGCCAGCTGTCCCTCTTAGGCTGGGCAGGTGGAGGGCGGGAAGGAGGGTGAGGGTGGGCGGAGGTGTGTGGCGGTGGTGGCAACACTGTCCCGCCCACACCCACACCCGCCCGCCCTTGTCCTCGTAAAGCAGTTTAGGCCGACCCTCAACGCCTACACCATAGAGCTGCCTGCCGGTGAGAGAGAGAGAGAGAGAGAGAGAGAGAGAGAATATGCATGCACAGAATTAGGAGTTGATTGGAAAAAGGAAGGCAAAAAATTAGGGGAATGGAAAGAAAATTAAGAAAGTAAGATAAAGATGGATGAAGGAAAGAATTAATGCAGAAGGGAGAAAGGAAGGAGGTAAGGAAAGAATGGAAAAAGAGAAAAAAGATGAATTAGAAAATGGGAAGGGAAAAGAAAGGCATGAAAAAGAGGAAGAAATAAATAAAAAAAAGAATGAATGAGGAAGAATTGGAATGGAAATAATGGCATGGAAGAAAACTAGTAAGAGATGAATGAGAAAAAGTGAAAAGAAATATCTGAAAAAGAGGAAGAAACAAATGAAAGAAAGAATGAGTGAGGAAGGAACAGAAATGATGAAAGGAAAAAAGAATCACCCATCCACATAGTTCAACCTCATCCACCCCTTCTGTAGGCCTGGTGGAGGATGGGGAGAGTGTGGAAGAGGCAGCCATGAGGGAGCTGAAGGAGGAGACAGGACTGGAAGGGTGTGCAAGTGTCACATCCCCTGCCACAGCCCTTGATCCTGGCACCGCGGACGGCAGGGTGTGGCTTGTGTCTGCGAAGGTGTGTAGAGGGAGGGTGTTATGAGGCGTGTAGTGTGCAAATGTTTATATGTTAGTGTGGTTGAGGGTGTGAATATGTGTGTAAGGGGTAAAAGGTATAGAGAAAAAGGTGTTTGTGTGCATATGCGTGTGTACGTGTAGGTGTATAAATGTATGAATGTTGAATGGGGATATGAATATGTGGGGGAAAGATGTATATAGAAGGGCATCTGGGTGTCAGTACCTTTAGAAATTTGTAATACTGTATGTGTCCTCTAATTACAACTTTCTTTTTTTTTTCTTTTTTTACAATGAAGGAAGCAGCTCAAGGGCAAAAATAAATGACATTGGTTTATGGGACTAATGAACTTCACTGTATTTGCTGCTAATTAGTTGCCATCACCTCTTTCTTCCCTACAAACAGGTGGAGTGTGGCAGTGGTGGTGGTGGTGAGGGAGGTGTGCCCAAGGTGTGCGGTGTGGAAGGAGAGCGTACAGAGGTGCTGCTCCTGCCCCTCCCCTCCCTGCACACAGCACTTGGAGGTGAGGATGGTGTGGTTACCTGAATATGTGTGTGTATGTGTGTGTGGCTGATGCTGTTGTACATCTAGTAATCCTGGACATTTTACAGACTGGAACTTTTTTACTCCTGTTACATGATATTGATACTAATAATTTTTTGGCCTCACTCATCATCATCATCATTTTGTTTAACGTCTGTTTTCACTCTTCCTGAGCGGTTGGACGCTTTATGGCTCTCCTCCATTCTACTCTGTCTTCTGCCTGATGCTCATCCAATCCCATCAATACCAAGTCTTCCTGTTTACACCTTCCCCACGTTTTCCTAGGTCTACCAACTGATCTCCTTCTACCTCCAATCTCTCCAAAACTCCCAGCACTGTATCCTCCCCTGCTCTCTTTACATGTCCAAACCATCGGAGTCTTTCCCTTCTGAGCACTGTTTCAGGTCCTCTACTCCACATCTGTTAGCTACATCTGCACTGGATACCCTGTCTTGCCACCTGATCCCTGCCATATACCTCAGCATTCTGCGATCACTTGCTCTCAATACCTCCATCAATTTTCTAGTTAGAGCCCATGTTTCTGCTCCATACTTTATTGGCCTTACTGGCAAAGAAAAACTTGCCCCATTGTGGTTTTAGTTTATTTCAGGCAGGATTAGTTGAGATTGCTATAGTTCCTCTGATATTAGGAGAGTTTGGGACTGTGACAGGTTTCATTCAATTTTCACAGTAATGTAATATCGTCCTGCCTGTAGTACCTGTCTTGCCCCCACCTCTCAGATATCTTCAGAAGAGTATAAATGGTGAGCCTAATTCCAAATACTTGTCACCCTCTCTTGATTGAACCCTAACCCCTTGTCCTCAAATTCACCATTTAGTCCTTCCCATATTAATCCTTTAACCCTTATCTCCCCATTAATCTCTGTTCCTTTATCACTCCCAAGATTAGCCCTCTCCCACGCTTGATCATGTTAGGTTTGTAAATTTGTCTACACCATTCCATGCTTCTGATTTGATTGTAGTTAGAATGCACATGTAAAAAATTCCTGTTTGTATTCTTATGTACAAATTAAAATGAACAGAGTTGTCGGCCACTGGGTGTGTGGTGGACTCGCGGGTGCAAGCCTTGAGCCTGGGGATGAGCGTGTCCACTTCCATGCCTTCAAGCTCATGAGAGGGTTATGTTCGGTGAGTAAAAAATGTACTGCTTAAACCTTTCATTCTTACAGCTCTGCTGAGCTTTCTAAAGGACCATTTCTTCCCCTTTTTTTATGATTGTGTGTGTGTGTGTGTGTGTGTGTGTGTATGGGAGAGGGGAAAGAGATGTAAAAGGTAAGAGCAAGACTTTTTTTTCATTTTCAAATTTATTGAATACTTAAGTCTATATTTACACAGTCAATACAAAACAACAGTCTGTATAACACTAATAATTATGGACAAGAATAATCATATTACACATTACAGTGGTAGTAATACGTTGAACACAATCTTGCAGGCTACGGTACGTGTGTTAGTGGACTACAAATAGATACTTTATTTTGTGCCTTTGTGGTGAAATAAAGTTAACTGGCAATTATGTAGTATGTATTAGGGCATGAAGGCCAGTTTGTACACACCATTCCAAATAGTACTAACCAGTAAGAAAAAAAATACTACTTATCCAGGAAAATTCTACCGAGGTATGGAAATAAACTGTCGCCAAGTTAAAGAATTTTCTATCAATATTTATAATGACAATTTAGCTCATTTTTATACCCCAGCTCCATTTTCCACAGTAATTTTTTTGTCATTCAATAAGGAATAATTGGAATGGTGCGAATGAAATGGCAAACGTACCTTACTTCATTATTTCAGACTCAAAACTCTTTATCACTACTCAAAGTTTCTGTTGCAGAATACTCCCTACTTTTCCCAATTGAACCCCACCCCAGACCCACACCTTCCCTCAACAACCCCTAAAGCAATACCCAGCCCAGTACTTCCACAGCCTTCGTATCCCCCATGATTAATGTTTATACTCGTGTCAGAGTCATTTCTTCATACACAATTATTTTTAAGCCAATTGTAGGATTCAGAATTTTACACAAATACTACTTTTCTAGAGGGCTACTACTACTACTACTACTATTACTACTACTGCTGCTACTACTAGTCCTGCTACTTCTACTGCTACCTTTCTCGGAGCTTAAATTTATTCATCAATCAAATATAACACCTCTGAAGGGTTGACTTTTAGGATAGATTAACCTTTGGAAGAGAATACACGGTGAGCCCTACTCAGACTACTTGCCACTCTCCCCTGATTGTACCCTGACCCCTTCAACCCATCCCATGTTAATCTTCTAACCCTTATCTCCCCATGATTAAGCTCGGTTCCCTTATCACTCCCAGGACTAGCTCCCTCTCCCACTCTTGATTAGGTTAGGTTTATGAATTTCTGTATATCATTCCACAGTCAGATTTTTTTTTTGGTTTTCGTCGTCATCTTGCTTAATATCTTTCTATACCAAATCCGTCTCCTGGCACATTGACTAAACATATTCCCCTGTAGCTGTTTCAATCATTCCTACACCCTTTTTTATTTTCATCATCCTGAAACACTTAGTATGCATGCATATTACCCTTTAGTTATGATCATTTCTGCATCATCTTTATATTCATCATCCTCTCGCTTTAAATCCTTCTGTACTGTACACTTTTTCCTGACACACTGATTAAACATATTACCCTGTAGCTGTTAATATCAATCCTACTCCCTTTTCCTTTCTACAGTGGCACAGAGATGGCCTTCCTCAGTCTTCTGGCTCGTCACTCTATTGCTATGCCAGATTACATACCCATAGCATCCTCACACCCACAATTTCATTTTCATATTTCAGCTTTACTCTCTTGCTATCTATCTATCCTCCCTACATCCCCTTATATATCCACACCATGACTCCACAACTGCATCTCCATATTTCAGCTTTTCCACTCTTACTCTATCAACACCCTCCCTACACCCCCTTTTATATCCACACCACAACTCCACAACTGCATCTCCATATTTCAGCTTTTCCGCTCTTACTCTATCAACACCCTCCCTACACCCCCTTTTATATCCACACCATGACTCCACAACTGCATCTCCATATTTCAGCTTTACTCTTATGCTATCAGTGCCAGGGACTTTTTCTACTTTTAACTTCTCCTTTTTTACTTTTCCTCTATCTCACCCTTCTCCTCTTCCCTTATGGATATAGCTGCCTACATTAATTCTTACTCCCAGACCAATTAAAAAATGCCTACAGTTTTTCTCCCTCCCAGATTCATAATTCCTCTTCATGCAACAAAAAGGGAATATCTAGACACCTTTTCAACCTACATTAACCATTGCTGTCCTTTCTCTTCCCATCCTTTTACAGAGTGATTTGCAGTATTTTTGTTAATCCCTTGAACTGTAAACAAGATAAATAAATATATCTTTTGGCAACATTTTTATACATCCTTTATTACTCCTCTTTTGGAATCTCTCGCATGTCTGTTCCTTCGTTTTCTTTCTTCTCATTCCCTTTAAAGTTATTTCTGCCATCCTTATCTTAGCTACTATTGCAGAGCCATCAGAACAATTAAATATCCCTCTCACAACCTTTGCTTCGAATACAATGGAATAATGTACAATGTTTTGCCTGGAGTGGCCCCCGACCGACTGTGTTACTCGTATACTCTATTAAAACGGTGTGTGAAGATTGGCAAACATCCCCTGTGCCCACTCACTCATGGAAAATTGATTTCAAGTACTAGAGAAAAATTAGTAGTAAAAATAGTGATGAAGTTTTTGACATTAATTAATTGCCAAACCTCATCTTAGTTTTTCAGTGTACAGTAAAAAACCTGTTCCAGTTCCTCTAGATTTTGGACAACTGTGACTTGTTTCATGGAGTGGGTTATAATTTCCTCTTTACATGAATTTAGAACATGTTTTTTTTCTTCTGACTAATCGAATTCAGATCAATGGACTTATACTATAGATTTTGTGATATGGGCATTAACTGAATTTCTTTCTATGAATTGGCAAGTATACCCTAGTCCCTAACTCCCCCGTCGCCCCTCTAGGGATCCCCAAATGGACGCTGGTGGGCTTGGGCATGTGGGTTCAGCTTCCCTTACCCTTCATCTGATGAGTGACTCCTTAACTGCTGCAAACAAGACTTCAGTCACTCTTGAGGGACCCTAGACAGTGCTCTCAAAGCCTGTGAATATCCACTTGCGCTCCAGACACGCCCCGACTCCTGTGGTGATCTGCTTGTAGACTGTTGGGTATCTGAAGAGGGAAGAGAATGGTAAGGGTATGAAATGTGCTGTACAATATTGGGTATCTGACAGAGGAAGAGAAGGGTACAGGTATAGAAGGGTGAGAAATCTGCTTGTACAATGTTGGGTATCTGGAAGATGGAAGAGAATGGAAAGGGTTTAAAAGGGTAAGAAATCTGCTTGTATGTACACTGCTGGTTATTTGATGGAACAGAATGACAAGTTTAAGATAGGTTATGAGATTCCATTCACTAATTTTTCACTTATGATTAAGGGAAGCCTCACAAAGGGTACCATAAAACACTAATAAAACATGGATTACAGTTAAATACAGACAGTTACTTAAGAAAACACATTGAATTTTGTCCAAGATCACTTAGTTTGGGGAGTTACAAGCATATGAAGATCAGCCTGCACTACTTTATCATAAATCTCTCATCTACCAACTCAATCTTCAACTATTACTTCTTTTACTCTCCTAATGTCACTACCCTTAGGTTACAAATTCACACATTAAAAAGATTGTCAGAATGTGGTGTTATTAGGCCAAGCAAACTTACTGATTGAGCATGGCTTCGATGTCTGATGGGCGGATCTCCTTGTCAAACTGCTGGATGAAGGACCAAATGTAATCCACACTGGCACCTTTCGGATGTATGTGGAGGAAGGTGGAAGTCAGGCCTGTGAACGAGATATGGAGTTGAGATCACACAAACAATACATTTTTTTTCTTTCTAAGTACTAATGAGCTAAACTATATAAGAGTTAGACGAGTGAGGCCTTTCAGTCCTGTGTGTGTTTTAGCAAGTGGTGCCTTTGGTCGAGAACCTGTCATTACTGAGGCCTGAATTTGCATCCTTGTGAAGAAATGAATGTCTTATCCAGCTCTTCTTTTTCTTCTTTGTTTCATGTCCTTATTTGTCGTTGTCATGAATAGTAGGTGGGACATATATATAGAGAGGATAATTCACGCTTTGTTGCATCACTTAATCATTACAGTGTATTGCAAAGAGTTTACTTCAATTACCTTTAGTTTCCTAAAATAATCACATACTTTTTTCTTTACTAACTAATGGGGAGCATACATAAGGAAGCACATCACTTCACTCACCCACTGACTCCACCCTTGACAGACAACCCAGGGAAGCCTCCAAGAAGCTGCCCTGTTTTCTTTGCTCTCTTTGAATGAGTCTCGTAATATCAATTTTCAAGACACCTCTGGAACTAAACTGGATCATTCTTTTTAGGACATATCTACATTACAGGAGCACCATGGTCTGTTTCCTCCACTATTAAAAGTAAAATCTTCTCAGTACAAGGCAACTCTTTGTCCACAGTGCACTCTTACCTATGAGCCTGGCATTCTTGTCTGAGAGAGGAGCACTTGGGAGGGAGGAGAGGAGATCATCCACCTCCTCCTTGCCCTCCTCCTCCCCTCCCTCAGACCCTCCTCCAACCTGCTCCCTCAGCTTCTTCATTTTGGCCTGGAGCTCAGCCATCTTTGCATCATCTTGTCGCTTCCTCACTGCATTATCCGAGAGTGTCTAGAAAGGGAGGATAATGTCAAGGATTTAGAATAATGTTGCAGGATGTGTGGCAAAAGTAAATAGTCTCCTCACTGCATTTTCTGAAAGTGTCTAGAAAGGGAGCGTAATGTCAAGGATATAGAATGTTGCAGGAAATGTGACAAAAAATGAATAGTGCAAAATATGCCTGTCAGGAAGGGCATCCGAGGCAGTAAAAGTCCCGCTCCATACAAAGACATAAGACAAGAATTCCCTCATCGATACCATCCAACCCCAAAAGGGAAAATAAGGACATTAAATGAAGGAGAAAAAGATTTGTGTACCGAGAAGAATAGGTAGAACGTAGTAGAGGGAAATATATCAGTGGATGAGAGAGCCACATACATAACTAATTTTAGATATTACCATCGTGCTGGACAGTAACACAAACAAGAATGGACACAAAAGAACAATAACAAAAAAAAAGAAACTACAGCAACTCCTCCTTTCTTTAATAATAATAAAATGGAATACTGCCATGTATACTCAGGTAAAAAATATGTGAAGGAGTGTAAGGAAGGATGTGTAAGGGTGTATGAGTGGAAGGGGTGTTTTGGGGGACATGTAGGTGTGTAAATGTATGTATGTATGCTGAGTGTGGTATGTGAATTTGTGTAAGACTTGCCTCCTATAAGACAGGGATATGTTTGACTAAGAAATAAATTTAACCCCCCATGGAAAAGTTGTATATATGTAAAGTTGACCTTATGACTTTAATAAATCTTATTAAATATTTGACTTTTACACAAGCATAAAAACAATGACAAAAGTAAATGTCACCCACCTGCTGCATGCCTTGTAGAGTTTTCTTGAAGGCTTCGATCTGGTCGTCGCGAATGCTGACCTCAGCCTTTAGGTCGGCCTTGATCAGGTCCACTTCGTTCTTGTAGGCCTCCATCTGGCACCTCAGGCTGTCATTCTCCTCCTGAGAGCGTTATGTGGAAGACAAACACAGAGTCATTTATTTGTGGTAACTTCTTAAGCATCTAAAGTCTCCCCTGCTTCCCGTTCCTCATAACTCGGTGTACCAGTTCTTCCATCCCTCATTCTCCACCTTGAATCATTGGGGTGAAGGAAGAACATGGCAACAGAATCATTGGGGTGAAGGAAGAACATGGTAACAGAATCATTGGGGTGAAGGAAGAACATGGTAACAGAATCATTGGGGTGAAGGAAGAACATGGCAACAGAATCATTGGGGCAAAGGAAGAACATGGTAACAGAATCATTGGGGTGAAGGAAGAACATGGTAACAGAATCATTGGGGTGAAGGAAGAAGATTGATTATTGGCGCCGCAACTGCAAGGTTATATGGCGCCTGGGTGAAGGAAGAACATGGTAACAGAATCATTGGGGTGACAGGCAAACAGGGTAACAGAATCATAATCATATAGAGGCACTGTTGTAAGGTTGGATGGGACAATGATATACACTTACAGGCCATTCTTCTTTCTCTGGACAGCTTTTACCCATAATCATAGAGCCACTGTTTTGAGGTTACGGTTTGGGGTTTAAGACTAGATGTCCTTCCTGACATCACATGGCATCACTGGGGTTCAAACAGGATTACCCTGGCTCTTTACTTCCATGGCTTGATATTATAATCCACCAGACCATCATTTATACTTAACAGCCAAGTGGGAGGAATTTATCGGTCAAGTTAATGTGAAGGGGAAAGTCAGCTTGAGGTACAGTTTGCTTGAGAATTGGCCAGTGACATAGTGGTTACCAGGGTAGAGGGCAGGACTTATTTTTCAAGATAATGTAAACAGCATAAGTGACTCACCTTGAGGTACTCGTTTTGCCTCATCTTCTTCCTGGGTGGCTGCCCAACGTCATCTTCATCCGACACATCCATCTCCTCAGCGTCCTCCTTGTCTGACTCATCCAGCTGAATCTCCTTGATCTCCTGTGACACCAATGAGACGAGGGAGAGTTAGTTCAACTGATGAGAGCCTGGTGGCATTGGTGGCACTTGTGTGTATGTGTGTGTATGAATCTCTCTCTCTCTCTCTCTCTCTCTCTCTCTCTCTCTCTCTCTCTCTCCTCTTCACAATAATTATCGAAGGATATGCAGTAGAAACACCTTACTGCAATAGGTGATCTATTTCACAAACCACTGCAGCTGAAGGACGAGTCAATAACCTGTTTACAAGAGCCAGCCACCCAGCCTTGAAAATTCTACTAAATGGCACAAAAAAGGGATTCCAGATTTGGGGAAAGTGGAGTGACGAAAAATATTAACTATAAAACACCCACCCACGCATGCACGCATTCACGCATGCAAGCACACACACACACACACACACACACACACACACACACAAAGGGACTCCTGGATGCCACCACCATCTGAACCCCATCCATGGCTGCTCCGTTACTGCCTTACCTGGGCAGGCCCCACCTACCTGCCACTGGGCTCCATAATTGAGTCTTGGGTGTGACTGGACGAGGGCTTTAAAGAATATTCCAATTGGCTATAACTCAGACCTTGCCATGGGTGGGGGTTCGTCCATTGGGGAAGCGTGGATAAATTAAATGGACGGGACTAAATGGAATATAAAGAAGCGTATGTTATGTGTAGAAAACTGGAGAGCGAAAAAAAAGAAAAGGAAACACAATCAGAATTCTTATATTTAAAAAAAGTGTTGAGAGCTCAGTTGCTGCGCCAAGAGCGACGTTGAACACCCATGCTCTTCCTCCTTCCTCAGCCACTCCTCTTCCTGCTTCTGCTCCTGCTCCTCCTATTGCTACTCCTCAGTTCTTACCAGCCACAGACTTCTCCACTGAGCCTGAGTCATGCCTAGCCTGAAGAGCTCTGCCAAACTGATCCATGCTCTCGTGACAAGTCTGCCACCACCTTGGCCAGGAGTCAGTCCTTCACTTGACTCCCTCACTCTCTGGTTAATTTACATCGCCTCTTTTCCTGCTGCCTTGAGCCACCTTGGAAGTGTCCCCTCACAAGCCACTTCCCCACCCTGGACCAAGGAAACACTGCAGGGGGACATCCTTCCAAGTGAGCAAGCAGCAGGAAAGGGTGACATAAATTTGTGTGAAAATGATGAATCGAAACTGGAGACTGACTGTTTACTGCTGACTTTCCTTCCCTCGTTCATTCCTTCTCACTCTATCATCGTCTTGCTACCACTCACTCACTCATTCATTCACTCTCACCAAGAATACTGCATGCAACTTTTTACCTGTTGGCATATAGTACATGATAGTGACAACTAGATTGCACTTGTGAGGGCTGGGGATCACTTCCTCGTCAGGGGAGAGCAGAAATAAAATATGTAACAGGACTTTTGGATGGTGCTTGGCTGGGAGTTGAGGCAAAAATTGATGCTCCCCAGCCAAATAGGATGCTCAGCCCTCACTCACTCTCACTACAAAGCTTTCCTGGGGTCAAGACACCACAGCCTGATGTGATTAAGAATATTTCAGTTTTCACAGTTTACAATTCTTGGGGACTTACTTTCTTTTTTATAGCATTGATGGCATGTGTCTGGCCACTAGCATATTACAAGTCTGGGAGAATGAGGTGGAAACTTCAGAGAGAGACAGACATAAAGAGAAAATGCAGTAAGTTATTGAAGAAAATAGAAGAAACTAAGGTAAACAAAATCAAACTGAGAAACAAATGCAATTAAACTGATGGTTTAAAAAAAATTGGAGGATAAAAAAAGAAAAAAGATAAAGAAAAAAATGTGAAGACACACAGAATGAAAGATGTTAAGACAGACAGACTAAGAAAGAGTGAGTCAAGTAAAAACAGACAGACAAAGAGAGGAGTAAAACAGATAAAAAGAGAAGTAAAGATGGACCAGGACACTCAATGAAGGGCTGTGGCACGGGCCCAGAGAAGCTTTGCTACAAGGTGATTCATAAAAGAAATAGAAAAATCCCCATTTGTGGTCCACGTTCACCCAGTGTGCACCATGAACGCGGCTGGCCAACGTTGACACGAGTGCGCCGTGAACGTGGCCCAGCGGGCGTTCACACAGTGTGCACAGTGAACGTGGACTGCCCACTGCTCCGCCCACAGGACCCGGCCCGCGGCCACACAGAGAGCCAACCCAGAGGAGACGCATCACTGCTAAGTGTGTTTGAGAAACTGGCCAACCTCTAAAATTTTGCTCTTGTATAAATATAATTGATAAAGTATTATCACTCAAAATGGCATGGAAACTCCAACTATGTCATGTGTGCACTAATGCACTCAGGCTAAGTTAAAACAAAGCAGAAATATGTGAAGCTAGTCTAGAGAAAGCACCGAAAAACTACCCAAGATTTTAAAGATCAATCAGTCTCTCCGTAATCCCTCTCCAGGGTGTCTAGTACACGAGGGTGTGCGGGGAGCGGGGTGGCGGCATCCTGTGGGCGGGCGGTGCCAGAGGGGAGCCGTACCTCGGCCTGCTTCTTCCACATCTCAATGTTGCGCCTCTGTGCCTTGGTGAAGTGGTCCCAGACCTTCTGGTGACCTGCCGCGACGAAGACTCTCTCGATCTGACCGACTGAGTGACGGGAGGAGAGACATGTGCAGGTCAATAGGAGTGGCCCGGCCTGCAGGGGGGGAGGGAGCTGCCTGCAGGTCCCCCGGGTGAAGGACGGTGCCACTCACTTACTGCCCGGCCTGCTGACTGGACTCTTGTAACATGGGGGTGACTGGCTCCCCATCCAGCCCCATGCCTCCAACCCACACCTCTCATGCTGCTGCTAAACCCTTCCCAGGTCCCCAAGATGCTACTGCTGCTGCTACAGCTGCTTCTCTTGCATGCCTTGTACACTAAACAAACCTTTTATCACTGCTGTTGTATTCTAATATTAATCTCACTATGTGTAATGATGCCACACATGAGTTATAAATAATGAAAGAAAGCACCAAAGTCCAGATGAGTATTTGTTGCCACTAAGTGCAACCTATAAACTATGCCAAAGACAATATGACATTTCCAAGACTTGTACGGCATGAGAGTGCATTGAACATCCAAGAGGTGAGGGACTGCCTAAGGGAGTTCAGACAAGAAGAATTCACTAGGTCATCCATTTCCTTAGGGGGGCTTGTCATGGACTTTGCTACACTGAACAGCAGCAGTGGGTCAAGGTGGACCTCATGTCTTCCCCTGAGTGGTGTGGGTGTAGTAGGAGGGGAGGTGAGGGACCAGCAGACACATACTCCACCTGGTCTGTGGCACACTCTACAGGGCAGTGAGTGGGTACTGTGGATCTGACCTGACCTGACCTAGCCTGATCTCCTTCTCCTCCTTCTTCACTTCCAGATAGACTGACTTAAGGTTAGTTGGTCAGCAGATCATACCTTAGCAATGGCCAGCTGTCTCTTAGGTCAAGTGAAATTAACATAATACAAATTAAGAGTAATTCTTAATCCCTATCTGCGCTTTTCTAATAACTGTAATATTGTTAACTGTACCATCAAGTCCTCTGCTGTCCGTGTGTCTTTATCCACAAGTTATCAGTGAAAAATGTCTCAGTTAAACTGAGGACACACTCACTACACACACTCTGGCTCCTAATGTGTGGGATGAACACGACCAGTACCACATGAGCTAGCTTAAGGACCCAGCTGGGGTGCTCTCTGGTACACACTTGTAATGGGGACCTAAAATACTCCAGGTGCTCACCCCAGAACCTGAATTTTTTTGCACATTTCAATTTTCAATAATTTTCCTCATTTACTTTATGGCAGTGATTGACAAATTTTACTACTGTCAATAAACTTATATGATGCTGGCAGTACAGTTTAACATATTCAACATAAGTTTCCTCACACAGTTGTGTATTTCCTTAAATCTTATTGTCCTTTGGGGAATAAATCCTTCAAAGTATATTGCACAGCATTCAGGTTCAGTTGGAGCATCTGGATGGAGGCTTCAATAACATTACATAAAATAGCTATGAATGCATGGCACATTTCACATGTAAGATAAAGTGAATTCACTGCATCTGACAAAGTGTCTTTTGTAAGAAAAAAGTTATCATACAGACTGACACCAGAACATTCCTACACCCTGACTCCTACACACCTTGGCAACAACCATCTGAGCTGACCCAGGGAGTGTTTGCCAATTCCTGCACACCATTCCAGTTAATGCTCAGGGCAAGGAAAACACAAATCTGGAGACAGTTGAATTATAAAAAAGTTTAGCAATCTTTGACCATATTTAATTATTAAACTTAGTGCAATATCCCATAGCAATTTTTTTGTTGATGAGTACTGACTGGAGTGATACACATGAACAGACCTCTTTCCTAAGTGTTTACTTACACTGCAAGGTGTCAGGCATCAGGCATGTATCGAGGCAGGAAGTTTTGAACCCTAAATCTCCTTGACAGAGTTAATAAAGCTATCTGAATGTGAAACTGTTTATGAAATGAAAAAACTGTTACTCCTTTGGATCTTTGTTGTCACTCGGCCACACTGAATGTCTGCAGAGCCAAAATTACTTTCACAAAATTTTCCCCACCCAATGCTCCACTAACCTCTGCTTCCTTCCTCACCCTCTAGCTAGGCACAGTAAATTTTGAATATGCATTTATAAATTATGTAGATATGCCTGCAAGGCATACTGATGGGCAATTTTGGGGAAAATTATGAAACTAAAATATTTTTATCATTTTCCTGCAAGAAATACTTCCCAGACAATTGTCTGAAGTGAGTCCAGCTGATGATATGACAGTGCTTCCCTCTGGCATTAGAATCTGGAGACTTTGGAAAGAGGTCTGTTGGCAAACAGCCTACACAGCCTACCATCACCACTCCCTCACAGGCGGCAGGGAGGAGTGAACCTGTGCAAGTCATGGCAACAATCACTGGGCTGGATCCTGTCTGAGTGTTCTCCCTATGCCATCATCAACAAAGAAACAATTCTCACATGGTACAAGGAAAAAATACACTGGCATCAGGTTGTGACACATTAGCATATAGGAGGGTGACAGGAAGGACTAGGCTGGGGGTATGTAAGGATGGCGGGAGGAGTTGGTAGTGGTGGTGGTAATGGGGATACTTACGTGCTCAGAAGGCTCCCTGCACGAAAGCTGGAAAAAGCTTGCTTAAAATTAATGACAAAGGCAGTACTGTACAGCAAACAAGTGACTGTATAAAGAGGGCTGGCTGGTCAGGCCCTCAAGGGATCCAAGATGATGATGATGGTGATGATGATGATGCAGTTAACTCACCATTTCTACCAGCTAGGAAAGGTTCATCTCACTGTTCTTGGAAGCCATTTCAATCTCTCTCTCTCTTTCCATGTGTTGAAGGGTCATTTCCACTTATCAAAGCACACGAGAAATTAATCTACCAAAGAGTAAATCTTTTCCCCAACATTCTGCCCAAGATTCGAACCCGGGCCCCCGAGACAGGAGGCAGACATTCTATAGTCAAGCCATTTCAAATAGTCCGTTGAGACGTTGGCTTCCACGGGTCCTTTCCTCCACTGCGATGCCACACAGTCTCAACACTTATCTCTTCCTCTCATATGTTAGCTATAGGTAACATATGAGAGGAAAATATAGGTGTTGGGGCTGTGTGGCAGAGCAGAGTGTAGGAAAGAACCCGTGGAAGCCACACCTCAGCGGACTATTTGAAATGGTTTGACTCATAGGGCCGTATTACAAGTCGAATCCGAGAAGTTTTGGGTCACTACAGAGTTCAGGATGAATAACTCTGTAGGGACCCGAAACTTCTCGAATTCGACTTATAATACAGCCCATAGCATCAAGTCAAAGGGATCTCTGTGGCTAAAGACATTTTGGAGTCATCTTCCACATCTCAGGGCCATTATATAACCTTTTGCAATATTTATTTCCTGAGCATAAGCGTAAGCAAAAGCACTTCCCTGCAATTTAAAAGATGCCAAATGTATACTCTCTCCCTCTCTGTCTCTCTCTCTCCCTCTCTCATCTTACACACCACGTTTACAGTGTTGTTGCTGCTGCTCCTCCTGCCCTGCCCTGACTCTCTTTCAGTGATGAGGTGAAGGAAAATGAGCCATGGAAGAAGCAACAAGGTGAGTATGAATAAAAAATGATAAATAAAAAAAACTAATAAAATGCAGACAAACTTACTGTGAATAGCCATAAAAGTAAGGGAGTACATAGATACATATATAAGCAAGGGGGGAGAAGGTGGATACAAATAATTAGGAATCAAGAACGATTTACGGGTGAAGTTTGCAATGTTCAGGGAGAAAGTTGAGAAGAAAAGCAAACTGAAGAAAAGGGAAAAGGTGGAAGGAAACAAAGAGGGGAAATAGCAGAGAAGCAACTTGGCAAAGGAGAGGAGGAAAAGGAGATGAAGAAGGAGGAAGAAGAGGAGAATGAGGAGCAAATGGTGGATAGTAAAAATAAGGCACTAAAATCATAGCAGTAGACACAATAAAAAAATAAAAAAAACAAGCGGCAGAAGCAGGAGCAGGGGCAGTAGCAGCAGTAGCATGAAAAGCAGAAAAAAAACAATAAAAAAAACACTAAATGCAAAAAAATAAAAAAGGAAAGGAAAAAATGAAACACAGATAAACCATATAAAAACAAAGTGATGCCAACCACAACCACCACCACAGACAGACAGACAGACAACCAACAGCCAAGGATGACGACCAGGAAACCAGCGGGTCCTGCGATCATATCAACAACAGCAAGAAGAACAGCCACCAACGGATCAACCCAAAAAAACAACCAAAGGGAAACGAGTGAGGTGGGTGAAGCTTGTAACGGATATTATGACTACGTAAAGGAGGGAGAAGATTCGGGACACGGCAGAGGAGGCAAAAACGACTGAACACTTACACTGCATCACGACCCCTTGCATCCTGGCACGCGTCTGCTCTCGGAACTTGGCTAGCTCCTCCTCGTACTGCCCCTTCTCGGTCATGAGGCGACGGACGTGTGAGTTAGTGGACTGGATCATGCCGTAGAAGGTCCCGGCATTGCGTTTGTTGCAATCGCCGCGCTCCAGCCATGTGATGAGGATTTGGGCGGCCTTGGAGAAGCTGTCGTCCACTGCTAAAGGTTGGAAAGGAGACGTTAGTGTGCATGGTGTGAGGAGAAGGATATTCTAATCTTTGTATTAGTATTTATTAACAGTTATGTGGCTAGTTTGGCTTATTCAATTTTTAAGACGGAGTTAGTTAGAAGTGTTGGATCTTTGGAGTTAAGTCGGCTATCACAAACTTGGCCATAAAAAGCAATATAAAAAAATCATCAAAACCAACTAACCACAACTTGAAAAATGTCAAAAAAGAACAAATCACCCTCATTATTGTTACTTAAGACTAATATGATGTTTAAAAATCTGCCGTATGTGTTTGAATGCTGGGGATAAAGTAATGGTGTTTGTTAAGAGTCCAGCTTGACCAGATCACACCCTTAGAACTGTCACTAACCTTTGAGCTGGTCTGCTATTAGAGTCGCCTCATGCTCTGAGTAGTGGACCACCGGCGGGGGGGAGGGCGGGCGGAGACGCTCTGCCTCGATGCGCTCGCGGTGCCTCTGTTCCCGCTGAAGCTGTCTCTGGCGGCACTCCCACTCATACCTGTGCGAGGACATTGTGACGGAGGTGAGTTCAGGACGAAAATAAGATGAGGAAAGGCAATTTCATTTTTTTTAACAGCAAAGGAAGCAGCTCAAGGGCAAAAATAAAGAACAAAAAATAAAGAAGCCCACTAAGCTCTGCTCCCACAAAAAGAAACAGAATGAGTGGCCAGAGAGGAAGGTCAATTTTGGATAGAATTGAACTTTCAGGTCTTACGCAGGAGAAAATACAGGCAGAGGAAAGTTGTTCTAGAGATTACCGGCGAAAGGGATGAAAAATTGAGATGCTGGTTATCTCTTGCATAAGGGATTTGGATAGCATAGGGATGAGCAAGAGTGGAAAGTCATCTGCAGTGGGGCCACAGGAAGGGGGGAGGCATGCAGTTACCAAGTTCAGAAGAGAAGTCAGCATGAAAACATCGATAGAAGATAGAAAGAGATGCAACATTATGGTGGAATTTTATGAGGTAGAAGATTATCAGGAAAAGAAGGAGAGTTGACGAGAGGAAGACCTGAATAGAGAGGCTGCTAAAGGCGAGCAAAATGGACAACTTCAAGTAGGAGAATGAGGCTGACAAATGGAGGTATGGAGGCTTTCAAAACAAGTCAAGAAAATCCACTCACTGGTCATCCCGGGCTTGAGCATAATCCACGTGCAGCCTCCCAGTGTTTGCCGCCTCTGTGCTGTTGTTGATTCGCATTCGATAACCTGGAGAGGGAGAGAGAGGGAGGAGAAACAAAAAAATGAGGAACCATCTTCTTTTTCATTTATTTATTTTATTTCATTTTTATTTATTGCATCTACATTTGTCATGGTTTGTTTAGCCCCTGGTTAGTCATATGTAATGAAAAAAATAAAATCATAAGCATAACTACATAGAGTAAGAGAGGAAAACAAAGAAAAGAGGGATGTTTTTTTCTTCTGCATCTGTTTTTTCAGTCCCTCATTTGTCTAATTTATCAAAGGAAAAACAAATCATACACATAAGTAAACAGAGACATATACACAGTGACTGAGAGACTAACACACCCACAAAAATAAATAAATAAACTAAATAAATAAAAATAAATAGATGAAAATACAACAGCACTCACCAGTAAAAAAAGATTGCAATGTCCACAAACTCCTCCACACAAATAAACAACAAATAAAATAAATAAGCTAATAAAAATACAACTACAACTCCACTCACCAGACAGAAAAATTGCATTGTCCACAAACTCCTCCAGCTCGTAACGGATGTGGCAGAAGTTCTTTTTGCTGAGGCGGATTGTCGTGATTTCGCCGCAGCGCTCAAACACATCGCGCACAATCTCCTCTGCAACATAATGCTTCAGCTCACGCATGTTGTCCGCTGGGGTGAAGGCGTGTGTGGCTACTAAAGTGTGTGTGTGTAGGAGTGTGTGTGGGGAGGTAGATAGGTTAGTAGGGAAGGTCAGGATAGGTTAGGTTTTGTAGGTAGGTATGTGGGTAGGTATGTAGGTCAATAAGTAAGGTTAGGTTAAGTTGGGTTTGGTCAGGTTAGGTTAGGTTAGGTTAGGTAGGTAAGGTAAGGTAAGGTAAGGTAAGGTAAGGTATGGTAGGGTAGGGTAGGTTAGGTAAGGTTAGTTTAGGTTAGGTAGGTAGATGAATTTGGTTAGAGTAGGTTAGGTAGTTAGGTTAGGTTAGGTAGGTAAGGTAAGGTAAGGTAAGGTAAGGTAAGGTAAGGTAAGCTAAGGTAGGGTAGGGTAGGGTATGGTAGGTTAGGTTAGTTTAGGTTAGGTAGGTAGATGAATTTGGTTAGAGTAGGTTAGGTAGTTAGGTTAGGTTAGGTAGGTAAGGTAAGGTAAGGTAGGGTAGGGTAGGGTAGGGTAGGGTATGGTATGGTATGGTAGGTTAGGTAAGGTTAGTTTAGGTTAGGTAGGTAGATGAATTTGGTTAGAGTAGGTTAGGTAGTTAGGTTAGGTTAGGTAGGCATATGCGGTTCCTCTGTGATTATGTGAGGCTTAGGAGACAGGTCAATGCATGTCTCACACTATCTTGTTCAGCATTCAGGTATATGTCCAAGACTCAGCAGAAAGGTAAAGGCACGTCCCGCACTGACTTCAACCATCAAACAAAGACGCACAAACACTCCTTCCCTTGGGTGCATAAGTGTGTGCATTCAAGAGGGTGTATTGAGGGATGTATGCAAGGGGTGTAGCCGAGGGTGTAGGCACATGAGGATGCACTTCAGCCACTGTTTAGGTCGTGACTGAGAGGAATATGGAGAGGAAGGGAGATAGGAAAAAGGCCTGCATACTCTGAAGGGAAGGGAAAGTCTAGTTGTTTGTTTGGCCTCGACAGGAACAGAGGAAGGTAGGGAGGAAATGACAAGGGAGGGGGAAGAGAGGGATGGATGGAGAGAGGGAGGGAAGAACAAACAGGATGGAGGGGAGGATTTGAAATGAGAGGGAGGGAGGGAGGGACAAATAGAATGACTAATGAATGGTAAAAAAGAAAGAAAAATTAAGAGGGAAGAATAAGTGAAGTAGGGGATGTGATGAGAGAGAGAGAGAGAGAGAGAGAGAGAGAGAGAGAGAGAGAGAGAGAGAGAGAGAGAGAGAGAGAGAGAGAGAGTGAAACAAATAAAATGAAGTAATAAATAATAATAAAAGATGAAGAAAAAAAGAAGTGGGGGATGTGAATTAAGAGAGGGAAAATAAAGGCAATGAGGAATAAACAATAAGAGAAATAAAAGAAAAAACAGTAAAAGTAACGAACAATATTACAAAAACCGCAAAAAATGATAGATAAATAAAATAAAAAATAAAAATACACTACAAAACAAAAAAAACATGATAAATTTGAACATAAAGGAAAGTGGGTGGAGCCTAGAGAGAGAGAGAGAGAGAGAGAGAGAGAGAGAGAGAGAGAGAGAGAGAGAGAGAGAGAGAGAGAGAGAGAGAGAGAGAGAGAGAGAGAGAGAGAGAGAGAGAGAGAGAGAGAGAGAGAGAGAGAGAGAGAGAGAGAGAGAGAGAGAGAGAGAGAGAGAGAGAGAGAGAGAGAGAGAGAGAGAGAGAGAGAGAGAGAGAGAGAGAGAGAGAGAGAGAGAGAGAGAGAGAGAGAGAGAGAGAGAGAGAGAGAGAGAGAGTGAGAGAGAGAGAGAGTGAGAGAGTGAGAGAGAGAGAGAGAGAGAGAGAGAGAGAGAGAGAGAGACAAAGGGAAACCTGTGATCCCGTTATGACCTAAAAGTGTAACAGGTTATTACTGAAAGGCTCTGACCCTAAAATGACCTAAAAAAGAGGAGGTAGTAATTGTTATTATTGTAAACATCATCATTATTATTATTACTCACATTTTTTCTTACCATTATTATTATTGTTGTTATTTTTTTCCTTTCCTCAACATCAATATAAACCATTTATTATTATTGTTATTACTATTATCATTATTATTATTTTTATTATTATTATATCACACACTTACCCGTCACGTTCTCAGGCAGCCCCCCAACAAAAATGGTGCGACACCCAAGGGGCCTCTCCCTGGTGGTGGGGGGCGGCGCCAGGCGGTTGGGGGGCACCAGCACGCAGGTCTTGCAGTGCAGGGGGTTCTTCATGGGCACTGTGAGGCCGTCGGGAGACATCATCCAGCCAAACATGCCCCACGTGATGCGGAAGTCACCACTCTGGGGGAAGCAACGTGCAGAAAGTGGTGGAGGCAAATGTGTTCATCCACCAGCTTTACCTTCAGCCTTGTGTAAACATATTTGTTTACTTTTATCCACAGCTTTGTCTTAATTATTCATATAAATTAAAAACACTCAGCAACTCACCATTGGTGGGCCTTCAGTTGGAGGTCCCATGGGCCCCATTGGTCCCATAGGTCCCATAGGACCCATAGGTCCTCCCATGGGTCCCATTGGTCCCCCCATTGGACCCATGGGTCCTAGTGGCCCCATTGGTCCTCCAGCTGGACCCCACATAGGCCCCCAAGGTCCAGGGCCAGGGCCCATGGGGCCAAACCCAGACCCAGCCGGGCTGGTGGCCTCCAAGGGCTGGACGGGTGTGCTGCCTAATCACACACACACACACAGTTAATGGGGATGGTAGCAACAAGAGATAACATTAACAGTAGTAGTAATAATAATATATCAAGTAGTTATTATAAAAAATTCCTTAGCACTGGCAGCTGAATACAGGAAGAGATACAATATATAGACATCCAGAGTTTTGAGAAATAGTTCAACCCACAACAACAAGCAAAGGGCAGCTCACCATTCCCAGCAGGTAGATTGTCATCACTGCTCCGCCCGCTGCTGCTGCCGGCGCCGCTGCTCTCTTTGCGGGGGCGGTCGCGGCGGCGGTCACGGTCACGATCTCGGTCTGGCCGGTCCCTGTCACGGTCCCTATCACGGTCCGAGTCTCTGGAGAGGCAAAGGAGGGGAAACACATCAGATCAGCAGCGGCAGGAAGCACCCGGCCAACACACTGCTTGACTCTAATGCTCGTTAAAAGGCTCCAAATATTGCATGTCAGCCTTGTTAT
Organism: Eriocheir sinensis; assembly: GCF_024679095.1. Classification (NCBI taxonomy): domain Eukaryota; kingdom Metazoa; phylum Arthropoda; class Malacostraca; order Decapoda; family Varunidae; genus Eriocheir; species Eriocheir sinensis. The sequence goes on from NC_066537.1 coordinate 11,874,334, forward strand.
CCTAGAAATTAAATTTGAATTGCAATTCAAATATTCAAACCTCATCTAAACACACACACACACACACACACACAGAAGGTTATGGGAGTGACAAGCAAGTAAAAAGAAAGAATTAGGCAAAGGAAGAAACGAAGAAGATAAAAGGAAAAGGATAATAAAGCAAAAAAAAAAAAAATAATAAAAAAGGAAAACTAAAAGCAATAAAAAAGAAGCACACACACACACACACACACACACACACACACACACACACACACACACCTGATCTCAATCCCTCGCAACCCACCTGTCCCGGTCTCTCTCTCTGTCTCGATCTCTGTCCCTGTCTCGCCCCCTGGACCTCTCTCTGTCTCGGTCTCTCTCCCTCCCGTGGTCCCGATCTCTGTCTCGATCCCTGTCTCGGTCTCGGTCTCTCCGGTCCTCCACCAGGATTGGCTCAGGCCCACCGGACTCCACCATTTCCCCATTGTCTGTAGAGGAAAAAGTGAGGGGAAATGGTTAAAATTCATCTCCATATTTTCTGTTGGTGGTGATGGACAGAAGGATGGAAGAGGGAATCGTTAAAATACAACTCTATTTCTCAGTTGTCTAAAAAAAAAGAGAAAGGCTGAGGAAAATAAGAGAGGTGACGGTTAATATACACTTCCATTTCTCTCTTGCTGCTGGTGAAGAAAAGAATGGAGGAAAATGAAAGAGAGGGAATGCTTAAAAAATATTATTACTCCATTTAACTTGCTGCTGGTGATGGAGAGCAGAATGGATGAAAAAAAAAGAGAGGGAATTATTTTTTGTTGTTGCTGGTGGTGAAAGGAATAATGGAGGAGAATGATCAAGAGATAGAATAGTTAAAATACAGCTCCATTTTTTTTCTGTTGCTGGTGGTGGAAAGAATAATAGAGGAGAATGAGAAAGGAATGGTTTAAAATACATATCCATTTCTTCATTGTGGGTAAAGAGGGAAGTAACAGTTGAAAATGAATTAAAACCAGACAGCATGAAGTCGACAAACACACACACACACACACAAAAACTGATACCTACACCCACACCCACCAGCTATCCTTTCATTTTTAACAGGAGCAGCACTTAGCAGTTTTTCCCCTTTAACCCCTTGGATGCGGATTTCCTACAAGAAGACATCACCAAGCTACAGGAGTGGAGCAAAAAGTGGCTGCTACAATTCAATGAGAAAAAATGTAATGTTATGCACCTTGGGAGGAGAAATCCAGCATACCAATACCACATGGGAAATACCCCACTATCCACCACAGAGGCAGAGACAGACCTGGGAGTATATGTTACCAGGCTACCAGTGAAGGCAAAATCCGTGCCAATTGCAGCGGACGGGTTTGGCTCCTTCCTTCAGGGTAAAAAAAAGAAACATGCACTCCCACCCCCCCACAGAATAATAACACTCACTGGAGGACACAGGCATGGGTGGTTTGTTCTTGTTGGTGTTGAACTCTAAGGGGGCATCGTTGGTGGCCGGGTTCACTGCCAGCTGCATGGGGCCCATCATTGCCGGGGCCAGGCCAGGACCCATCCCAGGAGCCATGCCCATAGGCCCAGGTCCCATCATTCCTGAGTGGATCAAAGAGAAGGCATGGAAGGTTAATACATCTTATGAATGAGCTCCTATAAATGAATAAGCATCAATAAATTACATCTCTTACTGCTAATTAACCCTGTAGCTGCGAGGATCATGTTTCTTAATGGTCCCTCCAAGCGAGAAAAATGAGAAAAAATCACCCCTCACACAAACCATTTCATAATATATATCAAAGCATTTGTGATCAGATTATGTATCATCTATTTGGGGGGTTTATATCATGGCACAAATTTGGCCTGTCGCTGCTACGCGGTAAAGCCACAAATTTGGCCTGTCGCTGCTACCGGGTTAAGTATATAACTTCTGACACCAACTTGTTATTATTATTATTATTATTATTATTATTATTATTATTATTATTATTATTATTATGAGATGAAACAGGTAAAGAGGGAGGAGTGCAGATACTATAAGTTACATTTCAGCAACCTCTCAACACTTAAGATGCCATGAAAGAGAATATGAAAGTAAAGCAATGAGGGATCCAGGGTTATTATTATTATTATTATTATTATGAGATGAAACAGGTAAAGAGGGAGGAGTGCAGGTACTATAAGTTACATGTTCAGCAACCTCTCAACACTTAACCTCTTCAGTACCATGACGCAGTATATGAGTCATTTCATCTCTCGAACCATATCCTAGAGACGCTGTATGTGCGTCATGGTCATTGGACTATTCTACGTAGTCTGTAAAACCAGGATATGGCATGGAGGTTATGTTTTGTCTGCTTGTATTGAAGGGGTTAAGATGCCATGAAAGAGAATATGAAAGTAAAGCAATGAGGGATCCAGGGTTATTATTATTATTATTATTATTATTATTATTATTATGAGATGAAACAGGTAAAGAGGGAGGAGTGCAGGTACTATAAGTTACATGTTCAGCAACCTCTCAACACTTAAGATGCCATGAAAGAGAATATGAAAGTAAAGCAATGAGGGAAGAGGAACATGTTTAGAGAATACAGCTTACAGAAATAGAGGGACAGAGGGGAAGGGTAATAATTATTTTGAAAACTACAAAGGCAACCAGTTATTCTATTTACTTATTTATCTAAAAAAAATAATTACGTATCTAACTTTTTAAGACTAAGCCTTGGGGTCAGTTTTTACATGATTACTACTTTTCTGAAGGCATTAAAATGTTCTTCAGGTAAGCACATCACAGCAATGAGAGAGCTTTTATAACTCTCCAGGAACTTAACAAACTCTACAGGACAATAAACATTTTAGAGAAGTGCATTAACTGTGCTTTTAGTCCCAAACAGTCCAGTAACAGTGCGAGCTTAACTAGAATCACCAAAGCAAACATTGTCAACAGAAAAACAGAGTGGTAGCAGTGCAAGCATAACTAGAATCACCAAAGCAAACACTGTCAACAGAAAAACAGAGTGGTAGCAGTGCAAGCATAACTAGAATCACCAAAGCAAACACTGTCAACAGAAAAACAGAGTGGTAGCAGTGCAAGCATAACTAGAATCACCAAAGCAAACATTGTCAACAGAAAAACAGAGTGGTAGCAGTGCAAGCATAACTAGAATCACCAAAGCAAACACTGTCAATGGAAAAACAGAGTGGTAGCAGTGCAAGCATAACTAGAATCACCAAAGCAAACATTGTCAACAGAAAAACAGAGTGGTAGCAGTGCAAGCATAACTAGAATCACCAAAGCAAACATTGTCAACAGAAAAACAGCTAACAGGTTGACTCTTACAAACAAGTACAAAGAGACAGAAAGTGTGTTCCAGCCACTGTTGTCCTCACCTAGGGGCCACTCACCTCCTGCAGGGTAGTCAGCCGGCATGACAGGGCCTCCAGGGGGCGGAGGAGGGGGTCCTGGAGGCCCTGTTGGTCCTGGGGGAGGGGGAGGGGCCATCATCCCCCCCATGGTCATGTTGGGGGGCCCCTGGCTGGCAGCAGGTGCAGGGCTGGCCATTGTGGTGCAGGGGGGAGGCCCAGGGGGCATTGGGGGCATGGGGGGAGGGCCATCTGGAAATGAGATAAGAAGCAATATTAACATGTAGAAATACTAAAATTCAATCTCTTCTTCCATCTTCTCTTCTCTTAGCCCCTTAACTGCAGATATCTTACAAGAAGACATCACCAAACTACAGGAATGGATCAAAAAGTGGCTGCTACAATTCAATGAAGAAAAATATAAAGTCATGCACCTTGGGAGAGGATATCCAGCATACCAATACCACATCGGAAACACTCCATTATCCACCACAGAGGCAGAGAAAGACCTGGGAGTATATGTTACCAAGCTACCAGTGAAAGCCAAATCCGTGCCAATCACAGCAGACGGGTTAACCAGATCTTGCACTCTCTATCCATTACTTTTTTGTGCTTTCTGTTCATCCCCCGGTCTGTCTCCCATAACCCCCACCCCCCAAAAAAATAATAACATGTGCGAATCACCCAGTTAATCACCTTTGGCCCCCACAAGGAGAGGAGGCGGGGGAACATCGGCAAAGAACTGCGGCCTTTCATAAGCTAGTTCGGCCACGTCCCTCAGGATGTGGCGCATGCGGAGACGGACACGGTAGCCAATGGTCTGTGTACCGGCCGAGAGGAAGGGCAGTGAGCGGAGCACTGGGTCAAAGTCTGTGTCAAAGTCGGCGGTTGTGGAGGTGGAGGTCATGGCGAGGTGTTTCGGGTGCATGGCTGTTGTGGTTGTGTTCATGAGGGTTTGGGTGGACTGTTGTGTGTGTAGATGTTTGGCTGCAAATCTATCTATCAGTCTATCTGTCTGGATGATGATGGTGGTGTCAGGAGGAAGTTAATGTTATGATACTGTTATGAAGCTTTGGGGTGGATGTGAAAAGCCAGGAGGTTACAAAAGGTGGAATTCTGGGTCAAAAGTAGTGGAGAGACCCTGGTGGTACTAATGGACAGCTTAAAACTATATACTTGAGACAAAGCAGACAACTGGATATGAATCTTTGGAATGAATATGAAAAGGGTGGAAGTTACAGTTGTTGAGGAAGGGGTGAGTTTAATTTAAAGATGGAGAGAACTTAGATGAAATGGATGAACAAAATTAATCTGAAAACTGGAATTGAAGTTGGAGTGAAAAGAGCGAAAGATGGAGAGAGAAACTCAAAGGAAATTGAAAAGGCTGGAAAATGAAAATGCAAAAGCGTTAAGTTACAGATGGTGGAGTTCTTAGGTTAAAAGTAAATAGACAAAATGAACCTCAGTTAAGCTAAATGAAACTGGAAGAAGTGGTAAAAACTGAAACAAAACCAGCAAAGCAAGAACAATCAGAGTGAAATGAGGGTGAAACGGAAGTGAGGTCAGAGAAAGTGAAGGTCAAAATCCAGGTGAAGCTAGTTTGGTCAGGTCATTCAAAGCTGGGATGAAAAATAAGGTCAAGGTTGGCAGTGGTGGTGGAGTGGAGGAAGGAAGTGGTCAAGGTTGTGTGAGTATAGCAAGGGCAGTGCTGGAGGTCAAGCTTTAGGTCAAACTCTACAGTAGGTTTGTGGGTCAAGGTCACTTAGTTTCTTTTTTCGATACGTTTAGAGGTCAGAAATCACCCTTCACAATTTTGTTTTTGTTTTTCTTCAAATATCACTTTCTGAACTTCTTGGTCATTCCTATGCAAGTTCTCTTTATTTAGTTGGTATTGATTTCCCTTTCAACGGTCAGTCTTGGATTTTAGAATATTATAAGTATCTTTTCATACTTCTTCCAATCCTTCACTGGTGTTGCAAAGTCTTGAATCAACACAGTTTCTGAAGTCACTCTTGTCAATGCACTTCAAAACATCTTAACTTTTAGAATGTGATAAGTATCTCTTCACACTTCTTCAAAACAAACCACTTCTTTCAATCCTTCACTGGTGTTGCAAAGTCTTGAACCAACACAGTTTCTGAAGTCACTTTCGTCAATGCACTTCAAAACATCTTAACTTTTAGAATGTGATAAGTATCTCTTCACACTTCTTCAAAACAAACCACTTCTTTCAATCCTTCTGGTGCTGCAATTTTTCTAACCAACACAGTTCCTGAAGCCACTTTTGAAATATGCTAAATATCTCTTCAAACTTCTTCAAAACAGAGCACTTCTTACAATCCTTCACTGGCACTGCAAAGTCTCAACCCAACACAGTTCCTGAAGTCGCTCTTGTCAATATACTTCAGAACATGTGCATATTCTTTCCTTTTTCTCTTCTCAGCCACAATGCTGTTTCACTCACAATGCCAAATAGTTAATCGTGAGCAATGAATTATCCAGTCTCTACACCTTCCTTCTTCTCTCTGCTGAATGCTGAATATAAGTTCCTTGTCTTATTCACACATGTCGCTGTTTTGGTTGTGAAACGTCAACAAACAGGCACTTTTTCCTGGTGCTAACACACACTGTCAATATGCAACTCTACCAGACAAAACAAATGACTAAAAATGTGGAGAAAAAAGTTGGTTTCTCTTCTTCTTTTTAGTTTTTTTATAATTCCTTCACATATACTTCTTTCTTTTCCTTTTGGAGTGAGAGGAAAAGTGTAGACTGTAGAATGTGAATGCTGAAAATCTTGGATGTAGGAGTTTATTTCTCTCCTTTCTTTAACTTCAGGTTTTTTTTCTTCTTTTCTTCCTCTAGTTCCTTCACATATTCTTTCCTTTCCTTCTGGGAGTGAGAGCAAAACTGTAAACTGTTGAGCGTAAATACTGAAAAACTTGGATGAAGGAGCTTATTTCTCTCCTTTCTTTAGCTTCTTCTGGTTTCTTCTTTCTATTCTTCCTCTGGTTCCTTCACATATTCTTCTTTCCTTTCCTTCTGGGAGTGAGAGCAAAACTGTAAACTGTTGAGCGTGAATACTGAAAAACTTGGATGAAGGAGTTTATTTCTCTCCTTTCTTTAGCTTCTTCTGGTTTCTTCTTTCTATTCTTCCTCTGGCTCCTTCACATATTCTTCTTTCCTTTCCTTTTGGGTGTGTGAGTGAGACAATAATGTGAATAATGAAACACCTGGATGGAGTTTCTTTCTTTTTTCTCTCTCTCTGGTTCCTTAACACACTCTTCTTTCTTTTCTTCCTCTGGTTTCTTCACATATTCTTCTCTCCTTTCCTTTTGGGTGTGTGAGAGACAATAGTATGAATAACGACACACTTGGATGGAGTTTTTCTTTTTTCTCTCTCTCTGGTTCCTTAACACACTCTTCTTTCTTTTCTTCCTCTGGTTTCTTCACATATTCTTCTCTCCTTTCTTATCAAGGGTGAAAACCAAACTACACAGAGCACAGGTTATAGCGAACTCGGTTGAAAGAGCGGACTTCTTTCTCTCACTTCATTTGGTTCCTTCACACTCTTCCTTCACTTCTTGGATGCGAGAGACAAACTGTGAAGGGGGTTGGTGTGTGTACATGTGTGTGTTAGTCTTGCTGGTGCCTTGTGGGAGCAGGGAGAGCTGACTGAGGGAGAGGGAGTTAGTGTCTGCGTGTGGGAGGGGTGACACTCCCTACCTCTGTCACTTCCTCTTTCACGGTCCCTCCCCTTACCTCCCTTCCTCTCTCTCCTGGCCCCTCCCTCTTCCTCTATCCATACTTTTCCCTCCTCCCCTTTCCTTCCCCCTTGTTTGGTAGTGTTTGCTCTTCCTCCCTTCCTCCTCTCCTTCCCCTCCCATACCTCCACCATGGCCTTGTCTCCTCACAATGTAGCTCAGCCTTCATTACCAGCCTCCCTAAATGTTGGACAAATAGTGGAAATTCTCTCTCTCTTTCTGACTCTGCTCTCCTTTCCTCTCTTCTCTTGTTTTCTTTTCTTTTCTTTTTCTCTGCTGTTCTGTTCTGTTCTCTTCTCTCCTCTGTACCTCCCCTCTTCTCCTCTCCTCTCCTCTGTACCTCTCCTCTCCTCTTCTCCTCTCCTCTGTACCTCTCCTCTCCACCTCGTTAGCACAGGTGAAAAGGTGTTGAATTTTAAATGAATAACAAACAGCAATAAGGGCGAGAAAGAGAGAAAATATAGTGCTTCAGGTATCTTGTGTTTAAAGAGAGAGAAGAAAAATAAAGTGCTTAATATTTTTTGAGTGTAAGAAGGTGAGAAAGAATAAAATGTTGCAAGTCTGTGTTTTAGAGAGAAGAAAAGTACAGTGCTTCATGTATTTTGTGTTTATGAGAGATAAAAATAAGTGTCTCATGTAGTTTGTGTTTAAAGAAAGGGAAAATAAAGTGCTTTGTGTATTTTGTATTGGAGAGAAAAAAAATAAAGTGCTTCAAATATTTCCTACTCAAGAGACAGAAAAATTTAAGTGCTTCATAAATTTTGTGCTTAAGAATGAGAAATAAAAATAATGTGCTGTACTTTACTCTCTTGTACACCCTCATCACTACATCATTAGGAGAAAAAAAGGAACAAGAAGAGGAAGAGAAAACAGCATCCAGTCTTCCTGTGAAAAGAGATCCCCCCCATAATATACCAGGAAATGCAGGTTGGGTGTGTGTTGATTAATGAATGCTAAACAGTGATGTAACAGGATAAACATGCAGGTGGAGAGATGGGGAGATAGGGGCAAGGAGGGGAGGGAGGAAGGTAGGGATAGGGGAACATGTGGGAGGGGGTAGTAGGAAGGAGAGGGAAGGGAATAGTGAAGGTAAAAGGGAGGAAATAGGAAAGGGAGAGAGAAGGGAATGGTGAAGGAGGAGATAAAGAAGGAGGAAGAGGGGAAGGAATGAGTTGAGAGGAAGGGATGGTGAAGAAAGAGGAGAGGGAGAGGCACGAGAATAATGAAGATAAAGGAGAGGAGAGAGGAAAGAGAAGGAAATGGTAAGGATACAGGGAAAGATCGAGTGGGGAAAGGGGAAGGAACATATTGATAGGAAGGGATGAAAAGAGGAGAGAGAATGAATGGTGAGTAAATAGGAAAGGGAGAAAGAAATGAGAGGGAGGAGAGGATGGAAGACAGGAGATAGTGATAAGAGTGAAGAAAAGATTAGAGACAGGAAGGAATGAAGTGATAAAAGTGAAGGGGAGTATAAAGAATAGAGGAGAGCTAATGGTTAAGGGTGATGGGAGAGGATAGAGGAGAGGTGAGGGAAGGGAGTTGTGAGTGAAGGGGAGGATAGAGGATAGGGGAGAGAGGAGGGAATGGAGAGGGTGACAGGGAGGGGCAAGGGTTGAAAAGCGTCAGTTTGCAAGTGTGCCATGGTTAAGGTCGCCAAGCAGGGAGTGGGTCAGTGTCACGCAAGGAGGCACACTTGACACACTGACACACACATGATGAAATCTAGGCACCTCATAACCTTGTCTGGCTGCTGACTGGATGAGGCTTATGTTTAATTCTCATCAATTGAAGTGGCAGGCTTTTTAAAACTAATATGGATAAAAATTCAATATCTTCATAAAAATACTCCATTTTACTTAAACCAAGAGGAATTTTTACACAAACAGATGATGGATGATCTCTTTTACTTGTGTTCCAGGCAAACCCACGTTGGCAAAAAGTGTGGAAAATTTTTCTTTTACTGCTGTTTCCTATTTATAGTTTTTTTCTTCCACTTTATAGTACCATGCTCTTTTGAGTGTTTAGAGGCATGCTTTGTTATGAAATGAATAATAACCATAATATGACCATGTCACTAGGGTAAAGATTGGTTTTATTTCTGTGCCAATCTCTCATTTTCTACTAAACCAACTGCTCTTTTGTTGTCATAAATAATTTCTACTTACCTTCAAACCTCCCAGAGAAACATAAGAAAGGTGTAGAGGTAAAAAAACAACTGAAAATACTAGTCATGAAATGTGCGCGGGAACCCCTGCAGCCACAGGTGGTGTCAACCCATGGCTCACCATCGTAGCCTCCTCCACTGCCAGTGACAACAGCAGCACAGCGTGAAGCTTATCACACATATTTAGGGTAAAAAATAGCTTAAAAGATCTGACCAAACTAAATTTAACCTGACCTGACCTAACCTAACCTACCTACAGTAAATACTTAACATGGTCATATTATGGCTATTATTCATTTGCACAACACATAATGCCTCATAACATTCAAGAGCTTAAAAACTAATAAATGAAAGAAAATACCTAATCTTACTTATCTAGTAACATAACATATTAAACATAACCTCCTTACAATAAATATTTAACATGGTCATATTATGGTTATCACTCATATACAAGAGATTATTTTTTTCTTAGTCAAATACTTTAATTCAAACCACTCTCGGAATCTGGAAACGCATATAAACCACATAATAACATGTCACCAACGCTCAAAGCTTCACGAATTAACACAATCACGCTGAAAAAACACGAAGAAAAAGCCAAAAATAACAAAAAAATACCATCCCAGCCTCACTCTTAGAATCTGTAAATGCATATAAACCACAAATAACATGTAACCTACGCCCAAAGCTTCACGAATCAACACAATCACGCTGAAAAAACACGAAGAAAAAGCCAAAAATAACAAAAATCTCAACCCAGCATTAGTCGAACCCCCCACAGAGAACCAGACGAAACCTATCCTCAGCAGATTATTACATCCTCCCGGCCTTTTATTAGCGCTTTTACCCTTATTTATAGGCCTACAGTGTATAACAAGGTGGTTTTACTCACTCATCATGCCCCCCATGTAGCCGTAAGGGGCGGCCATAGCACAGAACGTGAAAAATATTGACTGATGTTGTGCCTCTTCGCCCCTCTTCTGATGGTCTTGGTCTTGGCCCCCCGGCAGAGTTTCTGGAGACAGTCTTTACAACAGCCCCCCTTGGACTCTCGTTATGGCTATTTTTAAAGGCTACGGAGAATATTAGCCTAGTTTTCATGAGTGTTTTCCAGTTTCAAAGAGCAGAAGCCTTGTCTAAGTACAACTAGAGTCATAGAATTACCCCCCGAGATAGTCTTTACAACAGTCCCCCCCCCCCCCCCTTTTCCCGTTACGGCTATTTTTAATGGCTACGGAGAATATTAGCCTAGTTTTCATGAGTGTTTTCCCGTTTCAAAGAGCAGAAGCCTTGTCTAAGTACAACTAGGGTCATAGAGTTACCCCCCGAGATAGTCTTTACAGCAGCCCCCCCCCCCCTTTCCCGTTACGGCTATTTTTAATGGTTACAGAGAATATTAGCCTAGTTTTCATGAGTGTTTTCCAGTTTCAAAGATCAGAAGCCTTGTCTAAGTACAACTAGGGTCATAGAGTTACCTCCCGAGATAGTCTTTACAACAGCCACCCCCCCTTTCCGTTACGGCTATTTTTAATGGCTACGGAGAATATTAGCCTAGTTTTCACGAGTGTTTTCCCGTTTCAAAGAGCAGAAGCCTTGTCTAAGTACAACTAGGGTCATAGAGTTCCCCCCCTGTATAGTCCTTACAACAGCCCCCCCCCCCCCCCCCTTTCCCGTTACGGCTATTTTTAATGGCTACGGAGAATATTAGCCTAGTTTTCACGAGTGTTTTCTCGTTTCAAAGATCAGAAGCCTTGTCTAAGTACAACTAGGGTCATAGAGTTACCCCCGAGATAGTCTTTACAACAGCACCCCCCCCCACCCCACCCCCTTTCCCGTTACGGCTATTTTTAATGGCTACGGAGAATATTAGCCTAGTTTTCACGAGTGTTTTCCCGTTTCAAAGAGCAGAAGCCTTGCCTAAGTACAACTAGGGTCATAGAGTTACTAGTTCTATAATCACACTCTGTACTGCCTGGGGGTTGGGATGGCATGTTCCTCCCTTCTCCCTTGTTTACCTACAACAATAAACTGTCAATCACTCAACCCCCGAGATAGTCTTTACAACAGCCCCCCTTTTTACATATGTTACGGCTATTTTTTAAAGGCTACGGAGAATATTAGCCTAGTTTCCATGAGTGTTTTCCCGCAGAAGCCTTGTCTAAGTACAACTATAAGGTCATAAAATTACCCTTTCAAATGGATGAAGTGTTTGAGAATGCGGCCCCAGCTAGTCTGCCTTATATCACCTTCCTTTACAATTTCATCTGATATATCGTTTCGCTTTCACCTTCTTGGATGTATTTACACTTTCAGTTATTCCTATATAAATAATCCTACTTTTCACTCACTACGTACGTTTCTTCATTGTACGTGTGTGTGGTTAATCGTAGTCTTTTTATCTCTTTTTGATGATTGATGTTCGAAAGTTCTGTTTTTCTGTTTGGATATTATATTTCTTATGTGTTGTTTTCTCTCGTTTTTTCTTGTTCTTTATTCGTATTCCTCTTCAGACACTTTAACAGGTGTGTGTTGGGGGTGAAAAGAAGGTGAGTGAAGAGGTGGGGGTAGTTTGTGTGTGTGTGTGTGTGTGTGTGTGTGTGTGTGTTGGGGGGGATTGGGGGGATGTGTATGGGCTATGTGTATGTGTGTAGGGTGAGGTTCTGTGAGTAGGCTATGTGTGTGGGTACTGACTACGGATAAGCAAAACCAAACCAATCACAGCGGATCGTGTGCATCGGTGGGTATTACTACTTGACGCATTGCTCTAGTTGCCGAAGGTGCAAATGTTAGAAGAAAAACCCTTAAAAGGTGCATTACACATTAATTTATTTACTCGTTTTTTTATTTTTTTTGATTGCTCCATTAACATTATGCAACAAAATCATCGTGTCTTTACCCATTCATTTATTCATCTATCCTACTGTTGCTTCCTCGGTCCTCCAATAATAAGGTTAATAATGTGCAAAATACCCTGAAATCAATATATCAGTCAATGCAATTTAAGTACACAGTTGAAGTTAAGATCATGTCAGTGTTCATAATCGTACGTGTTTATATAAGAGTCAGAGCACAAAGCTTTCCAGAGATTGATCTGCTGACAGCTGTCCACCAGAGATGTTCGGCACCGGGCAAATAAATAGCTTGCGAATAAAAAGTTCAACGTGATACCAGCTCACGCTAGCTAGAGGAAGATGTCATGAAGCAATAGTGAGACCTGAACCCTCTAGGAATGAATGGGTAAATAGAACACCAGAATCTTGGTTGCGTGTAACCTTTACCGTACAATAATTTTCTCTCTCTCTCTCTCTCTCTCTCTCTCCCTCTCTCTGCGCAGACAGACATCACACAATACAGAAATAGCAAGTTCTGAATAATCTACGAAATCATCGGTGGAAACAAATCCTATATAGCTACGCAAGACATAATCTGAATGCCTTTGATGCACGAATATAATTACGACGCACCCCGCAGCAAAACGTACCTTAAGAGCCTCTTCTTATTTATTGTACAACGTTTGTTATAAGGTGCTGGCTTGTCTTTCATCATCTCTCCATTCTCTCTTGAACTTTTAAAACTCGGATAGCCTAGAAAAAAAGACCAACCAAGTGAAAAACTACTCTTATAAGGCACTGATAGGCAGCTAAACGTATGGTATAGGCTATGTTGTGTCTTGTAATGAAATTCAGCTGCTCTCTATCTTGTAAACATTCATCTATTGTAAAACTACTGGATGATCATAAGTAAGAAATCATAACTTCTTTTTTATACTCATAGAATGGTAAAGGGCCGTTCCTTCTCTCGCTCCTTCTTCCTTCGTAGGTAACACATGCAGACGTAACAGCTGTACAGAAGAGTAAACGATGCGAGGAAAAGGAGGAAGAAGAACGCCATAAGAACGGGCAGATGTAGATCCAAATTGGATAACTTTGTCATCTTTACGAGCTCCGTGGCGTTCTTGGCTGCATTCACTAAGCTGTCGTTTCTGTTGGCATGATTTGTATTCTTATGTCGATAGAAAGACACTAACTCATTATCCAATGTCTCTGCGTCTGTTTTGCTCTCGCTGTTGTCCGTCTTTGTTATGCCTTTCATGATTTCCTTTTCCTTTTCCCTTCCCGTCAGCATTGGGACTATGTTGTTAAAATTTCCATGGTGGAGTTTCTCTCTGGAACCATCTGGATAGGAATCGATTTTTTTCACTATTACTTTTTCCTTTTCCTCTCCTTTTTCGCCCTTTCTAATTAGCGTTTGAAAAAGCTGATCGAATTTTCTATGGTGGAGTTTATTTTTGGGATGTCTGACACGAATATTAAGACCTTCACTAGATAAAACCGTTTTTCTTTCAGTTAACGCAGTCTCCCTTCTATAGCGCTTGATCACATTTGCGCGTGTATCCCTGTCAACCGCTTCCATTTTCTCTGGTGATACTCTCTTCAGAGCGTAGACCAATTTATTTATGAGGTTTGTGACTATTGCCTCCTTTTCTTCCAGTGTCTCCTGCTGATCATCTTCGGGGTCTCTTTCCTCTTTCTCCTCTTCTGCTTCTTCTACGTGATTACTGTTTAGGAGTCCTGCGTTGCGTCTGTCTGAAATAAAAGTACAAAAAATAAACAAAAAATATAGTAATTAATGAAATAATAAATAAATAAATAAATACTGTAAATAGTCACAATCTCATTTCTCTCCTAACCAGACTAAAGGAGAGAGAGAGAGAGAGAGAGAGAGAGAGAGAGAGAGAGAGAGAGAGAGAGATTCAGGTGGACAAAACACCTGTGAGGAGCAGATCAAAGTAAAATCACTTATATGGTTCCTTTCCATAGCGTCGTGTTTGCTGTGCATGTGTAGCCAACATAAGATTGCGCAGGTGTGTGTGTGTGGTGGTGGGGGGGTGGGGGGACGATTGCTCCCTCTCGAACGAGGGAGCACGGGCCTTTGCCAAAGGCAAAGCAGGGACCCGACAGACCGACTCTATCGGCGATCGAAATCTAGCCGACCAAGTCGGTCTGTCGACGAGGACTGGCGTGTCTGTGTGTGTGTGTGTGTGTGTGTGTGTGTGTAACAATTAATTAATATATGCATGTTATTCCCATTAATGATCGATTTATTTTCTTCATGCTGGTTCCCTCTCTCATCTCTTCCTCCTCCTCCTCCTTCTCCTTCTCTTCCATATTATTATCATCATTATGATACAACAACAACAATTACTGCTTTTACTGCTACTACCACTGCTAGTACTACTACTACTACTACTAATAATAATAATAATAATAATAATAATAATAATAATAATAATAATAATAATAATAATAATAATAACAATTTCACTACAGTACTGCTACTACTTCAACAACAAAGAACAACAAAACTACTACTACTACTACTACTACAAAAATACATCAACAGTTACTACTACTACTACTACTACTGCTATTACTACTATACTACTACAACTTACCTACTGCGTTATCCTTGCTGGAGGAGGACGAAGTGGTATCGAAGGAGGAGTCAGATGTATTATGAGCAGGAATTAAAGCTCCTTCCGATTTAAGGACTTTTATGGCTAATATTCCTCCCACCACCCCGATCACCACCATCACCGCCACCTTTCCTGCCACGCTCTCCATTTCGACTGACACACACACACACACTCTCTCTCTCTCTCTCTCATTTGACTCACTTGTATATGTATATTTTAATGAAAACTGTTATTCAAGTCTTAATTCATTTTATTATTTTTTTGTGAGTTCAAGAATTAATCGCATGCATACTTTTGATGATACTGCAGAACACATGCTCTCTCTCTCTCTCTCTCTCTCTCTCTCTCTCTCTCTCTTGAAAGGGGGACATAAGGGTTCACCGTCAGCTTTTTATCCACCGCAAGATGGCAGTGCAAATATTTTTCGTCATTCCCTTTTTTCCGGTAACGAAGTAAGCAAAAGCTGTACAAATATTTTAGGATTCGACAAGGTTTCAGATATTGCTAGTAAAGAGAAGGTGCCGAAAACGAATATCATCTCCAGATAATCTTGGTTTAACATAGAGTAGCAAGTAACCTAGAATATCATAGTCGGAGGTGGGGGGTTTTTTACAGTAATTAAAATGCAAACAGCTCAAGGGCAGAATTGTTAATACCTAATAATAATAATAAAAATCCTCCCCATGCCTCGCTATTGTAAAAAAAAAAGTGCATAGATGAGAGGTCAAATGAGGTCAGTTCCGGAAGGAGGTGTCTTGATACTCGCCTCCGATGATATTAATTACTAAAAGTATTACAAGAGAAGGACGGAGTACCTAATTATGTCATTAGACTGAGGGAGGTGGATGGCGTTGAAAAAGGCCTTTGTCTTGCAGAGGCTTATAATACAGTAATGGCTGAAGATAACTGATTGATTATTTGAAGATTATGTGTCTTATAAAGTACATTGAAAGGTCGTTTGGGTAGAATTTACCAGTTTCCAGAAGTACAATGCATATTTATTTTAGTGATTGTTGTCGATTTTAGTGGATAAGAGACAGATAAATACTTTGCAACGTTTTAAGAGGCCCGCGTATGTGTTGTAAGGGCCTGTTTACACGAGGCGTTTCTAACGCGCGTTAGCAAACGCGCGTCAGATTCACGACCGTTCACACGAGGCGTTTTCTAACGCCGCGTTAACGCCGCGGTTTTGTTTGTGCGTGCATATGTATGAGCCAGACAATGCAGAGAGAAGACAGTACCAACCAGGATGGACGTAGAAGAGGTAGCGGCGCAAGCGGCGAGAAAGGAGATATTGATTCATCCACTTTACGAGACAACTTACTTACATGGCATGCGCACCTGTACCCGAGCTTAAGACAACATGAAGCCAAGTTTTTCAACTATTTTAGAATGTCAGTGAAGTCCTTCGATGAGCTGCTTGGACTTATCCAGGAAGAAATATCTTCATGCAACACCTTGATGAGGGATGCTATCTGCCTCCTCCACGTGGAGTGGTTGCCATAGTAACGCATATTATCTCCTCATTGGTTGCAGCCCAGCCAATTAGAGGGCCCACCACTTTCAAACCGCGGCGTTTACCGCCCTGTGTAAACGCTCCCATAAGCTCCAATGTATCTCGACCCGCTGGCGAAACGCGCGTTAGGAAGTGACTTGGGCGTTAACGCGGCGTCAGGGAAAAACGCGCGTCACGTGTGAACAGCTCCATAGGTTATCATTGAAATTCCTAACGCGGCGTTTGCTAACGCGCGTTAGAAACGCCTCGTGTAAACAGGCCCTAAATCTCGGACACTTGGCACCACAGAGAGAGAGAGAGAGAGAGAGAGAGAGAGAGCGGGGAAGGAGGGGGTAACCATTGACGGAGGGCACCTTACGCGTGGCTGCAACTGAATCTTTGACGACTCGATAAAGTTGTGACACAAGTTCGAAGCTTCGTCTCTTCAATAATATACAGTGCCGTTCCATTATTTAAGGTGTCAAGGGATGCTTTCTGTTGTGTGGAGACTAGTATACATTAGCTCTGATCGTTTTATTTCCTGTTTTAGTTCCTTGACTCGGCCGGAGTAACAAACGAATGAAACAACAGATCCAAATGTAAGGCTAAAAAAATTAAGACAGAATAGTGGCTCATGGTAACAAGAAGATAAACTAATTAAAAGAAGCAAAGGGTCACTGAAATAGGGTCCATATTCTTAAACGTATCGGGCTTCCATTACGACCGTACCCCAAGGACACAGATGAGATTAACCAGATTTACATGGGTGACTTCCGTTCAAGATGCAGAAGTTCGGATAAAACTGTCACTGGGATCACAAAGCAATCCATGAAAATCCCAGCAACTTCTACGAGAGGCTTTTCAAATAGGTGAACTGAGTGCCGATACATTTAACAGTAAGGCCCAAGTCGAATGGTAAAAAAAAATTAGGACACTCGCGCTCATACTGCTCAGCGCTCGATCAGCCACTCCGAGTCAAGTTGTTGTTCTTTCTCTCCCGTTTTCGTTCTGTCTTTTACTTCACTCACTTGTGTTGTTCTCTCTCCTCTTCGCTCAGCCGACCACGTGCGTGAGGTAAGTTGCCGCACGTCATTTTGGTGTAATCTTTAGCGGGCGCTGATGACTGGCTCTTTCTCTCTTTCTCTCTATCTCTCTCTCTCGGAAGAAATGAGATGGACATGATTGGAAAAGGATGAGAGATAACAGCAAGCCAAAAGGGGAATCGTTATTATTATTATTATTATTATTATTATTATTATTATTATTATTATTATTATTATTATTACTATTATTATTATTATTATTGCATTCGAGGAACAATACATATCCACCACTTGTGGTTAGTGTTTTATAGTAGTAGTAGTAGTGGTAGACTGGTTTATTTATTTTTTAACATACTTATTTACAACGTTGTATTCCAACGTTGTCAAGTGTCGTGGTATTTATACAAAATCTTTGTTATTATCCTAAAAATGAAACAATCGTAACACTATATGACCTAACTGGATTATCCAGTTATTTATTTAAATTAATTTAAAGGTAGCAAATAGCTGACATAATTATGTGAGAGGAAGCCAGAGGTGTTGAGTGTGTGGCAAGGTACGCTTGCGGAGCGGAGCCGCAGCCGCCACGACCCCATCGGCCAGTTTCACGTGGGAATATACTACTACTACTACTACTACTACTACTACTACTACTACAACATAAATGATACCTCCACCCATGTTTATTTTCCCGACACATAATCATGGAGGGCTCCATAGCTTGGAGGTCATTAGCCCCAACTCTGTTCGCTAATGACTGTGGCATCCAACCATATCACTAATACTACCTGACACTAAATCACCTACCATCTATTACGTCTAGATCCCCCTTTCCTTCCCTACTCAAGTCACTCCCGACCCACCCTAATGTCACTCTCCACCACTGTGGCTTCATAGTCCATATTGGAGATGGTGGTAGCTCCAGAGTGTCTGGTGCCCCTGAGACATAGGATGGCCGACCTGAGCAGGGAGAACGAGAGGCGACACCTCATCCAGGCGACAACGTGGCTCCTTGGCTGTTGCTTCTTTTCTGAGATTAGTTCCGCGAGGCGTGTGTAGAAGCATTGGGCCCTGGGACCCATCCCGCCGGATGTTGTGAAGACGAGGGGGGTGAAGCTGCCCTGATCCACATGTTGGATTCTTTCACCGTATGCCCTTGTCTTCTCCTGCTCGTTCCTGTGGTGGGCGGCTTGCAGGGGCAGCTCACGGTGACAGGCAGCCATCGGGTCGAATATGCGGATGTCCATGAACGCCCGCTGTCCGCGCACCCAGAATCCGCGGCACTTACATCAACCCGTGCCTCCTGTGAGGTATTGGCTGTCCTGTACCGAAGGTGTTCGCCGTCCAGGGGAAGCAGTGCCGGCTCGGTAGTGACGTCTTGGCATACCTCCCAAGCATGCTTGCTGTCAGATCCCTCACTTCATCGTGTCGAATACAGACGAAGCCTCCTTTTTACATGTCATGGTGTGGGTGACATCATTTGGTGATCCACATGCACAGAGATCAGGCAGTCCCTCAATCGGCCAGCCATATCTCAGAGCAATGGCGTCGACAAATTCTTGTTTGTTGAGGCTGAAGCCCTTTGCTCTGAGTGGTAATGACGTTAGCCAGTTAGAGGCGCCTGCCTCCTGTGCTGTGTGTATTTTTCTACCCATTTCTGTGAACAGGTGGTGTGTAAGACGGTCCAGCTCGTCTTTTTGGGCCTGTTGCCTTTCTTCTGAGATTTTTCTTTTAATATCTCTTATTTCTGTTTGGTCTATCTCGCCCTCTGCCTCCTGAGCGATGATCCTGTTGATGAGTGACCTGGTAAGGCTGATGGAGTTTTGGTTCTCCTTATCTGCCAGCTTCTCAGGGTTGGTGATCCCCATCCCACCCAGTCTTGAGGGAAGTGCTAGCATATCCCTCTCTTCCTCCCCCAAAGCATGATATTTCACCAGCGCCGGCAAGAATACATTCTTGACGGCATTTTCCAGTGGTCGGAGGAGTGGACTGATGCCGGGGATGGTGCGCATCAGGAACGTCCACCGATGTTGGATGCCGTGGGTGTACGCTGAATACTACTACTACTACTACTACTACTACACTACTACTACTACTACTACTACTACTATTCCTGCTACTACCAGTCTATCGGACAAAACCCCAGCGGACGAAACCCAAGCAAGTCTCAAATATGCAGATAAGTGGTTCCGAAAATTCCATGTTATTAGATGAAGCAGCTGATGGTTACGAAAACTTAGTGTTGTTAGAGTCCATTATTGTGGCTACAATCATAAATTTGACAAGTAAATGTGATCAATTAATATAGGCTTAATATAGGCTTCAGATATACTTTCACTATTAAATCTGTTACTAAAAAACAAAAGCACTGTTTCCTCCGGAACTGGTGTATATAAAATTATTTGTGAAGATTGTGAATAAATTTATATAAGTAAATAGGTAAGGATCTAAACACACGTATTAGTAAGCATGGGTATGCTGCCAGAACAGGTAATGATAATAATGCTATTTTTAAATTAAGCGAAGGTATTTTCGATTTAGAGCCAGTAATGAGGTCACTGGGTCTCCCCTCCCTCTTCCGTCTGTACTCGTCTGTCCATCGCAGCGAAGAGATCTGACTCTTCCATTACGTGACCTGTCGGATAGAGGTTTGGCCATGGCCTTCTGAGAAGGCTCTAGTTTGGCCCACCCCACCCCGCTCCTCTCAGCAGGATGCATACGACAGACTTATATGGATCCTACCTTACCCACGGTCCAGAGAATATACTGGGTCTAATCATGCCTCCGTGGTCTAGTGGTCAGTGTGCCTGTTCTACTCCGCGGGCCTGGGTTCGAATCCCGGCCCGGGCAGTTGGCGTGCAGCTCACCCAGCTGTTCATCCTCCCTCTCGGGTCGATAAATGGGTACCTGGGGAAACCTGGGGAAGATAAACTGTGGTAACCCGGATGTCACACTGGCCCTGTGTCCCGGGGTAATGGGCTCCCTCCCACTTCAGGCTCAAGGGCCAATGTTACGGAGATGAGCACCGAGGCCACGCGCTGTTACTGCGTATGCCCCCAACTTTACCTTTAATCACGGGGCGACCAAAATTCAAACGAGAAAAAAAATTTAAATGCCGCCCGGCAGCCTCTCCTCATCCAAAATCGTTCTTGCATGAAAGCTCTGTGACATCAAGCAAAAATGGGCTTTTTTCAAAAATTCTATTTACATTATAATGTCTGCTGAGTACCTGCTGTGGGTGTAACAGTGTCGCCTTCGGCGAAATTCATCAAAAACATTAGGGCGTCAGGACCGTTCACGCATCTCCACAACCCCACCCCTCCAAGACTAGGAACGCCAGGTGTTTGTGTCTCCGTGAGGTCACCGGCTTCCGCTCCCAGCATATTATACTCCACCCTCAGCTGACCACTGGTTGTTGTGTGAGATGTACCAAGACCTTGGGTGGACGCGCGCCTGCCGCTACCATGAGCGTGGGCAGGTCAAAGGTTTAGGGCCAGGAGTTGTGGGTGGAGGGAAATACTATTGGACGGATGTCACACGCGGGCAAAATACAAAGGAGGCTCGCTTTCCGCCGAAATGCCTGGCGCCCAAATGTTTTTGATAAATTTCACCGACGGCGACACTAATGCACCCAAAGCAGGTATATATTCAGCATATAATGCAATGTAAATAATATTTTTAAAAAAATCAAATTTTCTTGATTTCACAGGTCTTTCATGCAAGAACGAATCTGGATGAGGAGAGGCTGCCGGACAGCATTTATATTTTCTCTCGTTTACCAATAAATAAAACAACAAGAACGATCAGCTACATTTTTATTAACAATAATGTCACTTATTATATTGAAGTGTAATTCTTGCAACTCCCAGAGAAACACAGGTAATTTACGATAATTGAAAGAATAGCTCAAGCTTCGTGGGCCCTGTGACACTATCGCTGGTGACACCTGCTAAGAATAAATATATCTCATAAACACAGCGGCTTCCTTATGAGTGGGTAATGATTGTGGTTCAGATTTTTTTTTTTTTTCAAATATACGAGGGGGTAATCATTGTAGTGCAGCACTTTTTCAAATGTTTGTAGGAGAACCCGTTGACTTTATTACGCCAGGATTTTATCATACTTTGGCACTACATCAATATCAGGCTGCAGGAGAGCACTTTTCGATCATAAGAGAATGCTTCGATTCTCTTCACAGTGGTATCTGACAGCCATATAATTCAGGAATGCTACAACTCTTACAGGAGAGCGTTTCAGTCGTATTACATGAGTGGTATCGGAAATGTCACGATTCTACACGAGGCGATACAACGATGTTGGGGAACACTTCGATCCTATCATAGGAGAGTCCTGCGACCCTTGTACAGGAGAGCGCTGTCACCCTACTGCATTTGGTTATGACGCTAGTGTCAAAAAATCGGTGCTACTTTAGTGTGCGGTCTACCCGGCCGTTTCTAATTTAGCGTACGGTCTACCACCATATTTACAATTCAGCGTGCAGTCTACCTCACTACAGGAACCTTTTACTGCAGGATAATGAAAAACAAGCTGAATAGTACTGATTAAAGGTTTCATTATTATAAGACTCCAATGAAAATCATCAAAACATAACTATAAAAAGATGCTAAATAGCATATTAAAGTTTGGCACCCCTTTCGAGGACAGCGAAGTAAAGGCAGGAATTACCCACTTCTGTCACGCTTTCGTTTTTCTTGCATTACACTACCACATCGATGACAAAGGTCTGCTGGTTGTGATGTGTCCAGAAGACGGTTTTCTCGTAGAAATGAAACTGCTGTGTCCTCCGTGAAAATGACACGTCCATAAAAGTAACTGCAGTAGTAACTGTTAGCAGAATGAATTGAACTAATGCTATCGGCTGCAATGCAAGGAGGATGATGATGTGGGTGTTCGTTGATTGTTCTTTTATATAGACCGGTCAGGAGCACTCAGATAACATGAAGTAATGACCTGACTGTGGTCAGGTCATTACTCTGGTCAAGCTAAGGCCTCCGGAGACAGGTCAGGTCATTCAGGTGTCAGCTGAGGAGCACTCAGGTAACAATACACCAGATAAGGTCTCGGGAGACATGTCAGACCGGTAGACCGCACGCTAAAGTAGCACCACGTACACTTGGTGCGTACTGGGGTAGACTATAAATACTGCGGTTGTCCGCAATGTAAGAAATATATATATATATATATATATATATATATATATATATATATATATATATATATATATATATATATATATATATATATATATATATAAAATCACCTCTAAGATAATAGAGTTTTGATGAATTGTTACAGTGGAAGGTAACGATACGTATGAACCGAAAAAGTTTGTTATTGAAACTATGTGATCTTAGTATACAGAACTAAGGTCGTTTTGTGTGTTATGATAACTAGCATAAATATATAAATGTTAACTGTGTAGATTATAAGAAAAAAAACAGCTGTACCAGTTATCATTTCCTCTGAAGTTAAGTATATAAATTAAGATTACGTAATTACGAATATAAATTTTGAAAAGTAGTATGATTTTATTCTATTGGTGCAGATATAGCTTTAGTGACTCGAGAAATGTTAGGTCAATTTAGGCAAGATAAGGTGCTCAACTTATCATTTACATCAACAACGTTCACCGTGAGTTTTCTATTTATTAGCAATAAATCCAGGAAATTTATACATTGCACCTTATTGTGTCTGGACATACGTTCAGGACACAAAAGGCTGTTTTACTTTCTCTGTTAGTCTTACGTAAGAACATGATTTTCTATAGTAGCTTGAAAACACACCCGGTGCATATACAGTAATTTAATGCACCGCACAGTTCTCATACTACTGGGAAACTTGAAGAAGTATAAATTGCGGTAACCCGGATGTCTCCCTTGTTCTGTGACGGAGTAACCACAAGTTCAAAGTCAGAGGTGACGGAGGTGAGCGCCAATGCAATGCTAAGCTACAAGGGATACCCCCGACTATATCTTACAGACAGCCGAGTACTCTGTCGATAAATACTTGAGATAACAGGCTTGAATTGCTTCGTTTATCATTAGCTCCTAATCAAAGTTCACCGTTTATTATTTTTGTCAGCGGCCTCGCCCGGTGTATGTACACAGGGTAATTTAAAACAGCACCGTCAATAACATACAGGCAAACAGGCAGTGGTGACAAGTCTCACTGGTGGACTCCATTTCCCCTACTTACACCAGCTTGCCATATCAACCCATTTCCTTGGTGTGAATTTCAACTGTTGTGCAATGCCATATGCTACAACAAACATTTATGGTGAAAATATTCGATGTTTCTTTTCTTTTTTCCTCCGTATTCATTATTTCGTCACATGTATCCTCTGAGGCAGAGGAGCTAGGACGAGCAGCACGGATAGGTTGGCACGCCTGCAGGTCACACCACGCTATCATTTATAGACATTTGAATATGCCACTGTTGCACGCATTTCCTTGGGTGTATATTTCTTGTAACCTTTTTTACACACTAGATCCCCTTGTATAAGAAAGTGTTCTTGTTTACACATTCCAAAACGGGCGTAAAATAAAGTCCACCCCGACGGCAATGCTGAGTGTTGCCGTAAGAGTGGTCACGGTATTTTTGACGCGGCTTCATACCACCCCTAATTCTACCTATGTTTCACCATTGTTGTACATCAAACTGCATAAGTGAATACTTCTTGTTACATTTGAACGTCTTACATTAAGGAAGACATGCCACGAGTCACATGACGACGAGAAGAACGAGTCACATGGTGCCAGGCCATACCACTGGTATATCTAATTTAATTTTAAGTGGATTTTATAGTTATTCTGATGACTCATGCCTCTTTGAGAGCCTGGCTTTACTGGAAAACTTGTGTGAAGTGGCCTGTGTGCCCGTATGCCATATCCTGACCCCTGTGCGTACACGTGGCACCACTGCGCTATACATGCGCGCGCAGATCCCAGCCTTATACATTTTGCTCTCTCCGTCCTTCATGCGCTTTTTTTTCATGTGTTAGTATAGGCGCCGTTTTTTTTTTCCTCTTTTTTTTTTCTTTTTTTTCAGTGGCCCATTGAAATAACAGCACCAGTTCATATGTATATCCCATTATTATATTAGGGCTTTAATTGGAACTAGCTTATCTGAGAGAGAGAGAGAGAGAGAGAGAGAGAGAGAGAGAGAGAGAGAGAGAGAGAGAGAGAGAGAGTGTTGCCAGATGTTGGCCTTGGTATAAATTTTAAGGTTAAGTTGGGAGCACACGCTATAGCTGCGCGTGGCGCCGGTGCTCATTTCCGTCCTGTTGGCCTTTTGAGCCTGTGGTGGGAGATAACTCATTGACCCGACGCAGGGCCAGTGTAACATTCGGATTACCACATCTCCTTTCCCCAGGTGTCCCCAGGTACCCAATTATAATATGGACCATCCCGAAAAGAAGGATAGATAGCTGGGTGGACTGCACGCCGACTGCCGGGCCAAGCCAGCATTATAACTCAGGCCCGCGGAGGCGGTATACCTTTGGTATGCAGGACTTGAATCGAATAATTCGATTTCCTTTTCCAGTAGAAGAGCATAATCGCGAACGATCAACATAACATTTTTTTTTTTTAACAAGGGAGACAACTCAAGGGCAATAAGACAATAAAGCAACAAAAAATCCCGATATATATAGATATATATTTATATATATATATATATATATATATATATATATATATATATATATATCTAGAGAGAGAGAGAGAGAGAGAGAGAGAGAGAGAGAGAGAGAGAGGTTAGCCCAGGTCGACCCAGCCACCGGTGTGGCGCGCTGGAGCTGCTGGACGCTGGCAGTATACTTCTCTCTCTCGCTCTCTCTCTCTCTCTCTCTCTCTCGATGTTCCTACAAGCACCCTACTGCACGTTAGAGAGAAAATAAGTACATGGTTGACAGTATTATCTTTCGGTTTCGTCTACAATAATCCGTACTACACTGGCGACTCTGAAGTTCCCTCCTTCACACATGCGCAGGCCCCCCTCCCCCCTCTCTCTAATTTCTTTGTCCTCAAACCCTCCCCCATGTTTCTCCTCTTCTTCCCCCTCTCTCCCGCTGGTGAGTCGATTCCACATTTCCGACTCACGGAGTCATGAGTCTCTCTCTCTCTCTCTCTCTCTCTCTCTCTCTCTCTCTCTCTCACACACACACACACACAATTTTTTTTACCTTATTTGATTTTTGTTGTGCTTTTAATACTATTTACACATATCTATTGTGTTAGCCCAATATCAACAAATAAATAAATAATAAAAAAATAGTCATTTAGGAATTTATGAATAAATAAATAACTAGTATATATCTACTACGTACATAAATATTACCCAGTCAGTTTACAATAATTATATATGTTTTCTTACTCGTAGGTTTTAATAGAATCCTCGAAATTATGGTGTTAAGAGTTAACATTAGTGAGACTGTATATTATAAAAATGTTTTAAAGATATAGCACGTATACGTCTGGCAACGAGAAAAGCTGGAGGACCAAGGCGGTGTGAATAAGAATTGCAGTGACTGAAAACAAACTATGAATAGGTTTACCTTATGTCATTCAATGTCAACAGGTTGGTAAAAGTAAACTTGAGCTGATACTTGCAAGCCATAACTCGAAGTGGAAATTGGCATGCAGTATGACAGTGGGGGTGGCTTACTTCATGTATGTGGCTGGTGTATGATGCTTCTCTCTTCGTCGCGAAAATAACATTGTGCTTACGTTGATGTATTAATTAAACCATGTATAGATTTTCACTTTGTGTGGGTACTTAACGTGCATTACTTACATGTAGGCCTTATCTGATTTTTTTTTTTTTGTAAACACTTTTAGTTCATCAGTACATATAGCTACCATTTTATTAATGCGTAGTGTTATTGTTACGGTACTGTCTCCAATGACTGACACGAGGAGACCGTATTGATGATGACTATCATTATATCATGATAATTATAATATAATAATAATAATAATAATTATAATATTTTAAACAATAATAATAATAAATCAGAGCTTATCTGTTTATCTATACCTATCTATTTATCTCAATCTATAATTATCTGTATCTTTTGTTGCGATATGATAAAAGTATTGAAGGAAGGGACGTATAGCTACAGCAACTTACCATGTATACCTCATAGGTTGGCAGCCATGGGAATCAAGGCCAAGAGACCATGAAAATCTGGTAATGTTGGCAGCCCTTCCGAGTCAGGAGATTGATGACTCACAGCCAGTTAGCACACGCCACACAGGCAGCCTTGGGAGCGGGTGTTGTAGGTGATAGCTGATTGGTGAGCGACATGGGAAATTCAGTCCGTACCATTCTTCGATCCGTTATTCTTTTTAGATTTTCTCAACAAGGAGGACAGATTTTAGGTATATAATAGCACAAAAGTGTAGAGCAAAATAGCGCGGTCGTCTTATGGCAGCCAGCTGCTGTTGATTCAGTAATGTTGGTAAACCTGGTGGACTAGATTGATGAGGGGGGGCTAAGGGAATCTACGAACGGCTAGGCAAAGCGGCGTCGGCAGGGTTGGTAACCATAGTGGAGTGACGTGAAGAGTGGGAGGGATGATGCACGAGAGGTTGGTATGTTGGATTGAAAGAAACTGCGTAGTGGGTTGCCTGTGGCATGCAGGGTTGGCAGCCATGATGGGATGGGAGGGGAGTGTGAGGCATGAGAGGGAGAGAGAGAGACGCGCGGTCTGAGTGGTGAGGCTAGATAATGGCACAGTAATCACCGGTAGGGTTGGCAGGAGTGGTGGTATGAGATGATATGAGGAAAATACCTTGAGGGGAGAACAAGCATGGAAATGTTGGCAGCCCTGGACATCCAATTTGGTTGACTTAACGGGAACTTTTTAGTATATATTTAATTTGCATGTTATAACGTTATTGCTGGTGAATCAATAGACTGACGTTGAAGCCTGTCAGATCCCAAATAAGTGTGTACCGTTGATGTAAGGCAGTCGATCATTCACATAATGTTTCTGAATGCCTCTTTATTTATAGGAGGCAGCTGAAGTGGGGGGGTAAAAAGAAAACAAGTGTTAATAGCACAAAAAAACTGTGCTAGATCGGCGTCGCATGACCCTCCAACACTCCCCCAACAATTTATATAATGTAACTATAGGGGTCTGAAATGGAAAAAGCTGAAAAGTAAAGATGGCGCCACTATAAACACTTGAATGCGCCGCAACGGGCTGGGGCATTGAGACGGCGCTGGCTGGGGCCGACCATCAGGCCCCACTATGAAGGCTTACCGGCGCCACAGGCCAAGACGTAAAAAAAATAAAATAAATAAATAAATAAATAAAAATCTGCTTTATAATGCCATGTAGGGTTCATCAGGGCTAACAAATGTTATTATACAGTGTCATGTCTACAATGCATGGGTAAGCCAGGAAAACAACTTGAAGAGAACAACAACTAAGAAGATGGACAATCTGTTGATCGGCGTCTGCGACGCCGATAAAAAGACCACTGGCGCTACTCCTGGGAAGTGTAGCCTATAGCTAGAGAATTCTACCTGTTGGTCATGACGTCAGTCAATCAAGTAATATATCAATCCATCTATGTATCAATATCTACCTAGGTATGCCTCCGTGGTGCTGTGGTTAGTCTGACTAGATACAAATCTAAATGGGTCCGGGTTCGAATCCCGATCTGGGCAATCGGCGCACAGCTCACTCAGCCATTCATCCGCCCGGTCTGGTCGATAAATGGATACCTGGGGAAGGTAAACTGTGGTAAGCCGGATATCACACTGGCCTTGTGACCTGATGTTATCTTACCCACCACAAGTTCTTGGGACAGTGCGACGGAGATGAGCACTGCGGTCACCCGCAATTGTAGCGTATGCCCCCAATTTTACCTTTATTTGTTTATATAAATAGGTATCTGTCTCTCTATATGAATGAATGAACCAATCAATCAATGTCTATATATCTAGTTATATATCTATAAATCTATCTATCCATAATATATATATATATATATATATATATATATATATATATATATATATATATATATATATATATATATATATATATACATATTATACAGTATATCTATCTATCTATTCATCTATCTATCTATGTCTATCCGTTATGGCCTTTGGTGCCAATAGACTTTTTATTGGTGGGACTGGTAGTCGACCCTAGCCCGTTATGGCGCAGGCAAGTGTTTATACTGGCGCCCTCTTGTTTGGCTCATGTTGTCCCCCGAAGCTCATCTTTGATCCTATTTAAGAGAGAATCTAGTGCCCGGGTTGAAATGTGGTCTTGAGGACAGCATATTGTGGGTAGTCTTTGGCCACTCGGCGATGTCTGAAGAGTTGCCAGATTTATCACAGCGGGCTGGACGCGGACTAGCGTCCACCTGGACGCCATCCTCGCACTTCACCATCCATAGCCTCCTTATATATATATATATATATATATATATATATATATATATATATATATATATATATATATATATATATATATATATATATATATATATATATATATATATATATATATATATATATATATATATATATATATATATATATATATATATATATATATATTATGTAATTATGACCAAGGTTGTCAAGCGTGGAGTTTCTGGTCTGATGAAAGTCGGTTGATGGTATGGAATTGGCACGTGATACTGTAAGTTAGGCATTTCTGATAATAATGAATTAGAAAAAAAAAATGTGTATGGGTGTCGGCGGGTTGGGGGGGGGAGAAGGTTGGTAAGCGTGGCGTCTGGTAGAGCGCGTCGGTTGATGGTTGGCTTGAGGCAGCGGCTTCGGTAAGGTTGGCTTTCCTGGACTGGGACGGTTCGAGCGGTAAGGTTGGTAGGCGTTAGAGAGCGTCCCCCGGCACGGCGGCGAGCGCTTCTCACTGCTCTCTCAGTTTGGTTGGTTGTTGTGGGAGAAGCGTTACCTGGGATCCCGCCTCCACCCCAACCTGTGACCCTGAGTGTGCGAACAGTGTGAGCGCCACCTGCTAGAATCACTACAGGCAAGTGTGGCGTCATGTCTGTTATACATTCTACCTACCCATGCGAATATTGCTTACTAGGGATGGCTAAAATCATCCCTTTTTTTTTTCTTAACCGCGAGTGTAGAAACAGTGCACCCATACTCCAGAGCTGACTACACTGCGGTGCTGCGCAGGCGCAAACCTGTCATCACAATTTGCCCCCATGCTGACCATTTTTAAGCCTTGATCATTTAGCTTTAATATCTATTTTGCTTATTCGATTTCACAGTTGTTCGTGTTTACATAACTGTTAAAGTAGTTTGATTGCTTCATCAATGCATAACGGAATGACAAACAACCTTTGTAAAATAGAAAGGTATACAAGTTAAGGATTCTTATTTCCTTCGACCCCCTTCCTAGGCTTTGACCTGTTAATACATAGCGCTTACTTGATTCCACCACCGTCATTCGTTAAAACTTCCTTCTATGGATTGTAGAATGTTAGTCACTTTGGGAGTGAAGAAGTTACTAACTTATTCTTTTGACCGTTTTCCACCTCTTGATCTGTAAAGCAATGAAAACAAGCCTAGCTCACATACCCACTTGTTCATGTGTCACTCCGTCATATTACTTCCCAGATTTTGTTTTAGCTTTGTTAGGTTGGATACAATTAAGTTTATATATATTTTAACCTTCCATTCCCAGCTACGGACTTGTAAACAAGTCCAAAGCCGTAGATTGGGAGAGTGGCCAGGGGTACCCCAGATACCATCTTGCATCTATGCCACTTAGGATATCTTCCATAGCGCCTCCGCCTGAACCCAATCAATATCAACCAATTAGGGCATACACCGGGGGGCGCGTTGCTTTGTCCACCCTACAATTCAAGTTCACCAGCAAAAAATAAAAATGGAAATATTTGGACCTCCATTGGCTTGTGTTTTAGGAAGGAGCGCTGGATAGGAGTGGTACAGAAGCAAGATGGCTTGTGGTCTAACCTTCCCATCTACAATTTGAACCGATGTATACGAACCTCTCTCTCTCTCTCTCTCTCTCTCTCTCTCTCTCACTTTGCCACACACACACACACACACACAGCACCTACTGCTCAGTGGATAAAGCTCTGCCGTACACACACACACACACACACACACACACACACACACACAGCTCCTACTGCTCAGTGGATAAAGCTCTGCCCTACACACACACACACACACACACACACACACAGCTCCTACTGCTCAGTGGATAAAGCTCTGCCCTGTCGATCAGGTTCCGGCGTGGCAGGCTGTGGTTCGAGCCCCGCTCAGGCCGGGATTTTTCGCATGACAAGGGGCGGCTTCTGTCTCTCCTTGAGTAAGGGGGATGTGCTATGTGACGTGTGAAGGTCCCAGCAGTACCCATGAGCTTGTTCTAATCAGGAGGCAACTTGCTGGTGATGACGAATATAGCTCGTGATAAGGCCGTGGTGAATTACACACACACACACACACACACACACACATCGTGGGTTTGATTTCCGGCCGGTGTGGTGATGAATAGGTGATCTTACACCCGTGCTCCAAGCCACCCGCAAGTGAGTGGGTGTCAGTCGGGGGATGTCTCTCCTCCCAGGTCCGATGCGCATCTGTGCAGCGGTTCACACGCTCGGCTCACCGAGGGATTCCAGGTTCGATTCTCAGCCGGGGTAGAGACTAAAGGGTGGTTGCCTCACACCCATGCCCCTGTTCGCCCTGCAGGGAGGGAGTAACGGCTGTCTGGCGGGATTGTGTCCCGCCTCCCGGGGTGGTGGTTTGGCACATGCCAAAGGCGAATAACCCAAGGCGCCCAGACCTGGGACATACAAGCCTAACCCAGTTCTTCAAAATACACGAATAAGTAATAGCACACACACACACACACACACACCTTAGCTCCGCTCCACTAGCTCATCCTCGTGCAGGCTTCTGCCGCATCCGAAGCATGATTTTTCCCTAGACCCAGAGTGAGGTTTACTCACCAGTACCTGTTGCATGCATATTTAATTTTCGGGGTATTTTGTGATACTTTGTTTATTTGGATATGATTGTCAATGCCATCGTCCATTAGATGATATTCTCTGATCATGAATGGGATCCTCCGTCATTGGCGTTGGGCATGAATTCTGTTTTAAATAAATACTGGCATAAAAATACGATCATGGGGATCAAGGGGGTACCGCTGGAATGACTTCGAACCAGCAACCACCCAGTGAAACTGAATTAAGGCCTGTTACCAACTTAGTTCGCGAACGCCAACTGCTGCCATGTGGGCACGTCACGACTCCCGGACGTCGATCCTCCTCACAGGGTTGTTTCTGTACGAGACAAGCCTGAGTGGAGGAGACCAAGAGGACGCCCACGTAGCTCGTGGTGGGGGTAAGGCAATCGATCTTGCCCAAAATGATTTGAGATGGATGAGGCGCATGAGCATGCTCGGGAGGACCGTCATGAGTTAAGTCGGCGAGTGAGTGAAACGACGCCCTCCCGGGCGTATGCTCCCCTTCAGTTGTATAATTTACGAGGGCCTAGTTAGTCGTTACTAGTGTATGCGGTTTTTACTAAGGAAGTGGACGTAGTAAATTGATTTCAAGTAGGATTCCATTTAAATTTGTAATCACTGAAATGTGAAGTGGACGAAATCTATGTTTAAGGGAGGCGGTGGCTAAAGCCCCAGTCACACATTCACGACAATGACTCCCGGCGCCCTCCCGACAGCAGACCACGCGCTGCCAGACGTACGTAACGACCATCGTAAGTCCATCCCCTTGAGTGCCGACCATAGCCGATGTCGAAACGACTTGTTACGACGTTGTTGAGATGGACATCCGACGGCCGTAGCTTATTCGCGACGGGTGACATGTCGGGGAGGGCCCCGATTATTTTGAAATTTCCAAAACTGTCGGCGTGCGGCCCGACGGTGGGAGGCGCGGTCTGAGTCGGGAGAGCGCCGGGAGTTGTCGTGAATGTGTGACTCGGGCTTATTGCTTGGCGTGCGGGCTTACAGCCGTTGTATTAATCTCCCCCATTCCCGTTCCCTTCCCTTCTCTTTCTCTTGGCCATAAACCGTAGTGTAAAGCGTCCCCATGTAGTTGGGGTTGCTTTAAGCCCGAGTCATACATTCACGACAATGACTCCCGGCGCTCTCCCGACTCAGACCACGCCTCCCACCGTCGGGCCGCTGTTTTGGAAATTTCAAAACAATCGGGGCCCTCCCCGACATCTGTCACCCGTCACGAATAAGCTACGGCCGTCGGATGTACATCTCAACAACGTCGTAACAACGTCGTTTCGACATCGGCTATGGTCGGCACTCAAGGGGATGGACTTACGATGGTCGTTACATACGTCTGGCAGCGCGACATTCCAAAACTGGCAGCGCGTGGTCTGCTGTCGGGAGGGCGCCGGGAGTCATTGACTCCGCGGGGTAGAGAGCAGGACATCTTCGGCTTTTCCTTCGTATATTTCATGAGTAAATAGTGTTCCATTTGTTATTAATAAAAGGACATATATTGAAAAGTATCAGAATATTTTTATGACTGATATTATATCGCAAACTTTGCTGAAGTTAATGTATATTTTTTAGTTTGTAAAGACTCGGGTGTTTCCACATGATTGTAAACGTACAGTTATTCCTGAAAATTCATTTATAATTGTCCCCAAGAATGGCAAAAGACGGCAGATTGATGACTAAATAAGACATTATTATGGGAATACTTAACATATACCATAAAAAATAGCATTTCTTGGCGACCACCTTGATTTAAGACAAAAATACCATAAATGACACGACCTGGCAACCCTTATGTGGCTGCCCAAGTGTGTGTGACGAGTCATGGATACCAACCTGTCATAAATTAACTTACCCGCGTTACTTGTTATTTACTTGTAGATCAACAACGCTATCGTTTTGTTTTATGATATATAATGTATATGAATACAATGGTGTGTAAAAAATGCTTTATTTATTTCGTTTTCTGTAATTATTGGTTAGAAAGTGCTGCCAACATTATTATGACGTGCGGATTGGTCCCTCATGTCTGTCCCGGGGATGGGAAGGTGACGGGGCGGCTTGTCTATACCCCAGTCCCGTGTATGGGGATGGGGACGGAAAGGGAATGGGGAAGACTAACACTATGGCCGTTAGTGTTCTGGAGGACTTGGGTTCATTTTCGACCGCTTCTACTATAGTCCGGTCATCTCGGAAAAGAAATTGGCGTTTGGCACACCTCTCTTAAATTGTTGCAATATGCGCATTCCTTTCAACAAGTAGGTCAGTGATATTCAATAATGCTAAAGACAACATAATACAATGAGAAAACTATAGATGCATTTTTTAGCATATAAATTCATGTAGGATATCTGCGTTGATTTTTCTCTCTCTCTCTCTCTCTCTCTCTCTCTCTCTCTCTCTCTCTCTCTCTCTCTCTCTCTCTCTCTCTCTCTCTCTCTCTCTCTCTCAACACACACGAGATATGCCTATAGCCTATCCCTAATTCAGGGTTACTCAACGTGGGCCATATGGCCCCCCTGGGGGCCATGAGACATTTTCAGGGGCCATAAAACAAAATTAGGAAAATGGGGGTCCACAGCACTTCCTAAGTTTGCGTTGCTCATAAAATTATGAGCTTAATATTTTCATATTTGTTTTATGGTGTTTTCTTATCAGCTGTTCTACTGCTTCATTTAGCGACTTCAGCGTCTTTTTGCTGTAATCCGGGCAACATTCATTTCACATGAGCTGGCAACACTGGATTCAGGGTTGCTATGTTTATCCTTTTAAGGACATTGTCCCATTTTGGTCCGTTTGCCCTTTAATTTTCCTGAAAAAAAAGACAGCCTTTATCTGCCTTTTTTTTTTAACACAGTATATCATTTTTCTGCTTACACGTTAACATAAGGCAGCGCTAAAGAATTGAGTCAGACTGTCAGAGCATGTTCGTGTATGCAAGATGGCGCCACTATAAACACTCGCCTGCGCCAGAACGGGCTGGGCCGACCATCAGGCCCCACCGGGAAGAAGCCTTGGGCTGACCATCAGGATCCACCGGGAAGAAGCCTACCGGCGCAATAGGCCACGACGTAAAAAAAAAGAAAAAAAAAAGTGGTAGCAGTATTGGACGCGTTAGGACTCAGGAAGGCTGATCCTAACAACGATCATTACTACGTATATCTACTTCCCAAGATGTAGTAACTTAGGGGGGACCACGAGAACTCAAATTACCTTGGAGGGGGCCACTGCCGAAAAAAGGTTGAGAAACCCTGCGGACAGCCACTAGCGAGAAACTTCCGGATTGTAACAAATTTTAAGAGGAGTGCCGAACGCCAATGGGGTATGCTGGATTGCCATCCAACAGTTGTCACCACCGACTACGTCTTTGGGCCCACGAAGCGTGAACTTTTTTTATTCAATTATCGTAAGTAACTTGTTTCTCTGGGACTTGTAACAATTACACTCCAATACAATAAAAAAATAATATTACTGTTAATTAAATATGTAGTTGGTCATTCTCGTTGTTTTATATAGTGGTAATCGAGAGAAAATGAGTGACTATTGGAAGCTTCTCGTTAAAAATCTTTCTTGCATGAAAGCCCTGCAAAATCAAGCCGAATTGGACATCTTAATTTTATTTTATTTATATCACAATATTTACTGAGTATCTGCTTTGTGTGTATCAGTTTCGCCTTCGACGAAATTTATCAAGAAACATTTAGGGCGTTAAACTCGACAGAAGTTGTAAGGACAGCCAGGTGTTTGGGTCTCCGTGAGGTCACTAGCTTCCGCTTCCAGAATGTAATACTCCACCCTCAACTAACTGCTGCTTTTTGTGTGGGGTGGGTCAAGACCTTGGGTGTATGCCTGTCGCTACCAGTAGAGTGGGCAGGTCAAAGGTGATGACGTTTAAGGCCAGGGAGCGGGCCAGTGTCAGCGACGGAGATCAAACAGTGGTTTCTGTTGAGTTGCTTGACGCCTTAATATTTTTGATAAATTTCGTCGAAGGCGAGACTAATACTCACAAAGCAGGTACTCAGCAAATATTGTAAGTAATTTTTTAAGATGTCCTATTCTGAATGATTTTGCAGGGCTTTCATGCAAGAAAGATTCTTAATGGGGAGAATCTTCCAAAAGTCATTTATTTTGTTTCGTTTACCAATAAATAAAACCTCGAGAATGATCAACTACATTTTTAATTAACAGTAATGTTTGTTTATTTTATTGAAGTGTAACTGCTACCAGTCCCAGAGAAACATTATTTACGATAATTGAAAAAAAAAGTTCAAGCTTCGTGGGCCCAAAGACGTAGTCGGTGGTGACACCTGGTAAGGATGAATATACCCCATTTTTTTCTTCTGAGATGGAACGGACTGTTGCTGACAATTTTCAGTCATCTCCGAGTGGACCAAGACTACCCACATGATGTCCTGATGACAAACTATCAACCTCGACTCTAGCGAAACTCAATGGAGGATCAAGTAGAGCTCCAGGGGACAGCATGAGCCAGGCACTTGACTGCACTACCACGCTGCGGGACAAAGCAGGGTGGTATCATTACAGCGCTTTCACACCATCTGGTTTCTCGCCTTGGCCGTGGCCATGGGGTCCGGCTCCGTGAACTGTTGATGTTTAAAGATTTAGTCTCTGCGGAGAGAGCATAGGCCCATGCAGGTGACGGTCCATGAAGAGGTTGCCGACAGACCGACTCTATCGACTGACGCCGACCAAGTTTGTCTGTCGACAAGGACTAGCATGTCTATCATGAACTTCAGTCGACTGAACATTCATATGGAGACCATCACACTGCACGTTCACGGCGAATCTGCTAGACCGTCCTGCCGCTGGAAGCACATGCGACGACCCACTGGTCCGCCCGGTTCCGTGGCTAGCACGGTTGCTACCTATTAGTTAACCCTCGCTATTCCACTGGCTGTTTTTTTTCCTATCAGCCTTGAGTATTGGACAGCTTATCTATCTCGTTGAGAAGAGACCAGTACTTTGGGACAAGACCGTAGAAGACTATAAGAGTTGAAATCTGACTGTGTCAACATGGAGTGAAGCGTGCTGTACATATAACACACAACGTGAGGAGTGACTCTTGGAAGCGGGCGGACGTGTGTAGCGTGAGCTCCGCACGGAAGCTGCTGTGTCGACAATTGCTGGCAGGGGGCGTGAGCGATTTGTGTCACGTCTGTGAAGATTTTACAGGCGAGAAGTGGATTGCATGCTGTTTGTGTCCTAAGGGGTGCCATGCGAAATGTGCTCATCTGACGGGGATCAAGCAGAATAATAAACTGGATTTGTACACCATGCCTTCACAAGGCATCTCTGGCTACCAACATTGTGGAAAAATTGGATGAATTTAAGCAAGAAATATCTAAAGAAATATTAGTTGTGAGAGATGGAGTTGAAAACCGGGCATTCGATGTGAAGGAAGAGCTGATTGAGGTCATTGATGTGCACCGCGCTGAGCAAACGAATCTATTGTCTGCGGGGGAAGGTTGGGCTGATGTTGCAAAGCGGAGGAGGAAAGTAAAGAAGAATCTCCTCTGATCAAGATAAAAAGGCATTTAGACTACTGGTTCAAAATTCACGAATGGAGGCAACTTTCTTATGAACTTTGATGAGAATACTAGGAATGAAGCAGCTCAGAAATTGGAAAATGTAGAGCAAGTTTGCACAAAAGGTGTGGGAAAATTAAGGCCTAAGATCATGATCTGCAACGTGCATAAGGAAGAGACCCAGGATAAGATAATTGAGATACAAACAGGAATGCGTTCCTTCACTCGATTCCAGGAGTTGAGGGGAAAATTGAGAAGATTTTTAGCAAGCCTGCTGCAGGTGGCACAATGCACTATATTTTGAAATGTGATCCAACTGTTAGAGAGTTGATTCGTAAACATCATGACAAGATAAAACAAGAATGGGGAGTGTATACAGTGAAAGATAGACACCATGCAATAATATGTTATCACTGTCAGAGGTACGGCCATCTTGAGGCTAACCGCACTGCCAACAACAATGGAGAAGCCCCAAAATGTTACAAATGTGCTGGTGATCATAAATCAAAGGATTTCACCATGGCCGAGGAAGAGATGCATAAATTGTGTAAGGTACAAGAAGCCTGAAATTAATTACTCAGCGAATGACCAGTGTTGTGTAGTTATTAAGACGGAAATTGAGAGAATTCGTAACATAACCGATCATGGCTATTAATTCGTGTTTGGGACTCAAAAGATAAATTGTGTGTTAAATGTTCAGTGAGTTGGAAATAATCATTGGATATTTAATGATACAATAAATAAAATTTCAAATAAATGAAAAATGACACAATGGATATCTGTGATACTATACAAAGGAAATATATTGATATTAGTACAAACCTAAATATGGCCAAGTGACTTTGATGATGCCAAGTTTATTAAAAGGACATCAGTAGGCTATTCATGAAAGCAATCAAGACTCACTCATTCACTACGACGTTACGAATAAGTGCATCGAAGATTATTTTTTGAGGCTAACATCGTAATTGTTGACTGTCCTCCGGAGCTCTGCGCTGGGAACGGTGTGGGGCATGAAATCTCATCAACGGTAAATGGTACATTTAATTGTAATCATATTGTGGGCTCCTATCCACACACCGTTGCAGTTCATTAAAAGTGCACATGGTCATATGAAAGTAGTTAAAGAATTATGCATTATTCTTTTATGCTCTCTGTTGGTAATGCCAGGGTCACTTACTTTTTTGCCGATGATGTAGAAATCTTGGTGGAGTCGCTGGAGGTTTTTGTGATGGCTTTCGAGGCACTGCACGATGAGCTCCAGGTCTTCTGGGCCAAGACCCAAGGCCCATTTATATAAGGTCTTGCTAGATGAAACAGAAGCCCTACAGTCTATTCATGCAGGTGGCGAAGACATTAATATCTTGGAAGAAAATTTCACATAATTTGGTAGCATAATGCAGAACAACGGTGGGTCTCGTCAGGCAGTCTTATAGTGAGTATATGGTGTTGCTACCTGTACAGAAAAACAAAGTCAAGTCGATTGTGCTCCCTGTCTTATACTCTATGACTCTGTGAGATATAAATAGACACGGAATAGTGACTTGCAATGGCCAGTTGATGCCTTTGGTAATAAGTGCCTTCGCAGAATCATGTGCTATCGCTGAAATGATATTGTGTCAAACCAGCAATTACTCCGTGAAACTGGTTGAGTCCTATTACTTGCATGGTTCGCGAACGCCAAATCCGTCTATACGGGCATGTGGCACGCTACCCAGCTGACCCTGCTCATCGGTTTGTTTCTGTCGGAGACAACCCCGAGTGGAGGAGGCCGAGGGAACGCCCACAGAGTTCGTGGATTGAAGACAATCGATCCTGCCATGAGGTACTTGGCATGGGAAAGGGGACTGCATGGATACCTACCGGGAGGAACCCCTGGGTTTGTCGTCGCAGGGTGGGCTAGACGATGCGCCCCCAGGGGTATGTCCCCATGGATTGATGAATTTTCATGTTTGCTGTGTATCTCTGTTGGTTGAGAAGTTATCTCCAGTGGATTCTGCACTGCTGCCTTTTCCTCTTCTTTAATGCAAGAGACTTTCAGACGCTGTCTGCGATCCATCTTCCGTGGCAGGGAAAACACCCATGAACTTAAATCTAGGCAAGGTCCAGCGCCGGTAGGGAGCCGGCACCGCAACGTGGTTGTTCATAGTGAGGCACCAAATAGGGTGAAAGGCTCACGGCGCTAGGGCGTGCACGCCGACGGCGAGAGACCGGTTAGTGTGAAAGAGGTCTTATTAGTTGTTGTGACACGGCAAAGAACAACTGCGACCAATATACTACTTTATCACCACCTGCTGTAGTAGTAGTAGTAGTTGTTTTAGTAGTAGTAGTATAGTCTGTCCAAATTAACTTGGCCAATTTGCACCGAGAAGCCTCATTCTGGCTAAGCTCCGCCCCCCTTTCACATGATTAGCTGTTGATGTATTGCAATGTATCAAAGACACGTACCAAATATATATGGTTGAGATAATCTAGCTAGTTTCATGATTAAAAAAAAAATATTCGTAATTTAATTGAATGACGGCACTTTACTTTAACAATCAATGACATCACCTAAGAAACAAAGTACAATAATATTACTGCCAGTTTTCAAGGGAGAACGGGCCCTTCAAAACAATGGCCAAGGCCACTAACTCAGTCAGCAGTTGCCTGATTCACCAGACAATAATATTTTACAGACAAGTTGGACAACTGGATCTCTATTTTCTATGTACATTATGTTATCACTAAACGAAAAGATAGAATAATTGCAACACTTTTACGCATTACTCCATGCTATAAAGACTTCAATAATGGAAATAATTGTATATAGATGTTTCATGCTCTTCGCACCGTCTGTTTTCCTGACAATTTTTTATTTTATGTATTGATGGATTGAACTCAATGTTTTTATCTATTTTTTCTTTTTAAATATTTTAAAGGAAATGCATTTACACAGAACCCATAAATAGTTTACTTTCATCATAAATGGTATTTGAGAATGACGCTGCGGCTGAGTTTGTCCCCCGTGTCTACCAAAACAATAACAAACCACACGCGCGGCCCTGCCTCCGCCTGAGCC
Source organism: Eriocheir sinensis (assembly GCF_024679095.1). Taxonomy (NCBI): domain Eukaryota; kingdom Metazoa; phylum Arthropoda; class Malacostraca; order Decapoda; family Varunidae; genus Eriocheir; species Eriocheir sinensis. The sequence goes on from NC_066537.1 coordinate 11,914,269, forward strand.
TGCTCGCTTGCTCTTCACTGCCTATTCCATCTTTACTGACTGAGGCTGAGGACAAGAGTGAATGTGTGTAGCGGCAAGTGTGAGGGTGGGTGCAAGGAGGGTTCGCGACCTTCGATTTCGGTCGTCAGTTGGGCAGGCTATTTCGGTTTCGGCCACATTATTTCTTTTTTTCCACAAAGGCAGCTAAAGAGAATGTGCTATAAGCTTTTTTATTCGAAGCATAAGCCTCTACAAAGGCGAGGTAAAACGCGTGTACGGCATATTTGGTATAGTACATTCGTAAAAAAATATGAGATAGCTGCAACACACATGCGACCATTGTTTCCGCTCTTAAAGGATGTTAATAAAATATACTCGAGTATATATCGGAAATTATCACAGACAAATAACCATGAACTTGTATTAGTAAGAATATTGGCATTGAAAATCCCTATGTGAATGGGCTATGTAGGAAATAATGACGGAAAGTGTGCATTACTTATAGTTAGCCTACTACCATCGCTTTCAATGCTACTGCTGTATTGTTTTGAAGGGCCCGTTCTCCCTTGAAAACTGGCAGTATTGTTATTGTACTTTTTTTCTTAGGTGATGTCATTGATTGTTAGAGTGGGGTCATTCAATTGAATTACGAATATTTTTTAATCGTGAAACTAACTAGATTATCTCAATCATATATTTATTACATGTCTTAGATACAATGCATTATGTTAGGAACAACCAGTCAGGTGAAAGGGGGGCGGAGCTTAGCCAGAATGGGGGAGGAGCTTCTCGGTGCAAATTGGCCAAGTTAATTTGGACAGACTTTTTTTATTTATAGTAGCTGTGGTGGTAGTGGTAATTCGGTTAAATACTTATTAAGAAGTAATAGCAGCAGTTTTGATGGAAATTATATTATAGTGTATTTTTCTTAGTAGTAGGTGTGAAACCATTATCACTCATCATCGTTAAAAGTATTGGTGTTATTTATTTACTGTTCTCATTTTGAAACCGAAGAGGACTTGATTGCCTTACAAATTGCGTTGATTGAGGTGTTTCATTTTCGTTCAGTAACCTACTCTAAAGGAGTAAGGGCCTGTTCACACTGTGCCGACTCTGGGCCACGACAACCCAGCGAGTTTTAGAACCCCTTCAAACTGTGCCGACTCAGCATTCGGCGATCGTTTCTAGACCTCTTTCCGACCATGTGCGACCCCTTTCACATCAACATTTCACACTCAAGACCTCGTGTACCCTGAGTCGTTGGGTTGTCGTAGCCCAGAGTCGGCACAGCTTGAACGGGGCCTAACAAGTAAAAATACTGAGCAGTAACGCAGCCAGGAGGGGGTGCACGGGGGTCCGGGCCTCCCCCCCCACCCCAACCGAAATTTTGTGGTGACAAATCATCATCAGAAAGATAGGTATACCATACACATCAACGTGCATGGTGCAGTGTGTTTTACATTTATGGTTAGTTAATCTGACCCCCCCCCCTTCCTCCAATTATATAACTGGCTGCGCACGCCTCTGATTTAGAGAGAGAAACGGAGACTTCACTTTTAACAGCTTCCTTCTTACTGATAGTCTTCTTTCTGCATCTTAAATTGCGTCGCATTGTTGCCTTATTTTTATTTCTATCAATAGTTTCATTTTCTGCTCTTCTGAACTGCATGCTTTCACCACTCCTGTAAGGCCCGCTGCACATGAGTTTCCGCTCTAGCTCTACCCTATGATATCCGAATCCTTTATGTAAGAGTTAACCAGCATCTTAATTTTTTCATCCCTTTCACTTGTAAGCCCTGCAGCAGTTCTCCTTCGTTTGTACTTATTTCCTCCACCCTACGACTTGAACACTTTCTAAAGAGGAGTATCAAGAGTTATCTAACCGAATCCAACATTCTAATATGACTTATACTTTTCTCTTAGTGCGAGCAGCTCTTAACAGACTTTTTATTTTTTCACCTGAACTGATCTTTTTACTGTAAAAAGTTTTCATGTCATGCTTTTCTGTTTTCTTCGACGGTTATGTTACTAAAAGGATGAAGATGATGACAGTCATTACTATGTTACAGTTACGTCAAACTGTAGAATCAGCTGAAAAAACAAAAAAAAAAATATACAAAGAAGTCGTTAAACGTTCTCACTAACGCCTCCTTTTAATACTCTTACTGTGAGAACTTCTTACGATCTTTTCCTCTGATGGTAACTGTGACACCACACATTTCGCTTATATCCGCGCTCTGTTTTTCTCCTCTCCGGTCACAATTATGGGGAGCACCTCGCACGTCAGAAAATCAGGCTTTTATGTACACTGCTGAAAGCTGACCAGAAGATTTGGAACCAGCAACCCATTTCAGCATCTACATCCCATCTGCCCACTAGTTCTGCCGTCAGTAAACTATCCCTGTGAATTTCTTATTGCTTACCCGTCCAACGAAACGAGCAGTACCCATTCTGTTCAAGAGTACCGATATATGAATGCTATCATCTTTCAGCCTAGGGCCTCAGGTAGCTACACAGATCCATTGATTTTCCATGAGCTGAACTGTGCAGGCGGATAACACTCACTCAATGAAACAAGTGCCAACCATTTTTAGAATGAGTATTGACATTTGGGTGATATTTCACTCTCCAGCGAAATGTCTTCAGGAGCAGTGCCAGGAGTCATCAGTATTTCGCGGACATCCCATGCCGTGCAGTCACCTAGCAGATACTGGGAGTGCTAGGGATTCATGGGTATTCCATAAACATTTCAAGCCGTGCAGTCACCTAGCAGATACTGAGAGTGTCTCAGGGAAGAGTAACATGAGTAATTAATGGTTATTCCATAAAATCCCAAGCCGTGCAGCCACCTAGCAAACACTGGGATTGTCTCAGGGAACAGTATCAGGAGTCACGGGTATTTCGTAAACATATCTAGCCGTGCAGTCACCTAGCAGAAACTGGGAGTGCCTCAGGGAACGGGATCGGGATCCATCGTTTTTTTCACGAGTCTCTTAAGCTGTACAGCCATCTATCAGATACACACCATGGTGTGATGAGCTGTATTGTCGGAAATTGGAGGACACATCAAGCATGGGTACCTATCCCAACATGCAAGGCCTAGTTGGGGGATGTTGGAGACTGGTCAGATGCGTCATCGATCGGCTCCGGCGCAGTGAAAGTTTCTCTTCCGTAGACATTTGAAAGCCAGTGTGTTAGTTCCCTCACATAACCAGATGTAAAGATACTGAGGGCTAAAAACTCCTAGAGGGTGATTGCCCTTTCAAATGAAAGATTTAAAATCAAGTATGATATATATGCTCATTGTTTGTGTAAATTTTACCCAATTCTCCATTTTTTCCCTTTCTGATATGAATGATATTTGGAATGATAATTTCGATGAACTTTGTCTTGTAAGTAAAAGTTAATTCCTAAACACAGCTATATATAGGAGACCATGATATGCCATACAAAGCCCCAAACCCTTAACAATCCCCCGGTACTGGTGGCAATAAAGGGATGCTTCTGCAGTGGTGCACTGACGCCATGCACTTATTATTTCATTGTATTAGATGTATTATGCGATTGACTTGTGGAAAAGGAGCGGAAAAGGGAAGAACCGGTCATGAACAAGGTTGAGCATGTATGTAGTTGAGGCATTCAATGAAATGTTGTAAATAGAGATTAGATAGATTTATGGATGGGAAGGACATTTAATGAATAAGTCTGAATAACCCACTTATGAGCTGCCCTGTGTAGGTCGTCTGATCTCTTGTAATCTCTCTACGTTCTTGTGTATCGTTGTGAAACGTGAGAGAACTTATTGGCACTGAACGCCGCGACTATGGCGACAAAACAGGGTGCAATTATTTGTCTACTCTTTTCTCTCTCCTTTCTAGCTCTGTTGTTGCTCTTGAGTTTATTCTTCTTTTCAAAAATAAGATGTGAAGAAAAAAAATCCTTAAAGGAACGTTCCACCCAGTGTTTCTTCTTTTATATTAGTGTATCTATCCTGTCATTTGTTAATAAAATAAATATAACAATTGTTATCGTCATAACTTAGATGGAAGTTTCTGAGGGTGATTATCCTTCCTTACTAGACCTAATGCGTCTCCTTGGTGTAGTGATTAGCACGTCTGGCTACGAATCTGTGGGCCTGGGTTCGATTCCGGCATGGCCAGTTGGCGCACAGCCCACCCAGCTGTTCATCCTTCCTTTCGGGTTGGGCGATAAATGGATGTCTTGGAAAGATAAACTGTGGTAAAAGATGTCATACTTGCCCTGTGACCCGGAACACTGGGTTCATTCCTACTTCAAGGTCAAGGGTCAGACACGAAGATGAACGCATTTCTTAGGTATCTATCTATCTATCTATTCTCATTCACACATAGACTGACCCACATAAGTTATTTACTACCCTAAATACGGTTAGGGAAACCTTCAAAACTAAGACGATGTCATGCAGTGCTAGTTACTCCATTCTTACTATTATTTGTTAAAATGACTTTTTTTTGTTGTTGTTGTTCTCTAACTGCCATCGGTTTTCTAGATCTTTTGCTAAGAAGCTTATAAGTTTAAGGTTGTATTCTCTTTTTTGTTGTGCAGTATTTAGCCTTTAGTTTTGGCTACAAGTCATAAATGATTGTTAGAGTTGTAATATTGTGTAGACATGGCATATTGAGATAAAGTGTGAACGAAAAACTTTGGGAAATGTTGAAAATTGCATGGGGAGACTGCTGACTCCACAGGGATTCGCCGTGTTTAATAAAGATTCATAAATCGAGTACTGAGTATCTATCGGTTTGAGGCCCTATTTTTCGATTATACACACACACACACACACACACGCACACACACACACACTCTACTGCCATCAACCATAATGATACACCCCCCCCCCCTCACTGCAACCACCACTATTACTACTACCACATCCACACACCACCACCACTGCGTCATCACTACCCGGTACCCAGCTCAAATCACCTGCACCGCAGCAGCACATTCCCATTCATGCATACTACAAAACACGCCATGACATCGAGGAGTTTGGCGTGCCTTGGTCCTGCTGGGACGTGCTCGTTGCTGCTGCCTGCCAGACGTATGAATAATGATTTTACTGCGTAGTAGGCAAACGGAGCCTGTAGAAAGCAAGCTCAGAAGTCCACCGTAGAGTCTGCTTTTCTTTTTTTATGCTTGTCTTCCTTTCTCCTGTCTTTGTGTTGCGGCATCCCCCGCTGGGAACGGTTTCAGTTCCGCGCTTTGGGTCATTCCTGGGTCAAGCATGGTGTATGTAGTTCAGATTATTGTTTGGATACATGTATTGACTTCTTTTAACCTATTTTACATTTCTCTTGATCTATACCTGTTCTGCTTTATCCATAGTCCCGAGTGGTTTCTCTAAATCGGATGCAGGATTAGCATTTGTATTCTTAGTCTATTCCATTAGTTCTTGAGGTTGGGGTCAGGTGGTAGTGATCGTGGGTATGGTCTAGCAGCAGATACAAAGGAGTAAAGTGGGGCTGAATCTGCTGCAGCAAGTTTTCGGGTCCCCGGTGACCCGCACGGCCACTAAGCCCCACACACTCACGGACCTTTCCTCATAAATACTTATTTTTGTCCACTCCAAGGATAAAGGTGGAACTAAGATATGGTAAGCTGTTTAAGGCCGAATATTTTCATGTTTTCGTGAAAAAAAAGTCTGACGAGAATGAAATCTATCAACAAGAAACAGGAGGTGGAAATGCCGCGACAGGGCTGCCAACCCATCCGAGCCCGGTGTTGCCCTCACGCGAGCATGGGAATATTGTTACTAGACTTGTAAGATAAGTTATTTTATTGATTTTGATATCTAGAATTATGTCCACTTCAATATGCAAGAGTTTTGTTAATATTATGATATGCAATATCCAGGTTATGACGATCAACGTCCATCCACGGACTGCATTTTTGTGTTTCTTAAGTTAACTATGTATTGCGATGAAGTAAGATGGTGAAGTTGAAGAACTAACAAAATGTAAACTTCTGAAGATGCAAACTTCTATTTCCACGACCTTTTTTTCACCCATATGACTGCGGGTGTGTTGCGGGATCAGAAGCAACACATCCACGGATGTTACAACCATACTACATATTCATTACACCGCACCGAATAAAAGTATGTTGTGGGAACTTTTCCAACCCACGTCAGCAACTCAAAAGCTGCGTGGGTGTGTTGCGGAGACGGCCACTCACGCCCATCCCACAAGCCTCGCGCAGGGCCCCACACGCACCTTCACCCCCGTTTCTCCTCCCTTCCCGTTCCTGCCTCTACCCTCCCTCGCCTGTGTTGCCGTCTCGGTGGGTTTGTATTACATTAGGTTAGGGCGAGTTTTCTACCTGTGTTGCGTGGTTTGAGTTTCTTTTGTGTGTGTGTGTGTGTGTAATTCACTTTTTTTTTTCTTGTGTGTGTGTGTGTGTGTGTGTGTGTGTGTGTGTGTGCAGCGCAACACTTGAATTTTATTTTTGTGTTGCGTTGGGTGGTATGGCATGTGTTGTTAGTGTTTTTCTTTTTATAGCATTTGATGGTTGATGTTACACATTTATGTGTATTGTGGCGTGTTGCATTTATTATTCGGTGATGGTATTCCTGCTTGTATTTCGTTACAATAAATGGCAGTTTGAGTTGCAATGGGTGGGGTTAGGAGTATTGCTGTAGTTAACGATAGTGATGATGATGATAGTAATTTTATGGGCACATGTAATAATGGTTAGTGTGTTTCAGTGGGTGGTGGTAGTGGGATGAGGGCTAGCTAGGGTAGGCGGAGTGGCGGCGGCGGTGATGGTGTGGTGGAGACCGTTGTGTTGCAGAGTGGTTGTGGGGCGGTGCTATCTTGGTGATGTGGCAGATGTTCTTGTTTCCTCGTGCTTTGATGGTATTGTTGATGGAGGTTCAGTCCGTAGTGGTGATGAAAGTTAGCAGTAGCGGTGGTGGCGTCAGTGGTTGTGTATCGAACGGGTTGTGATGGTGGTGGTGGGTACGGCAGCAATTACCGACAACGTCGGTTCGAATCCCCACGCTACCACCTGAGATTTTTCAGGCACCGCCGAGTGGCCTAACACTACCCACATGCTGTCCAGAAAACCACCCATCCACCCGGACTCTAGAAGAAACCGTCCAAGTGAATCAAGAATGAGTTCGGGGGGGGGGAGCATGAGCCAAGCATAACTGGCGCCACTATAAAAATTGCCTGCGCCATAACGGGCTTGCTTGGGCCGACCATCAGGCCCCTGAAGAAAGCCTGCCGGCGCTTCAGGCGATGCAAAAAAAAAAAAAAAAAAAAAAGAAGCTGCTTCCTCCCCTTGATGTATTAGGGTACAGTAACACATTCACAGTCTTGACTTCCAACAATGCCCCGCTGCCAGACGTACATTACGACCATCGTAAATAGGCCATGTCGAAAGGATGTTGTTGAGATGGACATCCAACGGTAGTGGGTGGTTTATTGCGGACGGGTGACACGTCAGGGAGGGCGCTGATTGTTTTGAAATTTCCAAAACCGTTGGCGTGTGGCCTGGCGTCGGGAGTCAAGTTAGGGAATATGACAGTAGCCTTACTATTTGCAGTCCGTGTCAATTCCGTTTTCGTTACCTAGAAAACGGGAAAACGAAACAACTCGGTTCCGGTATGGCGTCAAATTGTTACGGATATGAGCACCGCGGCCACGCGCAGCCAAAGCGTTTGTTCCCAGCTGTACCTTACCTTTATATTTAGCGTTTTCAGCAGACCAACAGGTTTCATGAAGTCGTTCAGGATAACGGTCCGTTTATATACGGGAATAGAAAATTAAGTCTCGCCCAGCATTAGACAACCACTCCTCGTCGCCTTTTCCCTCCTCCTTTGGCTTCTCGACCAATGGGAGGCCACGAAGAGCGTCACGTGACCGGCCACCTTACCCACAATGCCAGTTTGGTTCGAGGTGTGATAGGGAGTGGACTTTCCTCGGGCCGCTCTGCACTGTGTTACTGGTCTCTATTTCCTGGATGTTACACCGGCCGGATTGCCATATTACAGGCTGCGTGAGTAATCCTTTGTTCGATAAGGTAGAAAAAAAACCGTCTTCTAGGTATCTCTGTGGTGGCTGGAGCACCCGTACCGATTCCTGTTTACCGTTTGTGTTGGTGCTCTGTTGACGCATGCGCGCTGCTCCCGCGGGCTGCCATGCTGTCTGCCTGGCCGCGAGGTAACTGCTTTATGTGGACCGCGCTTGTATATATGTGTGTGTGTATTATATATATATATATATATATATATATATATATATATATATATATATATATATATATATTGTGTACGTGTAATTGGCATTTTTTTTTTTGGCCATAGGAATAGAGGGTACTAATATTTTTACTGACCGAATGTGTCAGACAGGCATCATTCAAGAGCTAGATAATTACATAAGGCTCCAGATACGTAACCAGGTAACCAACTTGACTATTAGGCGTTTTATTTGTCAACGGAAATATAATAGATTACACAGCAGTATAAGTTTCACAGATGTATTCCTCAGTATACAGTGGAGAGGCCACATACCTACATGCAATGGTTTAATTATCCACAGGTTTCCGAGACGGCAGCAGCAACGGCGGCGATACTGGTAACAGAGGATCAGCTGGGTGGTGCTGTGTACTGGCGGGAGCGACTCTCCCCCATCTCCTTACCCCCAGCTGCCACCCTTCAACTCGCGCCTGCTCCACTCTTCTTATTTCTACCATCCCTCCCCCACCCCATCAACCATGAAGGATATCGACACTGCCGCAGCCCCCATGATATCTGTCCCTGCTGGGGTTCTGAAGGAGTTCATTCCTTCCCCGAACTCTAGAACACCAAGCCCAGAAGTCTCTTCTTCCACTACTTCAACGTCGTCCTCCACCACCACCGTGACGCGAGCTTCTGCTTCCTCACCTTCCCCGTCCCAGTCACCATCTCCGTCCCTCGCGGCCAGCATCACCACAGCTTTACAAATCGCTACAGACAACATCGCCGCAATCAACAGTAATGGCAGCAGTGAAGTCAGTGCGAAAAGTAGGACTCCCACACCCACGCTCACATCGAGGACATCATCCCCTGCTCTCCCACATCTGAAAGAGAAGACCTCAGTCACTATTACTTCCGCGGCTACCCATGTTCATGTCAACGGTAAGGTGGATGTCAAGGCCGAAAATAATGATCCAATGGAGGATTCGAAGACGGACAGCAATGACTCAAATTCTATGGTAAATGGGCTGGCAGGGTCACCCTCGTCTTCCCCTTCAGCCAATACCACGGGGGTGAAAAGGCCCAACGATGACGAAGAAAACGTCAAACCAGATCTCAAGAGGATACGAGTGTTCCCCTCGGTCAGCGAGGACGGATGCAAGGTAAAGAAATAATGTTTTTGTTTTCTATAGTCATATAACGCGTAATCTTTTACCATGTGTTTGCACCTTGCTTAGTGTATATCGGATAAGAAACCGACGCACCTGCGAGATGCGTACATTTTCGGGCGGTGATAATGTTCAAGTAGCAATTAATGCAAACGAACTAGCGGTCATTAAACATAACCATTTTAATGTAATTATGATACCGAAATCAGTTACTAATGGGAGCATGTTGGTACTATTTTTTTTTTTTTTTTTTTTTACACGCAGCAGAATATGTATCTATCCGACCCATCCTGTTTTTGAGATGTTATGCCATCATGTTGAACATTGTCCCAACCCAGCGGCGTTTTCCTGCGATTATATCCGAATTTAGGTTTATCACTTAAGATAAAGGTATTAACGAGTCTTAGTCTTTTTAACATTTAAATAAAGGGAATCTGCCGGTTTCCCTTCCGGTTTGGTTATTTATTGATTCTTAAAAGTTGCCGGCCGTAGTGTTGCTCTCGGACCAGTAAGAGGAAACGCTTTATATTCTTCCTTCAATGTCATGGATACTTTGCTTTTCACAGTGGTAATGCGTGGCGGACACATGCCACGAATCTTAAGTTTATTAGCGACTGATAACGATTTTGCTGCCTGAATGATATGGCGGCCTTGTCTTGTTTGATTGCCAGGGAAGGTTTTATTTTTAGGATGTCCGGTTGGTCGACATCAGTTTCTCAAGTGGGAAGTGTAGTCAGCGTGGACGATTGATTGATTATTCTGGATCGGCATCGAAAATCATATCGAAGGGATTGATTCCGTAACATCATATTGATACTCTCATTGCTTTGCCCATAATGAAATATGAGAAAATTTCGACACTAAGGACGGGGTGTATTCCTATTCTCAAAATAAGGTTTCTGTGTAGTTGAAAATTCCTCCCTCTTGAAGGAAACTAATTTTCAAAGTTGCTTTATTATCTCACAGTGTAATTTCCCGCGTCTGACGTTCTCGTTGTATAGATCAAAATGCTGCAAGTTGCTTGAGGGGGGGGCAGAAATGCAAGTGCCCTCTAGTGGGAGGTAGCTGCATCTATTTGGGGTGCGAGAAATTAAGACATTGGGAGAGCAGCTTGGCAATTAATTTCACTCAACACAAATCATGTTTTGCTGAATATTCCTTATCAATTTTTATCTGTTAATTCTCCCTATACTAGACATTGAAATTACGTCTTTGTAGAGAAAAACAAATGCAGTTTTTGATGGGAATGTATATAAAAGGTAAGATCTCGACCCGGCAACACCAAACCATTGGGAAGAGAGGGAGTCTGGGGGGATCGGCGAGGCGGGCGGTGCGCATGGCGGCGGGGGATGTGCGCCGCCTCAGCTCCCTGTTATATGTACTTAATTGTGATTCCTCGGCGTCACAATGGGTCGGCCCTTACGCAAGCAGCGGCTAAGGGTTATGGCTGCGTATGCCCGTCGGATGAAAGCTCGGAAAAGAATGGAATCACTGAAATATAGCCGAATGAACGGTGTGTCCAATGTCCACCGACCTCGGAACCCCGTCAGCCTCGGCCCCACGGACGCCGCGGCCGCTGCAAAGGTACAGGCGGGAGTTGTGGCGGGCTTTATATACTTGTCGATGCGTTCACGTCTGGGATTTACCATTTGCAACGGCACGTCAGTGAATAGTTTCGTGTTTTAGAGGCTGTCCTCCAGTGTGTATGGTTTTTCTCTTGGCCGCGGGTAAGTGTGTGCGAGTGTTCGATTCCGTTCAGTTGAAGCCCAAGAAATACAGCCTTGACACATCCTCGAATTTTGTCTGTACGAGTGTTCCGGTTCTTATGTTTTCGTATGTGGTTTCGCAGGCCATAGCGTCCTCTGCTTATACTTAGCTATAGTGATTGGAGTGAAAGTTTGAAAGTTCGCGGTGTCAATGAACGGTCAAACTAGTAATTCCACAGATGTGTATAGAAATGCGACATAACTGGCCTAGTCGAGAAATAAGGTATATTAACTATTTTCACTGAAAAGATCGTTTTAGATCCCAAATTTCCAATAGGAAGTAATTTTTCTCATTTTTGAGGATAGGTCGAATCACCATAATAGAACTTCATGAACGTGTTATTTCGAGATGAAATCAGAAGGTAACAAATATCCTGAAATGCATTCAATTAAAGATCACGGAGCAAGGCCACCACCAAACCAGAGTCTTATCCAAATATATTGGGAACTCTTTGCTTTAATAGAGTAGGAACTTCTTCCAGAGACCTTACTTTTTCGGTAAAAAATAATAGAGCTGTGTAATACCATCATCACTGATAATTATAATTTTAAACTTTTATATTAAGTAGATGACTACTGAAGGAAACATGAAGCACTGGATTAAAAACTAATGTGTGCTTTTTTGTTGTCATTCAACATTTCCTCTGCATTTGTCATTATTTGATTTTCTTCTGTATCTTAACTGAGCCCCATCAAATACTTTATTTCCTGTTCCTGTAACTGTTACCAACATTACATTCTGTAAAATTGTAAAACTAAAATTCATCTTATGTAAATGAATTACTCTAAAATAGGTAACTTGAGGAAAATATCAGAGTAACATTAACCAAAGACTGCAGTTCCAATGGAATGGATTATTTAGACTTTAATTAATCATCATTTTGTTGAACAGTGATATAATCTTTAATGACCATTCCTTTATCAACTTGAATGGACGTTACTTTTTGCTTTTGCATGCCACTATTAACATTTTTTCCATGTCTGCTATTAGGGGTGCTCAAGGATTGCTATGGTTTTTAACTGGACAGTTAGGTGAGATTAAATCACTGTCCATGCATGTTTGGTTCATATCCTCAATCACTTCTATTCTCTTACACTGTCCCTTCTTGGCCCACCCCAGAGAGAACTCAAAATCACGGACAAGGAGGTGTACGAGGCAGCGCTTGACCTTGAGTACAAGAAATACGAAGAAGTCAAGAATTCAAATAACCAGAGCTTAGTGACGCTGAGACGCATCAAGAATGGCATTGCAAGGCTTTCAGGGGAGAAGGTCCCCAGCACTGACTCACCTTCTCAATCCCCTTCCACCTCTCCCTCCCCTGCGATCACATCTGGCCCAGAGGGAGAAGATCCAGCAACCCCTGGCCTTCCTGATCTGGGTACTGCCCCCGGCAAGGAACAGGGCTTGGCCGACAAGGAGAATGTGAGGACCACACGAGGCAGAGAAAGGAAGGTCAATAAAAATGTGAGAAAACTACCTCCAATTTGATGTCTTCCATCACCAGCTGTTCCTCTGCTTAAACTATTTAATAGTAGTAGTAGCTTTTTTTTTTTTTTTATTTTTTTTTTTTTAGATTGGTTCTTGTTTACCCTATCTTTAGTTTTACCCTTTTTTTCTGCATGCTGTCTTCTTCAGTGCCTGTCACTTCTTTCTTATATATATATATATATATATATATATATATATATATATATATATATATATATATATATATATATATATATATATATATATATATATATATATATATATATATATATATTGTTTTCCATCCATCTTTGTAGTATTTTTTTAAATAACTTCCATGAATGACTCATCCTTACATACTAACATTCATTGCATTGAATTTTTGTTTGATTTTCCTTCAAGTTTTGTTTTACACTGAACAAGGTAACTTGAATACTTACTATGCTTCAAATAGCTTGGCTTTTAACTGCTTATGGTTTCCTCAATTCTGTCAATGGTATGAAGTAATTACTGACTTTGGTGCTCTTTCATTTGTAGAGGAAGTTGTTTTCCTTGAAAGAAGAAGAAAAAGTTAATTGTACAAACTTTACAGCAGACTGTAACTGAAAAAATCTAGCTGTACGTAGGCTTTCATTCCACAGTCTTTATGGTGGTTTTGTTGGAGTGTCAAGTTAATGTTTTCTTTCAAATGTTCCAGGTAAATGTCAAAATGTACACCATTGAGTGCTGGGGATCTAACCTGGGGCTTCTGAGAGCAATTTCAAGGCAGGCTTGATCCCCTGCACTCACTGGTGTTGGTGTGCATTTTGAGATTTTTCACTACTCTATTACAGTTTATCTAGTGTTCCAACCAATTGATAAACTGTGAAGCTTTGCACTGATTCCTCTCTTGTTTGATCAATTACTTGATATGGAGAAACAATTAAAGTCTCAACTCGTAGACAAAGTAAATTGATTTCCTTTAAACAAAGTAAATATAATCTTCCCTGACTAGCTTCCCATCAGCTTTAGAATAATAAATATATATTAGTTTTTCATTTGCATTTTCAAGTTTTAAGCTTAATTGTACTTAATATTGAAATTGTTTTCAGTTGACAAGTTATTTTCATTATTGTTTTTTCTGTCTTATAGGAAAATAATAATGAAAAGGATTGACTGACAAATAAATTGCATTTTGTCCAGACAGTACATTAAATACTCTTCCACCTTGTAGGGTCTGAAGGATGCCATTCTGCGGGTTTTCAGTGAGAACACCCTGTATGGATCAGAGTTAGGCCATCTCAAGCAGATGTGCGAGAAGCTCACTTCTACCCTGGAGATCAACATGCGGAAGGTGGCACAATTCCACAAAGAGGTGAGGGGAGGGGCTGGTGGTGCAAGGATATTTGTGGATGTCTATAGGTAAGGTAGTGAGAGGAGAGAGGGAGCTGTGCTGTAAAATGGGAAATTTTTCAAAAGCGGTCCATCACCTGTGTCACCCATGGAATCAGGCCTTAGGCTTTGAGTCCCATAACTGCAGTGAATTTCTTATGTCTCTGCAAATTGTGTGATAACTAATGTTATGTGATACTAAATTAACTAAAATATTCATTGAAAAAGACTTAGAAGATCAAATACATTTTGCCATATATCTTTTTAAATCAACATTTTCATTGTTGTGTGACATTCTGTGGCATCAGACATTGCAGAGGTGTTAGAAATTCACTTTGTCTTGGGTCAAATTTAAACTGCTAAAGCTGTGGAAAGTCACCCATTATTTTCCTGTGTAGTGTTTCTTAGAAGGCACAGTTAGGAAAGTTGAGAGCGATTAAGTAATGCTTGGGTGATGCATATGTGCTAGCTAGATTCCACCCTCTACTGTGATTATTTCTTAAAGTCAGGCTTCAGGGGTTAGATAGATTGATAGTTGCAGATACATTACTATCAAGACCTCATCTTTTATACATTTATGCAGATAAATGAATAGGTAAACAATACATTAGTTGATATGTAGCTGTTCTCCAGACCCTAGCCAGTAGACTTACAGACATGAATGAAGGTAGATCAGTTGAATTTTTTTTCTTCTAGTTTGAGCTTCCTCTCCCAACAGATTGAGGACCTGCGGAAGGTAACGACGCGTCTTGCAGCTGAACATCAGGCAAGGAAAGGACAGTATGTAGCTCCAATCAGAATAAAGAGGTCCGTGGGCATCCAGGCAGCCCCACACATTGTAAGTTCCTTCCCGTCCTTTGCATTCCTTTCGTCTTACTCTGTTTTCATCCTTTCTTTTTCAAAGAACTATTATGCCTTGTCCTCACATCACCTTTTACACCTCTCAGTTTTATACTTTTCATCCTGCCCCTTACCTTTTGTATATATGTGTTTTCATGCATGTTTCAGTGATATTTGCCAGATCATGTTTAATGCTCTTAATAGGTCATACTTTATGTAGCATTAGATATTCAAAATTTTGTAGTAGTAGAAGTGGGGAATAGGAAGGAATGAGTTGACAAAGAAATTATACATGAATAAGGTTGATAGAAGAGATAGAAGAATTAGTGAGTTGGAGTATGCAAAGAGTGCATATGGAAAGGAGCATATGGACTCTTCTGATCTGGTCATCCCCCAAGGGAGTTCAAAGTAAAGAGAGCCAGAGTAGAGAGATAGGTTTTCCATTTGTTTTACTACCTTTGCAAGATGTAAGAGTGATAAATGAGTAATTTTCAACTTTGTACCATCCACCTTGCCTGGGCTATATATAAGTCACTGACGCTAATTTCAGATCAACAAGGGGATCATGCATGCCAGCGTCAGTGGTGGAAACATCAAGACTATCTCTCCTCGTGCCTCCAGTGTGGTTGGGGTGAGTAACAACGAAGTCTTGTTTTTACTTTTCAGAGAGGATCATGTATTGATTGACTTGTAAAGTAATCTAACAGTTGAATCAGTATCCATGAAATATTTTATTTTGGTATTCATATAAATGTTATTTGCAGTGATCTTTTGCTGTAATTATTCTAGTTTGTTCTGGATCTTTACAATAAACGCCACGAAGTACATAAGTGTTTCATGGTGTTTGTATTGTCACATCGTTGAGGGCACGTGAAAATAAAAAAAAATATTTGATAAACTGTGTGGAAAAGAAAGTAAAAAAGATTGAGGGTAAGCATCGGGCTGAGAAGAGGAGGGTGTATAAATGGCAAGAAAAGGCTGAGGGAAGCAGGCACCAGACCCACCCTCCCCTTAAGGCTTTAATGGGTACTCTGTACTCTCGGTGGCTTACTTTCTTGATATTTCTCTGTTACAGGTGCTACCAACCTCCATGGGCCAGAACCTCATTCCAGGGAGCACCGTGGGCATCATCACCACTTCCTCGGGCATGCGTCCAGCAACACTGACTGGAATCCCTGCGTCTGCTCCTGGTATTCCTGCGGGCACGTCTACCAGCCTAGGCACTGCTGTAAGGACGCCCAATGGGCAGATCATGATGATGGCACCGGCAGGCACCATGCAACCTCTAACCAGGCCTGCTGCTGGTGAGTTACAGGCAATGACCAAGGCACAAGAGCTCTTGCAGTGGTGTGTTCATGTGTATACTACTGACCATGCGCACAGTTGTAAATGTTATCTGGTATCTCCTCGGTTCTTGTAGATTAGCATTAATTTCTTTGTCATGCAGTTTCTTTTAGCTCTCCGTTTTTAGCTTTTATTTTTATACATTTTTTGATATACCGTATATACCTGCTGTCCTTCAAACATTATACAAGCTCACTTTACTCTCTATTGGACTATTTATTATTACCTATGTTTTTTACTTTTTTTTATTCATACTGTCCTTTCGATATCACACGTTTGCTGTACCCTCCATTGCACTTATCCCACATCGACCAATCAATCCCTCCCTCTTTCTCCCAGGGGTGAACGCCACGACAACTGTGTTGCCAGTTGCACAAGGGCGGGTGGTTCGGGCCCCCCTCAGTAACATAGGTACGATGGGACCTCAGGCAGGCACTCTAATTGGCATGCAACGGCCCATCCTCATCCAGAACGACAAGGGTGCCAGTCCTGCTCCCATCTTACAGACAACACTGGCCGCAGGAAGAGGCGGAGGGGTGATAGACCTCACCGATGAGGACGAGGGTGAGGAAAGGGGGCTCAGAGGAGGAGTCACTTGAAGATAGTTAGGCAGCAAGGACAGTGTATAGGGAACATGTAAGGGAGAGTAATAGTAGTTGGGGAAGCCAGGAGTCATGAGGTTAGGCAGGCAAGGACAGACGATAGGGAACTCAGGAAAGGGAAGTGACTGAGGAGACATAAGCCAGAATGATTATTTACAGAAGGAAAAGGAGAATAGGTAATGACAAAGACCAAAGGGGTGGAGGGAAGTAGAAACCATAAATTTTGAAGTGAATGTAAATAATTCAAAGATGGATTAAGACTTAGATATGCACTGAAATAAGAGTGAAAGACAAATAACATAGTGCATTTTAGAGGCATGCACAGAAAATGAAATATTAGTTAGAAAAATAACATAAATAAGAGATTGTATCTTTGAACTTGTTATAACACATGAATCATTCACCCACAGGAGCCAAGGGCATTGTCAACAGGGGCAGTGTGGTGCCAAAACCAGGCACTCTAATGAAGGTGCCAACTTCAGCTACAGCACAACTTGTTCCTCTGCAGGTGCGTTTGGCCAGCACATTTGGGTTGTCCATTGAATTATACTTGCAAGAATGAGTTCTCATATCAAAACTTTCCTATTTTGCCTTATATAAGTTTATCAATGAATACCCTTGTAGCTTTAGGTAAAAATAGATGCTACACCTCATCAGTTTAGTTGGAAATGAATCCTGCTTAAAAAAGTTACCTACTGAAATTTTTTTTTTTTTTGTATCTATTCCCCTCCTCAAATAAAATAGATAGTTGTTTATTTTTGCTTTTTGTGCATAATGTCAAGGGTGCATTGCTGTAAGAATATATTTTTGTGATATTAAGGGAAACTGTTGGGTGTTTGTTTAATTTGTTTGATATTTACTTCAGTTCAATTTGAATAACATTTTCATATCAAGACTTCAATTCAAGCTTACTCAAGTATTCACTTAGCAGATTACTGCCCAACAACTTTGCATCCTTCACAGTGAAGCAGCATTTTTGTTTTCTTTTGGTATTTGTTTGATATATTTGTATTATGAAAATATCAGTGAAACAAGATCTTGGTATTTGTTAATTGAATTTTCAATTTTTAATGTTTGAGGGTTAATCAATTAGTGAAAAGATGGGTTTGTTAAGTATCCAGCTTTCACTGCTGTTTCTTTTCTGCTTGTTGCTAACAGAAAGAGAAGAATGTTCTGAATCTTTTGACCAGCCTTTGTTTCACTCAGATTTTTTTTCTTAGCATTGGTCACCTTATCTTTCTCCTTAACCCTTTCTATCTGTGATGCAGACGTCGGCATCACAGTATGGAAAGGGTCGGGGAAATGGAAGAGGATTATTCCTCTTTTAAACCTCTCAATCCTCCTCTAAATTCCTCTCAATCCTCTTCCATTTCCTCTTTAGAGGTTTAGAAGAGGATTAAGAGGAAATGGAAGAGGATTAAGAGGTTTAGAAGAGGACTAACCCTTTCCCTACGGTGACGCCATCGGACGCCGACGTTGGCGTCACCGGAGTGAAGGGGTTAAGGCTTAAACCCACCACCTCCCTCACACCTGGACCCACCCCATACTTATGCATGCACACACACATGCATCCAAACACAGTGTTATGCAGGCACTCACCCAGTCCCTCCATCCTTCACACAGCAGGGAGGAGTGGGACAGATGGTGTTGCTGCCAAACGCCTCAGGAGGCCAACCCACCACTGCCCTTATTGTCAGCCAGGTGGTGAGTGTTCCATCCCATGTCTCCCTTGCATCATGGCCCATTTCCTCATTACCATCACTGTATTCATTTGGTCCTCTTCCTTCAATTGATACCCTTGTTTCCTCTTCCCTTACCCTCATGAGTTTACTCATAATTTTCACTAAGGGCCCCATGTATCCTCTTTTCTTGCCTTGCCTGCACCCTATGCCTCATGTCCTTTTATCCCTCCTTCCTTCTCATTACTGACTATGTTCACTTGATGTCTTTTTTGCTATCCTTGTGTACCCTTCTCCCTCATTTTCCCCCCCCCGCCCCCCCCCCCCCCTTTTTTTTTTTTAATGTACAGATTTGCAATTGAAATAATGCAGGTTTTGTGTAACTTTTGGTTTCTAGTTCAGACAATGAAAAGTTAAGTGAACCTATTTATTGGTTGACTAACATGTAATTAACCCGAGAACGTTGGCAGACCCTTTTCAGGGCTTTCACGGGTCGTGGCTGTGGCACGGTGGACCCTAAAAAGGGCTCGCCATAAAACACCTAATTCGAGCTAATTGTAAGCGGTGGTGGCATAGCGCAAACCACCATGAATGCCCTTGGTCATTGTGGTGGGTGAGTGATCTTGAGGTGGGCTTTTTTGCCATAGGTAGTGCTGTAAGGTCATGGCAGACTGAATTAGCTATCCATACAGTAATCACTTGTCAAATTCTCTATAGTAGACAACAAGTGACTCGGCTAGATGCCACGTGTCATGAGACTGCTTATTTTGTAAAAACACCACCCAAAAAGAATGGTGTTTGAGTAAATGTAAATATTTTTAATGGCATTATGGTTATGAGAGGAGTACTCTGATTTACATTCCATGCTCTTTCCTTAGTCTCAAAATGCAGTGTAATTTTGTCATTTCTCGGCCACTTCTCGGCTTTCCCATAGCCGAAGCCCACGGGTTAAGACCATGTTCTGTGAATTAACCAGCCATAATGCATAGAAGAAAGAGAAAAGTAAGCTCTGAAAATTAACCAGCTGTATTGCATTGAAAGAGAAAAAAAAAAAGACTTAAAAACTAACCAACTGTGCTACATAGTAAAAACAAAAAATAGGCTTTAGAACACCATGGCTCTACTGCATATGCCTTTTTTTTATAATTAATCAGCTGTACTGCATAGTAAAATGAGAAAAAAAGTTTTTGATTGCTGAAATCAATGCAGGAAGGAAAGCAATTATTTTGTAAATACTAGTGTATTTGTTGATTATATTTATAAAAAGGATTGAGAAAAGCATGTTCTATCCCGTACGGTTGTCTTCTCATTGTAAATATTTTTATGCTTACTGATGACTGCTCTTCGCCCTGCCTTAAACAGCATTAGTAATTCTGAAAATTTAGTCAAGGTGACAAAATTAACTCCTCTGAATAATTACGGTATATTCATTAATTTTGAAAATAGTCACCATCAATTTTTTTTATACCTCAGCTCAATGTTCAAGTTCTTTTTCCAAAGAATAGGCAAACATGCTAAGTCTTCTCTTCTCCATCCATAACCAGTCAACGGGGCAGACCCAGGACAGCATCACCAACCCAGCAGTGGCTCAGGCGCGCATCACCACGTATGTCAACCACACGTCCAGCGCCACCAGAGTCCTGGCCAACACATCCCCAGCCCCCGCCAGGACATCTGGCACCACCCCATCACCCACCACCACAATGCAGCAGTCGAGTGGTTCAGTAAGTAGCCATGAATTATGTAGTCTCAATAATTGTAATTGATTTGTTAGATATTTTGGTCTGTGTCTTGTCATTGACTTTTCAATCACTTTGGTTACTTGTCAAATTTTATAATACCTCTTATTTTATTAATATCATGACCAAAATATGATTGTACTGTCAATTTCATGTCTTGGTCATTGGTTATGAGAGAGCCTTGCATGCTTAACTTTGTTCACTTCATCCTTGCTCTCTTATTTGTTTGTTCCTCCATTCATTCCTCCATACAGCAGACAGACCAAAAATATTTAAACCGCAGTAACATGCTGCTCCTATAAGGAATTACTGATGGAAGACAGAAATAGCTCCAGAGGTCGTCATACCTCTTAAGTTTTTAGTAGGAAAGATATATGTGCCTGTTGCCCTTCTCTTGGTCTTAACTTTCCCTGAATTAACAAATCAAACTTCTTTCAGATGAAGCACCCAGCACCTTTACCCAAGACTCCCTTTCAGCAAGTGGGGGGGATATCCAAGAAGCTGCCTCCACAACCCACACTCAAGCTTTCACACAAAGACAGCAGTAAGTAGTCGCATGCCACCACTCTTAAATTTTTTTCAGGACAGATTTTTATATTGCTTTGTATTTTTCATGTTTTCTTTTTCTCTTCATGGTTCCAGAAAAGGAAAGACTAAAGAATCACCTCAAGCCAGGTAGCCAAGACCATATAACTGCTAGGGTTACTTTGAAGCCGCAGTGAGCTTGGATTGAACTTGCAACTTGGTTGTGAACCTCCACCTTTTCCCCCACCCCTAGAATTAATGGTTCTTACACTATAGACCATTCATTTAAGGTGGATTCCTCCCACTAAACTTGGTTCACTCGAGGCTGAGGTGTGCATTATCGAGCACTGGCAGCCTGGTGTCCCATGGCGCATCCGATTGCGTGGATAATATATGATAGACTATGCATAGGAAACAGTCGTTATTATCAGTAATATGCAAACAACAATAACAAATACCGTCAATTATAGTCAATTTTAAGGTAAAATTTATTAGTACTAATGCAAACAGTTGTTTTGTTAATTTACAAGTGCTGATTTAAATTATTTAACAGCCTTGGTGTTGTCTGCCACTGAGAAAATTAGCAGGCTTTATATTAACAAAACAGCTGTTTGGGATGTTACAAATAATTTTTAACTAAATTGACTATAATTGACAGTATTTGTTAAATGTTACTTGCGTATTATTGAAACTGATGGCTTTCCTAAGCGTAGGCTATCATATGTTATCCACGCAATCGGACATGCCACGGAGCAGCAGGTTGCCAATGCTCAATAATGCACACCTCAGACTTGGGTGAACCGACTGTTGGCGGGCGGGGTGTCAGACATCTCTTGTCACCCAACACAATCAAGTAATTTCAGAAAATGTGAATATCTTTACTCGGGTCATTAGTTACACAAGATAGGTAAACTTTGTTGACACCATTGGACTGAGCAGTGATTTTATATCTTACATGGTTTTACAGAACTTGATAGGGTAAAATGATAATGTAATTATGGAAAGTACCAGTCAGAGAACATTCAATGTTTAAATGACTTTTTTTTTTTAAATCTCCCTTGCCTCATTACACTATCCCAATTTTTTATTTTTTTTTATTTAAAGTACTGTTGTATTCACGAAGATTTTATGCGGGAACTTTCCCCCAGGGGGTGGCTGCGGCAGAAGTGTCTCCATCTCTCCCTGCTCTGGCACTCCCTCTCAGCACATTCAATCCTGCTACTTCCAACTGTTTCACTCCAATAGTCACTCACCCTATTGATCCACTTCACAGGTGGTCTTCCCCTGACACCCCCTCCCTCAATCCTTCCCTCATACACTCTCTTCACAAAGTCATTCTCCCCCATTTTCATCGCTTGTCCAAACCATCTCAATGCACCATGCTTCACCCACTCCACTCCACTCCTTTCGCTGTCGCACCCATACCAAACTGCGCATACACACTTTCATTACTTTCTCCATCCCATCTTGACACACCACATGCACTCCTTATATAACTCATCTCCACTACACGTATTCTCGATTGCTGTGCTGCATTCCATGTCCACGTCTCTGATGCATATGACAGAGTTGGCAGGATAATACTATTCCTTAGGCCGCTGCCACAGGAAGCGAGAAAGCTAGTGAGAGCAAGAGCGGCAAGGTGAGTTTCTGTGGCCACACAAAACACGAGGTGAGGCAAGGGTTTTCATGGCAATGCGGCCCACAGGGCAGTATAGCTTAACAAGTAAACACAGCCCTCGCCCCCATCCGAGTCGGCTCACACGAGGGATGAGGTGAAAAGTTTTTATAAATAGTTCCGTGCTTCACTTATTTGGCGTTTTATGAAAAATCTGTATTCACTTGTGTTCAGGAGGCTTTTTTCTATAAGATGGAAATATTTATTTTAGTACTCATTTCATAGCCGCTGCAAATGGTAGCTATATGTAAAATGTGTTATAAACATTACGGAGTGATTATTTAACTTCAACATCACTATTTATTTAGTTTCTGTTTTATTGAGTTTTCACAAACATATGTTTTCGAGTTCTGCAATCACTGCTGCATCTAACGGTGTTAACCAGAATGTCCTAACTATTGTATGAGTTGAGTTACGGCAAATAATATAGAAGCATGTCTGTGATGTCACTCCTTCTGACCGAGCGATCTCGCGCGAGAAAAGTTAATCGTCAACTCTCCCCGCTTTCTCACCATTACCTGCTCACTGCCAGTGTGGCCACCTCCATTGGTTATCATGTATTAAAGTTTCTCACTCACCCGCTTTCTCGCTCCCTGTGTGGCCACGGCCTTATTCCCCTCTTTACCTCCATGCTCACACTTCTTCCTTTCATAACTATCTCCAATGCACCTGTCTGCCCTTCACTGCTCTTTCCCTCACCTTACCTTCCATACTGTCATGGTTTAATAAAACAGTCCCTAAATATTTAAACTCGGTCACCTCCTCCATTCTCTCCTCCCCTAACCTTACCCTACACTTCGTTGTACCCTCTGCTCTAACTCGGTACAGCTTTGCAAAATCAATGACCTGTTCTCTTGCCCTCTCAAATACCATAACCTTACTCTTTCCAGCATTCACTCTCGACTTTCTCCTCTTACACACCCTGTCAAACTCATCCACTATCCTCTGCATCATCCCCTCATTCTCTGCCAACAACACTGTATCATCTTCAAACAGGCCTGCAACCAATGACTACTTCGTACCTCACTTTCAGCCTTGGACCAAGCTCCCCCCCACTCTGGCTTTCATTTCTCTCATGCAACCATCCATGTACACATTAAAAAGCCATGGTGACATGACTGACATCACACACCCACACCTTTACGCATACAGAGGCACTCGCATCCTTATAGAAGGATTGGATTCCCTCCAGTAAATGCCCTCCCACACCATATATCCTTAGAACATCCCACAACCCTGTCATATGCTTTCTCCAGGTCCATGAACACAGCAAACAGCTTCCTATCCTTGTGTATTTTCAACTTTTTCAGTGCAAATATTTGGTCTGCACAACCCTGCCCTTTCCTAAAAACCCCTTGTTCATTGCCTACACTTTTCTCAAGTTATTTTCTTCATTCTCTCATTTAAAACCCTTCCCTTCCTGCCACTTATTCCCCTGTAACTATTGCAATCACCTCTGCTCCCTTTCCCTTTGTACAGCGGCACAACAATAGCCTTTCTCCAATCCTCTGGCACCTCACCCTGTTCCTATGCTAGGTTACACTCCATAATATCCATTCCACAACTACACCTCCTCCATACTTCAACATTTCTGCTGTTATGCCATCAGCTTCAGGGGCCTTTCTTACCATTAACTTCATCATCTCCTCTATCTGGCCACCCTACATTGATCTTTATTCCTACACTAGTCACTTCTGCTCTCCCTCCCACACTCATTCATTAGTTTCAAAGTGCTGCTTCCATCAATTCCATAATGGCTGCCAATCAGCAGTGTCTTACTCAGATAGGAGCTAGGGATCCAGCTTACATGAATGGACTACAGTATGATTTTTGCATTTTCTGCTCTTATTCACATGTTACCTAATTTTAATTTCCCATCCCACCACCTATTTTTTTTATCTTCCCTTCCACCACTATCTTTATATCAACACAACCATCCTTCTCTCCCTCAGGTATTGTTCTCTCCTGGACAATGGCAAAGACAGAGGACCATGAGACCATCGCTTCCTATCAGTTGTATGCTTACCAGGAGGGTGCTGCCCCGCCCAGTGCCAACCTGTGGAAGAAGGTGGGCAGTGTCAAGGCCCTGGAGCTGCCCATGGCCTGCACACTGACCCAGGTGAGCCAAAGTCTTAGGATGTATAGGAGAAGTTGGGAATTTTTTGTGAAACAATTAAGAATATTTTAGGGAATTTTTTGTGAAACAATTAAGAATATTTTAAGGTTAAGGACTTCATTATATTTCTCGCTTCCTTCCCCAGTTTATGCCTGGCCACGTGTACCACTTTGCTGTGCGTGCTGTGGATACCAAAAGTCGGTTGGGACCCTTTTCTGAACCAAGGAGCATTAAGTTGGATAAGAAGTGATCCCTGCCTCACTCCACCTGCACCTCTCCTGAAACTGCCCTCAACCCCACTTCACTGCCCAAATCTCCCCACAGCCCCAAGGTCACCTTGGTGGTGCCAGATGACTCATTATGAAATGGATGTCAGACTTGTTAAGTCAAGGTGTGGTCTTCGAGTGATCCATGTTGGTTTTTACAAAGCGAGAAGTCATGTCACATTTGTTACCATTTATGTGCTTCGTGTGCATGCACTGCATGTTTACATGAAATGGTGGCAAGTTACTCAGGTCAACGTATTTATTATTTGTTTCCATCATCAAATGTCTGTTGAGTTGTCCTTTTTGTAGTTCATTGTCACAAAACCCTCCTCCATAATCCCGAGTCATTGTGAAGAACCCCCGGTGCAGCTGGTAGGATTGTATCTTGTGATAGGGAGGTTTCTGGGGTGTTTTTCTACAGTAGAGCTTTTGGTATTGCCATAATCATTGCCATTACCATCATAATCACCCTGCCATTATCATCTCATTGAGGTATGGTGAATGGTTGTATATTTTTTATGTACAAACGTAGGGAAGGCATTTCTCATTGCTCATATCTTATTTCTCTGCTTTTCATTGTTGCATTACATTTCTTCTCATGAGGATAGTTTGTTTATGTAGCTGCATTTAAGCATCATTCACTGAAGTGGCTCAACGTCATGTAATACCTTCAGAACATTCACTCCGTAATTTCAACTAGAAGAGGGTGGAAGTGTTTGATCGTGGTAAATATATAGTTGCCCTTTATATAGTAAATTAAAATTCTTAGGAACAGGTGAATGGAGGTATCACAGTGACCTTTGTTGTCTCCAATGACCAGAGGTTCATATGAGATTGGTAAATGCTAGGTCTAGTCCTTTTTGGTTTATACTTGAAGGAGAGCAGTTCTGCGGAGCATTAGTACCTGTTCGGGTATTTATTATGACTTTTTAATCAAAGATCTTATGGATGCATCTTTAATCGGAAATGTTATGGACAGTATTATACCAGTGGACATTGGTAATATAAAGGAATTTTTATAAATATTTGCCCGACGTATGGGAGCAACTTTAACACAGTAGGAAGAGGGTAGAAGGTGCGTATGATGTCTGTCCTGCTCTGTTCAATGGGAAGCTTTGCCGCCTTCACCCACATGAAACTAGTGAATGGTTTTCTAAGGTGTACACTGTAAAGCAGTGGATCATTAAATTAATAAATATTAATGTTACCTGGTTTCAGTTATTTACATGGCACCTTTCTTACAGTTGGGTGGCAAGGGGGTTCCATCCTCTCAGGGGTTCTGTGTCCCTGCCCATGGCTAGCAGTCAGCCCAATCTCTGATCTGGATTGGTTGGGTAAGGGGGCTGCAACCCCTTCATGTAAAAACCTTGGCCTTGCCAAACACAATTTAAAGAAGAGGCTGGGAAATCAGGACCAGTATTAAGAAAAGCTCTCCTGAGGAGACAAGTATGTCTTAAGTCTTGCCAAGGAGATTGAAGATCAATTGATGTGGATAACCTCAAATATTTTCCGGAGCCCTGAAACAGTTCTGCTCTGAGCCTCTCTCAGGTTAGCACTGTCCTAACAAAGGTAGCCATATGTCAGACATGGATGGGCAGAGTACTTTGAACAGCTGTACATGGCAAAACCTCTGAGCAGGCAGTTTCCAACTGCTGGTTTAAAAATAATGGATGTCAGTTCACTCATCGACAAAAGCCACACAATCTCTTAACAAGGTTAGAGAGGCTGTGGCAAGGTTGAGGGGTGGAAAGGCACCTGCTGGTGTTTGAAATATCAAAGTGGGTTGCTCACAATTGAAGGTGCAGCCTCAATCCAATGATTTGTCCTTGCCCAGTGACATTTCAAAACTTGCATGGACTTGGTATCAGGCAGACAATGTGAACTAAAGTCCTTGTGAAGCATCACATGAACAGCTGAATTGATGGGCATGGGGCAACCAACCCACAAGCTGACCCTGTTCAATGGGTTGTTTCTATAAGAAGCAAAACCAGGCCAAGAAGCTCAGTGGCTTTGATGTTTGCTTCATGACTGAGAAGTTGCGAGTTCAATTCCAGCTCATGGCACCTTTTTGGGGAGAGAGGTAGTGTCTCTTGTAAAAGTAGCAGAGCTATATGGTCTTAGCTACCTAACTCACGGGGAATATTTAACCACTTTTAATCCATGAGATAATCGTGAGTGGTCAAGACCAAGCTCACAAAGTTCATAGTTGGAGCACAATGGATCCTGCTGGAAGATGCTTGGTATGGGAACGTTACCTACAGAGACTTGATAGCATGCAATGTGCCCGTATTACTGGAGTTTGCTCATATACTTATGGTAAGCGAGTCTATAACACTGGGACAAACCAATCTGCTGTAAGACTTTCTGTTGCGACCCGACGTTCTGATCTGCGCTACCAAGGTAGGTGAAATTTTCCAACATATCATTGTCCTTACCATATGCATGAACAAACTGTTTCATCTAGCAAGCCTCCAAACACCTATACCTTGGTCTTGGCCTAGGAGACCTGGAGTCACAGGGACTTCAACTTATGCAGTGCTTCGAAAGCCATCACCAGACCCTCCAGCAACTCAGCAAGGATTACTGCATCATCAGCAAAACAAAGTCAGTGACCTTGGTATTGCCAACAGATGCTCCACAGTGACATTGGTCTACAACTCTGCCTAGTGTCCATGTAAGTGTTAAAAAGTGATGGGGCATGGACACAGCCTTGCCTCACCCCCACTTTCATGGGAAAGAAGCTGAACATGTCCCCCCTACACTTCACTGCACTTTCAATCCCAAAGTACAGGCCAGTCAATAGACCAACAGTCCTTGCAGATCTGAGAGTGCCTTGCAATGCACAGTATCAAATGCCTTCTTGAGACTGACATAAGCTACAAGGAAGTCCCTGTTGAAACACGTGTCGATGTTCCACCAGCACGTGAAGTGCTTGGATATGGACAGTTGTTGACTTATCACGCGTGAACGTGGACTGCTCAGGTATTTGCAGCTTTACCAGCTGGTTGTGAATCCCCATTAGAAATATATGGGCAAGCACCTTGCCTGGCACAGAACAGAGTAATACCATGGTAGTTATTGCAGTCCTGCCAGTCCCCTTTCCTTATCCAAATAGGGATGATCAGCCTCCTCTTCCAGTCAGGAGTAATGGTACCAGACTGCCATACGACAATCAAGATCACATGCAACCCCCGAATCATGATCTCACCTCCAACTTTGAGAAGCTCCGCACTGATGTTATAGATACCAGGTACTTTTCCACCCCTTACCTTGCCAAAGCCTCTCTGACCTTGTCGAGAATGTGGGCTTTCTGTGATGGGTGGATTAACATCTGCTACCGGCAACCCAGCAACTGGGAGCTGCCCACTTGGAGGGTCTGCTGTGTACAACTGCTCAAAGTACTCAGCCCAACAAGCCCTCTGCCCAGTCATGTCTGACATAAGGCAGCTATCTGCTGTTTGGATAGCACTCACTTGAGAGGGAGGCACTTCAAGAGGGAGGCACTGAGTGGAGCTTTTTCAAGGCTCGGTAAGCAGGTCATTCATTCACTCTGAGATGTTCCTCGACCTCCTCAGTGAGAATCCTGACAAACTTCTTGTCTTTCCTCAGGAGAGCTCTAGTCCTTGCGACAGAGCCCTATATTGGTCCCGATTCCCAGCAAGCCGGGCAGCGTGACTTTCCTCAATATTCTCAAGCGTCACCCATGAGGCAAAACCACTCCTAGATGTCGGCTTCTATCTAATGCACTCTTTTGCAGCTTGAAGAATTTCACATCTGAAAGTATCCTAGTTCTGTAGGGTCCTCAAGGGTGCCAAGCATGTTGAACTGATTTGAGACTGTCATTGCATACTCATGAGCACATGCCAAGTCTTTCAGCCTCTTGAGATAGAACACAATATTATTGGATCTTGAGATTCTATTTGACCTGACATAACAAAGCTTGACTGTTGCAAAAAGAAGCCTATGATCAGTTTCTGAGATCAGCACTTTGGACAACTCTGCAGGTCTGAAGAACTCGCCAATAATTTTATTTTTCTGTTGCCTATCGTCAGTAGGCTGCCTTGAGGGGCCTCTTGGGTGACCCCAGCCCGAAAATGGCGCAGGCAAATTTTATTTATAGTGGCAACCATGATATGACTCTTGCTTAGCCCATACTGGCCCCTGGCGCTCCTATTGACTGAAACTGCTGAAATTAGGGTTGATTGAAGATCTGGGTAGCATATGGGCTATCTCCCGTCACTCAGCGATGGAAAAATCAGCATGTTTTGGTGGGACGAGAACCTAGCTCCATGGGCTCACCACGCCTGCACGCTGACCACTCTGCCACTGCCTCTCCAGTACTTACAAGGATGTGATCAATCTCCTTAAGTGCCCCCCTGGCATTGCTCTATCGTCCAGTGGTGCATCTCTGGTACGAAGAGCTTGCAATTTTCTACCTCCTGGATCGCAAAATTCAGGAGGAGAAAGCTGTTGATGTTCCTGGTACTAGTAGAGCCATGAGGACCAACACATTGCTCATGGCCAACCCTGTCAGTACCAGTATTGAAAGTGTCTAAGACAATGAGAGTTTCACTGTGGTAGGCATCGGGTTTTCTCTTCAGTTTCACACATCTTGGAAGGAGCGTACACTGCAACAAGAAACATGAAGCCCAGTGTGTGCTTCAGCCTCACTCATTCAAAAAGAGGGACATAGCATTTATCTTCCACCCTAAAAAAGGAGAAGAAAGAAATGCAATAATCTCCACCCTTCCAATAAAATTTAAATTTCCATTCATTTAATATAATTGTAATAATCTTGATCCCCCAAAGTAAGGTAATATAGAACATGGGCCTTAACTGCACATGGCCTTGATGCTCAGCTCTGTCTCATTGGCCCCTGAACCTGTGATGGGTTAGAACCTTTTACTCCCCCCAGGCCAGTGTGACACCCTGAAAGGGAGTAAACAGCTGGGTGGACTGTGTGCCAACTGCCCTAGCAGGGATTTGAATCTGGGCCAACAGATTTGTGGCTAGGCAAGCTGACCACTACACCATGGAGGCATGGGGATAGAAAAATTACTGTAATAATCTTTACCTTCAAAAAAGGGAGATGGAGAAAAATTAATAACCCACCCTCCAATGGAGGAACAGTTTAATAAGCTCAAATAAAATGGGTGAAATAATTAGTTTTCCACCCCCGTCAAAAATTTTAGTAATTTTCACCCCTTCACGACAAAAGGGGAGGAAGAAAATTACTACAAAATAATAGGATGGAGAAAATATCTACAATTCCTCATCCTCCCTAAAAAGAGGAATAGGGATGAATTTTGATTATCCTAATCCTGAGGCAAAGCAATAAAGCCAACATGGCCTATCTACTAGGGCCATAGGAACATGATGACCATACCTTTCCCACAGAGAAGTGATGTAGTCACTGGGTTAGCACCAAGCTCCACAACCACTTCTCAGGGACCAGCGAGGGCCAAGCACCTGAAAGCACTGGAAGGTTGGCATGAGTCAAACGTTCACTAGCAGTGAGGTAAGATGATGGAAAACCTGGATCTAATGCTGCCAAGGACAGGAATGGACAAGGCTTTCTTAACATTTTGTATTACAATAATGAGCTATGCAAATAAACTTGATTGAAGCCGTCTACGTCACATCAGTTACAAGAATAATATGCACTGACCTCGTTTCTGTCACTCTCCTCCAAACAAATATTAGTGGTAGTTTTAATTATCTAAACTATGTCTTCTAATGCCTTATAGACTAATTTTAAAACCTGTATGCAGCATCTTGACATTAATCTGAGAAGCAATGAGATAGTTTTTGTATTGAAAATTTGTAACATTGTCCTCATGATGATGGAAGATACATCTATTTTACACCTAAGCAGAATACTTCCACCTGTGTACCGAAACGCAAAGTTTACTCATTACTCAATTTATCATTGTCCTTTCCTTTGTGCTAGGATATAAATAATTCAATTTTTCCTTTTCTGCTAACACTAACTGTGACAAGACTCAAGTAATATCTGTATAGCACTGTTATCAGTCTTTTATCTGTCATTCCTAAGCACAGGCAATGCTTGTAAGATGTTCTAACATGTGGATAGATGCACATCACTTAGCCAATTTTCTTCATGACTCTTGTTATGCCAAATATATATTAAAAACATGAAGTTTAATAAATATTTTGTGAAATTACCACAAGATATATTGCTCTTCAAAAGTGTAATTCATAAATCACTGCACTTCACACACTGTCAGACGTAGTTCAACACGTGAATCACTTTTAGTCACTAGCCCGCTCCGGAGGTAAATAATGCATGTTGGCACACATGAATCTAGACACTAGCACTTCAGTACTCATGTCAGTTAATCCTAGAAATACATTTCTGCGAGTTTATTATAGTTACATCAGCACTGTTGACTCATTGCCTCAACCACTTCCTCTCTCTTTAATTCACAACCTCTGCCAACTGAGTTCAACAGTGACATATGAGGGGTGCAAGGGACAGAGTACATATTTTCTAGTTTGCACTGGGAAAGGCAGGCCAGGCTACACATCCCAGGAAGAATAAGATATAAGTTGAGGGGAAGAGTGACTCCTGGCACACCAAATACAAGGTCGCTTTTCCCTTGGAACTTGTTCCTCCTGGGGTGTGTGGCCTGCCTTCCCCTGGGCAATCTAGAAAAAACTGGCTCTGTCCTTTGCTCTTCTGGATGCCTCATACATATTTATCTTGCAGAATAGCATGAAAAAAATGTATAATTACTTGTAATAATTAAGGTGCTCTTTAAAATAATCACAATTACTACATGTAACAGTCATGTCATGGTGTGATCCCACATTCAATTTTGGTTTTATTTACCAAGCATTTTTAAAGGAAATGTAAGTATTCACTGATTTCTGTCTGTTATAGAAATCTGTGAATGCTTGCATTTCCTTGCAAAAATGATGAGGGAAGGAAAAGGTCACAAAAGGCACCAAAGACTCCCTGAAAAGCCTGGACATATTGGAGCACAGCACCACTGCCTCTTCTACCTTGATATTTTAGTGATTCAAATCAATCTGCTGCTTTTCAGTCCAATGTATTGATCAATAAGGAAGTGTTGATTCCATCCTTTACCTCTTTCCAATATTATGTACTTGGAAAGATAATTTGTACTGCGGCCTCCAGCCATTAACCTAATGTGGCACAAAATTCTCCCCCACTCTTTGTAACCCCCCACCCCCACCCCGCCTTTCCCTAATACCAGGGGCCACAAGCTGCAGCGTACATTACTATATCATTTTTGAAACCATTTTCCATGCCAATGTGATTCTTCAGCAAACTACAAAACATACATTTTGAAAATCATAGATAGAATACAATAAAAACCCACTTGAGTATTGCTTGATAAGAAATAAATAAATGATATGGGTTATGATGGATGACAATCCCTACTGCAATCCTTTGTTTGGGTCTGGGCTTGTTTCATTTGCATACTTTATATTCTAACAAAAGGTCCTTGAGAGCTTGTGGATGATTCTACATCAACTTATTCACAAATATTTTGCTTCACTAAAGTTTTTGATAAATAAAGGAAAAGTATAATAGGAAAAGCCAAAGATGAAAGACAAAGTCTCTCAAAGAACACAGGAGCTTATGTGATGCAAACAGATTTATCTTGATAAGAATAATGAATATGTAACACACACTCTACTACAGGAGATTCAGCCCTCTTATGAAATGAACTGTAAATATAAAATAAATATAAAAATCATTACAAAAAGCTGTATCATTTCCTTTTCTCCTCAGTGCCTGGTACATAATATCCCCTACAGGCCATGGCAGTCACTATGATTAATAAGCTAACACAACCTCCTGATTTTGCCTCAAGACAGAATTTCAGTCCCTCATAAGCTCCGATATGTTTCCTTAATGTTAAACGGCGGCAACTTACGTGTACTTTCGGGAGGACTTGAATGAAACTTTGGAACCATCTGACCTGACTCTGGCATCAACCATCTTCTGCACTTTTATCCATGGTGCTGCCTCAATAATTTGGTACAGGCTGTGTGGGTCGAGAAGACCAAGCCATTTAAAGTTAGACTCACGTAAAACACAAGAAGCAATGCCTTTACTTGTTTATAAGGGACAAAATTATAGTCAAAGCTACACTTTGGTTAATGATCCAAGTCTGCCATAACCCTGAACTTGCTCTATATTGTGTGCTGCCGAGTGGTCAGTGTGCAGATGTGGTGATTCCGAGGACCATGGTTCGAGTCCCACTGATGCACACCGACAATTTTCAGCCTTTGCCGAGAGGTGGAAGATAATCCACATGCTGAACAGATCTTCAGTCTACTCTAACTTCAGTGAGTTTGGTCAAGAGGAGCACCAAGGGGCAACATGGGACAAGAAAGAGTCATTCATTACGCCAGCCATTTTAAATATAATTTGCCTGTGCCATTAACAGGCTGGGGTGTCCAAGAGGCCCCTCAAGAGAACCAATCGGTTATATGCAGCACTTAAAAAAATATATATATACATAAATTGGTTTAAATAAAAAACATAACTGTGTCGACCCTCATCACCATTTTTTCCCGCACAACTGTCACTAAGCATTCCTATTTTGTGCACCAGGAAGCTTGGCAGTGGGGGAAGTATGGCCATGTTTCTAAATGCTCTTTGTCAAGCCCCCAAGGGTCACCCACTCTTAGCTGCCACACTGGGGAGAGGGACTGAAAGACATAAATTGTAAAAAAAAGTCTCCTCTCCAAAATAGCTATTATGTGACCTTTTACTTGAGGCAACTGACAAAATTAATATGTTTCAGAACAAATACATGTTATACCAGTTGACAGAGAACTGTCCAGGTGAATATATAAGATTTGGGGGTTGGCAGTCAGAACTTGTGTGGCCCACTGGTAATTCAGACCCCAAACTCTGATAGAGAGTAACTTAAAAATCAAGAAATAACCTATGGAATGTATGGAGTATACTTAATAGAGATAACTTTATAGGATCATATGTTTTGCTGCCTTGATTTATCACTGCACTCTTCTCATTAAACACGAACATAAATCGCACACTGCCATTATGTTCATATTCAAGTCATTACCGACTCCAAGCTATAAAATATGCACTGATGCTCTGTGTTTGTGTCCTCCTGTTACAGATTCCTAGTCTCTAGATTATATTAAGGAACTGAACACTTTACATTAATGCCACAGCAACCAGAAAAGAAAAAGATTCAGCCCCACATGTTGGCCAATACTAAAAAAATATCTGGAATATGATAATACTGCTATGCTCTGCACAAATGCCCCTTAAATAATGAGTTTATCTTCCACTCTGTCCATTACGAGAGTTGTCCACTGGCCCCACCACAGCTATTACTGGCAAGTGTGTGTGGGTGTGTATATCAATAACCAAATGTTTCTAATATTAATACAGTATGTCCAAGAGTTAAATATGGCATAAAGTAAGTGGTAGAGATAGGAAGAAAAGTAAAATATAAAAATGGACATGACAGTCATCCCATCTTTTAGGCTTAAAATACAAACACACCCTTGAGTGCTTCCTCCTTCCTTCTTGCTGCATGTATTAATCTAAATCTGGCCATGGAAGCTCAAAACACTGAATTAGACCCCTAAAGCACCTATCACAGAAACACAGTTGATAATGAGTGTCTGCTGCCCTGCCAAGGCAGGCCACCCAGCTGTCACCTAGCCACTCCCCAACTAGAAGTGATCTCAATCCCTTACTTTGCTGTTTAGCGGCTGCCTGACTTACACTTACAACAAGAAACCACACCCACACACCAAATCAAAACAGGAATGAACCAAATCCCTACTTTCAAGCTATGTTTAGTTGGGTCATATAATCTGACTTACTATTAAGCTATGTGCAGTCAATTTCAGTGGTGTAAAAATAAAAGCAGAAACACCTCAATGCCATACTCTGTCATATAACTGACAGACTTTGTGCCATTTCACCCATGGGGATTCCATATGTTGAGCTCTGCACATGAGGCTTGGTCTCTGTATACTGTCTCCTGAAATCCTGCTCTGTATTTGTTCAGTCTTGAGTAATGTCTGTTTCCTTTGAGCTCTGACCACTGTCTTGTCAGTCAGTCATTTCTACTCTCCTCCAACTGAAGTGTAAACAAAGGGATAAAACAGTCTACTGCAGAATAACAACCTTCCAACCATGAGCCCTGATCAAACCTTTGTAATTAAGTAGTTCATGGCATACAATTAGAGGCCATGTTACCAGGACAAAGAGGCCCAGTAAAATGTCACACCTTTGAACTGAGGAAGACCATAATATTCTCTCAAACTCTCTCTCTCATGCCTACTTACACACCTTTGGGCCTACTGGTGGAAGGTGTTCTCCTTCATCCCAGCCATAAAGTAGGCAGGGCCCTCCAGCATCTTCTGGCACGACGGGATCTGGTTCATGGGTGGTGGGGCCATGGTCTGGTGTGGCTCAAGGTAATGCCCGGGGAAATAGATGTCTCCGTTGGGGATGTAGGCATGTGGCGGCTCCTGCATGGTGGCTCCGTGTGCTGGTGGGGGCGGCGGGGTGCAGTGTGGGTGCATGTGGCTGATGGGAGGCGGCGGGGGCGTGTACATGGTCTTCCCATTGGCATTTGTCCCTGCGTCGGCCTTATTGTTCTGCTTCTTCTTGGTGGAGCTGCGAGCCTTCTTGGTCTTGCTGGATGTGTTGCTGCCACTGTTGTAGGTCTCGTTTTGGTGGTGGTGTGGGTGGTGTGGGTGGTGGGCATGCTGGCCGCTGGAGGGACTGACTTGTCCATTCGGGGACTTGATGGGACGGAGATGCTTCCCCCGGCGGTCGGGCTCGGGAACCAGCGCTCCATCCTGAGAGAAGGTGTAAGGGTGGGGGAAGGAGGAAAAAATAAAGAGAAGGAAATAGATGAAGAGGAGAAGGAAAAAGTCAAGAAAATATAAAGACAGAGTAAAAAGGAAAAAGATGATGAAGAAAACAGGAAAAAAGGATGACAAAGGAAACCAGATGAAGAAAAAGGGGAAAAAACAAGATGCAGGTGTGTGTGTGTGTGTGTGTAGGGGGGGGGGGTAGAAACAGGGGGAGGAAAGAGACGAAGAGGAGGAGGAAAATGAAGTCAAGGAAAAATGAAGACAAAGTGAAAGAGATGATGGTACAAGAGAACATGATGAAGAAAAGGGGAAAAAAAGATGACAAAGGACACAAGAAGAAGAGAAAGGAGAAAAAGATATAATAAAAAAAAGAGGATATAGGGTTGGGGGTGGGGGGTAGAGAAACAGGAGGATGAAAAAGAAGAAAATGAAAAGATTAAACAAAAAAACCCCAAAAAGATAAAGGGACAAAAAAACAATGAAGAAAAAGGGAAAAAGACGAAAAAATAAAAATGATGAAGAGAAAGGAAACAAGATAAAGAGAAAAGGGAAAAAGATAGAAGAAAAAACAAGAGGATGCAGGAAAAAAAATATATTAGTGGTCTACAGGCAATACAACACAGAAGAAAAGGAAGTTCAGATATACAAGAAGTTAAGATATACAAGGAAGTTAGGATATACAACTACAACAACAATACCAACAACACTAACCCATATCCCAGCAAGTCTTAAACATAATCCCCACCAGATGGCAGCAGCTGTTATCACTACCTTGGCATACATTGATACACACTCTTACTTAACCCACTGAGTACAGCATTCTTTTCAAACTATAACCCTTTCCCTGTGTGTATTTCCCATCAAAACTCAACCTTCTAGACTCCACTGTGCCTCCATGTGGTGAGAAGAGGTTGACAGATAATTTCCAAGGTTTATACTCTGACAGTCTGACCCACTTTAGGGAGTAAGGCCTATGTTACCAAACTCTTTGAAACCTTAGTGCATGTAATTGAAGAGGCTCTCGCAGTAAGTTGTAGGGGTTTCCAAGGGTGGTTTCTTGAGCCTAGTGGTAGTTTTGGTGGGTTTCTGTGCCATGAACGGGAAAAGACTCTAGTCAACCCGATGTATCTCCTCTGTGGCCTTCAAAAACGGTCGTAACAAGAGCCCCAAATGCTTGATAATATGAATCTAGGTCTGGGCTGTGTGTGGGCGTACATCACTCACTAAGGAATGGTGCAATGGAAGGGGGGGGGTCACAGCTATGGGTTAAAACGTTGACACACACATATTGACATTTTCGCCCACAAGGGAAAAATACAATCAAATATATACATAATTAAATCAGAGCTGTTGGCAAAAGAGTGATGCAGCTGATCCCTTTATGCTGCCATGATAAACAGGTTAGAGAAAGGGAAGGAAGTGGCGGCTCAAGGGCAAAAAATAAAAACATCAACAAAAAAGCCTGCTAGACGCCGCTACAACAGAAGAAAAATGAACACTGATGCCCCAGACGTACCTTCATCTGATGGAAGAGTGTGCGGAGCCGTTTGTCACTGGTCAGGCCGTGGCAGCTCATGAAGGCCCGCTTGCACACCCTCAAGTGCTTGCCGCTGATCCGCACAAAGTACTCAAACGTGTTCTGCCGCCGCGATTCCTCTGCCGGCTGGTGGAGAGGGAAAGGGGAGGAAATCCCTAACTCTTAACAAGCCTACCTTCACCATGTCCTTCCCCTGTTTGCCTCCCTTATGTTCCTAACTGATTGCTTTCATTCTCTTAACTTTCTTGGTATTATAATGTACTAAAGAGAAGGAAATCCCTACCTCTCAATAAGCCAGTCTTCAATGTGTCCTTCCCCCCTGTTTGTGTTCCTTGTTTTTCTCCTGATTGCTTCTACTCTCTAATTTTTCCTAATTCTATAATGTTCTCTGTTCGTTTTCATACTCCACATCCATCTATGCCTCTACTCTTAACTTTCCTTTCTTCTCAACATTCCTGAGATTTCTTATGAGACTACAGCAAAGAGAAACTGCTGACATTAAAACGAACTGCTCAGAGTACAACTGTCAAGGCAACTAATGCACACCTTTCTCCATCGTCCACAAACAATGCTACATACACACACACACACACTAACACACACAGCCATATACATACACAGACATAAGACACCCTCACACACATGCACACTAACACACACAGCCATATACATACACAGACATAAGACACCCTCACACACACACACAGCCATACACATACACAGACATAAGACACCCTCACACACATGCACACTAACACACACAGCCATATACATACACAGACATAAGACACCCTCACACACACACACACTAACACACACAGCCATATACATACACAGACATAAGACACCCTCACACACACACACACACTAACACACACAGCCATACACATACACAGACATAAGACACCCTCACACACACGCACACTAACACACACAGCCATATACATACACAGACATAAGACACCCTCACACACATGCACACTGACCTACCTTCTTGGTGTATCGCCGCTTGACATCACACAGCTTGAGGCAGGTGAAGAGGTAGGAATTCTGGAGGTTGAAGTCACTCAGGTCCCAGAAGTTGTTGAAGATCTCGAGCACCTTGGACCCCATGCGCTCCCAGCACTTGAGGGGACAGTGGCAGGGCGCCCCAATCACACGCGCACCCACCACCTGTTGTAATGGAGTTGAGGAGTAGATTAGGGGAAGGTGAGGCTAAGTTGGTGGGCATGTCTATCTAAAAAGGCTCTTGTGAAAGTTGTTGGGATTTTTCCAATGGTGGTTTCATGATCCTGGCGGTAGTTCTGCAAGGCTTCCGCGCTAAAATGAATGCGAAAAACACTCATGACAACCTGATTAGCTCCTCTCTGGCCTTGAAAAATAGTCATAACAAGAACCTGAAGCATTTGATAATACTAATCTTTGCCTTTTCTAGCAATACAAATTAGGCTTCTTTAACCTTTCTCAGCAACTGAATCCCTTCTGCCCATCCTTCACACTTCCTCCTGTGCTCACCTTTCCGAGGCGGTTGACGTACTCCCTGCCAGAGTTTCGGTTCAGCTTGATGCGCTGCCTCTTCTGCTTCAGCTGGTTGATGGCCTCTTCACTCTCCCTCTTGATGTGGTTCATTGATGTGTCAATCTGTGGCAGGGGGCTGGGTGAGTTACAGTTGTGGTGGTGGCAGGGTGATGATTGAAACCTATGGCACTGTGATGTGGTGTGGAATAGTGTTTAGTGGTGGCACGTGAAGTATGGTAGGATGGTGGTTTTGGTGGGTTAGTGGTGATGGTGACTGAGGGAAGCTGTGTGACAATATGGTGTTGAGGTGTTCTGTGGTGGAGTATGGTGGGTAGTAACTGTTTGGTGGTGGTAGCAGGAATAACTGTAAATATATGGTGGGTAGAGGCTGGTGGTATGGGGTGAGTGAGTTTAAGTTAGAAATCAATAGTCAGTCAATCAATCAATATCTCTCTCTCACCATGGGTCCGTTCCTGGGGTCGATATGGATGATGTTCTTCTTGGGGACAACGATGCGCTTCCTCTTGATCCGCCGCGCCTTCTTCACCGGCTGCTTCTTCTCCCTCTCCTTCTTCTTCTTCCATGGCCGACGCCACGTTCTCTTCACTGGCACTGGCTTGACCTGGGGAGGAGAGACGGGGTGCTGTGGTGAATCATGATGGCAGCAATGTTCAATTTTTAACAAGCTTCTTTATTTATTGTTTTGGATTTTTATTTGTTTTATTCCCTCTTTCTGAAATTTTGGCTCCAGAACAAAGAGTGAAAGTGAAGGGTCAAGACTCACATCTTCACTGTTTGTTGTTCCCTTGGTGGTGGGCGTGGAGGCAGCGGCGGTAGTGGTGGTGGCTGTGGTGGTGGTGGCGGAAGTGGTTGGTGCCATTGGTAGTGTCTGGCTGCTGCTGGTGCTGGTGTTGATGACGCCATTACTGCTCCCCACAGGGGTGTTGTTCGTGGTGTTGGGAGTGCTGGTATTACTGTTGTTGTTGACGATGACTATGAGTGGCGGGGCAACAGTGGTGGCGCCGGAGGTGGTGGTGATGGGAGAGGTGGCCACCACAGAGCTGGACACCTTGTTGGCTGACACAGCTGCTGCCGCTGCTGCGTGCTGCACCGTAACATTCAGCTGCAGCCCGCTGACTATCTGGACGCTGCCAACTGAGGTGAGGATCTGCTGTGGCTGTGAATGTGGCTGTGAGTGTGGCTGTGGCGCTGCTTGGGACGGTGACTGCTGGAGCTGCTGAGCCTGCTGTATCTGTTGCTGTACTTGTTGCTGTTTTTGCTGTTCTTGTGTTTGCTGTACTTGTTGTTGCTGTTGCTGTTGTTGTTGTTGCTGAACTTGCTGCTGTTGCTGTTGCACTGCTTGTTGCTGCTGTACAACCTGTTGCTGTTGATGCTGTTGGGCTTGCTGCTGCTGTAGGTGTTGGTGTATTTGCTGCAGCGTTTGGACTTGTTGCTGCTGAAGTTGCTTTGCTGCCTGTTGCTGTGCCTGCTGTTGCTGTGCCTGTTGTTGCTGCTGTGGTTGTATTAATTGTGTTTGTTGCTGTTGTTGCTGCTGAGTTTGCTGTTGTTGTTGCTGGACTTGCTGTTGCTGCTGCTGGTGTTGTTGCATGAGCTGCTGCTGCTGTTGTGGCATTGGCTGCTGTTGTGCTGTGGCCTGCTGCACCGCCATCTGCTGTTGCTGGAGGAGTCTGGGCTGGGCGTGGGGCTGAGGGAGCAAGTGTGGGTGCTGCTGCTGTTGCACATGTGGGTGGGCCACCATCTGGGGCTGCATGTGGCCATGCTGCGTGGCTGTGCTGGTGGTCACCCCGGCAAGGCTCACCAAGGAGCCAACCTGTGGCATTGGGAGGGAGGTGGTGACGGAGGCCAGTTGCTGTGTGTGGTGTGGCTGTGCTTGTGACACCTGCTGCTGCTGCTGCTGTTGTTGTTGCTGCTGCTGCTGCTCCTCCTTAACATGGTGGTGTGCTGTCTGGCCCTCCTGCACCACCTCACAAAACTGCAGTGGAGAGAACAGGTCCTGGGAGAACCCTGATGTGTCTGGGGCAGGCTCGGCCATCTCTCGGCTGCCCGGCCCCCCGTCACTGGGGCATTGGCTGGAAGAAACCAAACTGATGAAATGGTGATGGTTTTCAGCTGGGCTTAAGAACCAAGTTGTTAGTTTTGCTTGTGCTTCAAGCATTTTATCCTCTCCTGCCTATACTCAACTGTAACACTGGCACTTCACTGGACCAGAAGATATCTCAGCATTGTAATTCATCCTAATCTGTCAACCCATCACAGAACTGGCTGATGCCACTTGTTCCACCAGAATGTATATAACCGATGTAGATGATTAGTAATAAAAGACCCAAAAGAAATCACTATGGGTTTTAGCACATAGTCAGCCCTTAAGGTTAACTGATCAATTTCAGCAAACTGTATGTATGCAGGAAACAAATAAATGATTGTATTTTCTTTGAACTCTTATTTTTATCACAAAACTTAGTCCTTGGTAAATGGGTAAACTTGAACAACTACCAAAGGGATCAGTTAACAATAAAATAATAATAATAATAATAATAATAATTGGATAATTAACAGGACTATTACATCATTCTACATCTCGACTTCTCTTATTCCCCTTCAGCTAACAATAAATGTTAGAAACAAGGTGTTCCTCCTTTTCCCAACTTTTACAGAATTCTTATATGCAAATACTAATAGGATACTAAAACAATAAAGAAAAAACAAAAGCAAGAAAAAAACCTGAGGGGTGAGGAGGGGGCCCCAGCAGAAGGATGCAAATACCTATATTCATATGTCTTCTATAATCTGTCCACTCACAAGTGTAGATGTGTGGCATATGTGCATTGCTAGCTTGTGACTGGGTAAAAATCAACATGCCCGATATCGTTGGCTATTTGTGATAAATATTCAAACCATTTTTTAAACAGATTTGAATGTTTTGTAAATCCCAAACATGGCAATTTGCATCAATAAAACCATGCAAGCACACTAAAGATAAGCTTGTACTAAACAGTCCTGTAAGATCATATGCGAACTAACAATGGACTTTAAAAATACCGATGCTTAATTTTATATTAGGTACATACAATAACATCTGGCTCTGTTAGAGCAAATAAAAGGTATTTTAATAATTCATTTCATGTAAATCACATGGGTAATATATATTTTAAAGTCTACCATCACATTCATCAATGTTTTACATTATTTTAAATATTAAGGTACCTAGGTGATTTGCATGTAATAAAGTTAAAATTCCTTTATTTGCACTTTCAGGGGCAGATATCTTTTGTATTTACACGTACAGTACCTAAAATGAGATGAAATATAGGTATTAAAAAGCCTGTTTGTTCATATAAGATCTAGCTATGCTGTTTGATACAAGATAGTCTTTTATTGTCTTGTATGGTACAGTACTTATCAATACAAATTGGCATGTTCAAGAACATAAGAACATAGGAAGACTGCAAGAGGCCGACTGGCCTACACAAGGCAGCTCCAGATTCCCCCAAACTACCACCTGTCATTCTCGTCTCTGTAGCTATCAAGTCTACTCTTAAAACAAATACCTATGTGATTGCTGAGTCTATTCCATTCCCCCACCACCCAATTACTAAACCAATGCCTGTCTATTTCCCTCCTAAATCTATACTTTTCTAATTTAAATCCATTACTGCATGTTCTATCCTGCTGGCTAATTCTCAGAACTTTACTTATATCGCCTTTGTTGTAACCCTTGACCCATCTGAATACTTCTATCAGATCTCCCCGTACTCTTCTTTCTAGTGAATGTAAGTTTAGATGTTTCAGCCTATCCTGATATGGGAGGTTCCTAAACCTCTGAATCATCTTGGTCATCCTCCTCTGAACTCGTTCTAGCAAATTGATGTCCATTCTGTAGTGTGGGCACCAAAACTGGACAGCATAATCTAAGTGTGGCCTAACTAATGCTAAATAGAGTCTGAGGATGACCTCTGCACTTTTGTTGGTTACTGTCCTGTTAATAAAGCCTAATACCCTGTTAGCCCTAGGTATTCCTCACACTAATACATTGCTTTGCACTAATACATTGCTTCGCACTAATACATTGAGATTTATATAAAGAGGCGTGAAGGCTCTAAGTATACATAAACATTCAAATCCATAACTGGGGAAATAGTTTCAATACATATTTTATTAAATGTAGCTGATAATATTGGACAAGATTTTCACCAAATCACAACCTAGCAATGTGCATGTGCCACATCTAGCAAAATTCATGCACAGATG
Organism: Eriocheir sinensis; assembly: GCF_024679095.1. Lineage (NCBI taxonomy): Eukaryota > Metazoa > Arthropoda > Malacostraca > Decapoda > Varunidae > Eriocheir > Eriocheir sinensis. The sequence continues at coordinate 11,957,219 of NC_066537.1, forward strand.
AAATGAAACCAAGTATACTGACCCTACGAAACTGTTGTGCAGTTGAGATGGCAAGCTTTATTTCCATTTTAGCAATATTTTGACATTGATAACTTAAGATTAATCGCATTTTGGGCAATTGTAAACTGACTTGATTAACTTTTGTAGTACATCTGACAAGTAAGAAATGTCATGCTTAGTGCTTATCACAGAGAAACAACAGAGCCTTGTCAACAATTCTGAAGTCATTTAAAAGAATAAATAAGACTTTCTCTTGACAGCCATCTAATTTTACTGTACATTTACTTCAAGTTTAGAATCCTAGCTCTTTGATTTTGCATTCTCAGTAGTCATCTGTCAACAACAAAGGGAATAACTGCAATACAAATCATTATTTAGCTCCCCTGCATCTGATGTCACTTGCCTTCACCCTCCCCGCCCCCAGCCCTTCCCACGGCCCAGTGTGCGGCGGGCACCGCCCACTCTGGGGCCGCCGGGCTGGAAGGACAAGGGGGGGGCCTGGGGACACGGGTGGACGCGACAGACACATGTCAGTGAGGCCAGGTGAACAAAACCCGTTCAAATGGCTGCACTATTGGCGGGCCGCGCCTTGTGCCCTTGTGGCCCCCAGCCGCCCTCCGCCATGATGCTTACCGCCTTACAGCCCACCGCGGCGCCCTGCACACCGCCCGCCCGGCCCCCTGCCCGCCCCTGGGGCCGCGGCGAGGCGCCCCGCAGCACCCTGCCGGCCAGGCCCAGCCGCCACGCCCGTCCCAGCCCCGCCAGCGGCGCGGGGGCGGCAAAAAAAGGGGGTTCTAAGGCATCGTCGCGGGGCAACAGAGGCGCGACCCCGCGGCCAGGGCCAAGGGACACAAGCCACACTTTTCTCGCCTCCCGCGGCGGGTTGGGGCGCCGCGTCCTCCCCGCGGCTGCTGCTGGCCCGGCTGTCGCGGCCTGCAGGGCGCGGCGCCCCCGGGGCTCTTCCCTTACCTCAGGAAAACGCGAACAAGGGTCGGCGTCGCCCAGTGGCTGGCTGGTGCAGTAGAGGCGCTGGAGGGGAAGTGTGGCCTGTTTACTCTGTTTGCACGGATTACAATTATCAATAACCCTCTAAATTGCTTTCATTATGCCTGAAACTTTTTTTCAATACCTTCCCGGCGTCTTACTGTGTGGTTTAGGTGTATTTTAAATGCTCCGTGCTAGTTTTTAAAGGTAGTCGTGCTACCTATTTGAGTTATGGCCTATAAACAATGGTTCCTACAGCTTTTTTTCTGTTCCTTTTTTTTCCTTTCGGTGGAATCACCATCTTCGCTTTATTGCTTTTCAGAACGCGAAGATGCGCCTCAAAGACTGTTACCAGACGGCTATTTGATGTATAACTAATGATGGCTCTCTCTCTCTCTCTCTCTCTCTCTCTCTCTCTCTCTCTCTCTCTCTCTCTCTCTCTCTCTCTCTCTCTCTAAATATATCTTTTCTACGTATAGCTTCAACTATTTTATTTCAACATGCTATCAACCAATGAAACTATCTCTCTCTCTCTCTCTCTCTCTCTCTCTCTCTCTCTCTCTCTCTCTCTCTCTCTCCATCAATAAATACACCTATCGCATCTATTTATCAATTTATTTCTTTACCTAACGACCCATCTATCCATTAATAAGTCAATATATCAGTATCTATCTATCTAAATAAATACATGAGTGGTAATTACACTATATAATTAGATGGGAAGAGGAGTGGAAGAAGAAGGAAAGGAGAAAATTGAACATGAACAAGAAGAAAAACAACAATAACAATAAACAAGAAAAAAAAAACAGTAACAATAAACAAGAAGAAAAACAACAATAACAATAAACAAGAAGAAAAAACAACAATAACAATAAAGAAGAGATCGAAAAACAAACTATTATCATTATTGTTATTATTATTATTATTATTATTATCATCGTTATTATTACTAGTGGGAGTGTTACAGTAGCAAGAGGAGGAGGGAAAAGGTAAGAAAAACAGTGAAAAGGGAAGGGCAGGTGAGAGAGGAATGGGTTAAAGAGGAGGAGAAAGAAACAGGGTAATATGTACACGTAGTGGAGGGGAGGGGCAGAGGGGAAAATGGAGGAAAAGATGAGAAAAGAGAAACGCAGAGACAATGAAGAAGGAGTGGCAGGAAGGAAGAATGGAGGAAAAGAGGATTAAGAAAAGGAAGGAAGAAAGAAGGAAAGAGGAGAACGAGTGGAGGGAAGGATACTGGGTGAAAGCGAGGAGGAGGAGGTGGAAGGTGGAAGAGGAAAAAGAAGGAAAGGATAAAAATCATGATTAAGAATAACAACGACAATAAAAGAAAGAATACAATAGGAAGAAAAATAAGGAGGATGCAATAGAAAAAAAAAATGAAGCATGCAGAAAATAGATTAGGAAAGGAGAGAAGAGAAAAGAGAGATAAAATAAAGACAGGAGGAGTGAGATTAATGACATTACAACCTGACAGGTGTGGCTAGGGGCGGGAAAGGGTACTCAGGTAAAGGTAAGCTCTGTAATTAAGGAGGTGAGACAGGTATAAGGTGGGCGTGACATCCGCAGGTGTGTTGAGTGTGTGTGTGTGTGTGTAGCGGGTCAGGTGTGGAGAGTAGTCAGGTAAGGTAAGGTCAGGTCAGGTGGTGGTGATGATTTTAACGAAGTGTGTTGTTGCTATCTCTGTGTATCTGCCTGATATTATTACTATTGCCTACTACTACTACAACTACAAGTACTACTACTACTACTACTACTACTACTACTACTACTACTACAAAGGGTTATGTCACGCCCTCTAGCGAACAGAGGTGTTGAAACGGAGATCAGGACAGAGAATGCGGGAGGGAGGGAGGGGTGGAGATGAGAGACGTGTGACCTGAAGATTAACTGTCCCTTGGTATGTTATCCCTCCCAGCCAGGCATTCTTGCGACCAGCGGGACCTAATGCAATAAAACAGTAACAGTAGGCCTATAATAACATCCTAAAATAACAGCCATCGATGAATCTAGATAGGCTGAGCTAGAAAGAGATGCAAAATAAATACAGCTTCACAACAGAACAAAATACAATAACAGAGGTAGATAGAAAGATAGATAGATATGATGGTAGATGATGGCTGGAGAGATATATATGATGGAGATATATATGATGGAGATAGATATGATGGCAGATGATAGATGGAGATAGACAGATATGAAGAGACAGATGTAAAATAACAGCCTCACAAAGGGAACAAGGTGCAGTAACAGTTAACAGAACGATAGATATATAGATGAATAGAGATGGGCAAAAAAAAAAAAAAATACAAACTATATACAGCTTCACAACGGGACCGGTGCAAAAACAGGGGTATACTGATAGATAGACAGACAGATGGAAATAGACAGAGTATTAAAAATATATACAGTTTCGCAAAGGGATTGGGCGCAAAAGTAGAGGTAGAGAGAAAGATAGACAGAGACAGACAAACATACAAAAAGTATATACAAGTTCAAATACCAAGATACCAGAAAATTACATTGACAAAGATAGCATTTTTTTTGTCTGTGGCTGTATGATTATTTATTTACTTACTGAGAGAGAGAGAGAAAGAGAGAGAGAAAAAAAGGATTGTGTCTGCCGGTCGTCGAGTATTAAATTCAGTAAAAAAAAGTCTTATACATTGGCTGGAATTATTTTTGTTACCCTATAGAAGACAGAAAAAGAGAGATAGCTAAAATATGTTAAATAAATAAAGAAAACAGGTGCCCATATAGATACACGCAATTACTAAAATAAGGTAAAAATGATGGTGAAAAAAGTAAATGTTCCTTATAAAATAACGAGGATTGCGATTTTTTAATAATAATAATAATAATAATAATAATAATGAAAATAATTCGTTGTGGCGGTGGTGTGTGTGTGTGTGTGTGTGTGTGTGTGTGTGTGTGTGTGTGTGTGTGTGTGTGAGCTTGAAGGTGTTTTTAATCATACATTTTATTTCTATATGCAAATAAAACATATACTCGTGTTGATATGTATCAATAATTCCAACATAATATTATATTAATATACGACTAATAATAACAATTCACTAGTTTTCTTTGCAGAGCCTTTAATTCTTTTATATAGTCCTATATACTATATTTTATATAGTTTATATATTATAACTATGAACATGCCAAACGAAACGCTACATATATCTTTTAAAGAAAATCTGAAAGATTAGACCAGTTAGTACAAGCGATCCCTCGTGGAACTCAAAGCGGGGAGACTGAGGAAGAGGAGAAACAGAGATAAATTAAAATAAAACGGAAGAAATGAATAGGTAAGATAATTTCTGGGATGACTGAATAGGAGAGAAGGAAAAAAGGCTGAAATGGCTCTTGTTAAACTCACCCGCGGGAGGAAGAGGAGAAATGGAGAAGAATAAAACGAGAAAAAAATATATAAACAATATAATTTTGTGGAGGAATGAAAGGAGAGAAGAAAAAGGAAAAAAGAGGCTGAAATCGCTTTCGTTAAACTCAGCCGCGGAGGGAAGGTGAAAAATAGAGAAGAACTGGAATAAAACGAAAACAAAAAAAGCAAAATGGAGGGTAGAAAAGGAGAGAAAAGAAGCGAAACAAATAGTGAAAAAATAATAATAAGTGAGTGAGTGTGTGTGTGTGTGTTGAATTCACCTGCGCCATGTTGAAACGGAGGGGAAGGGAAGGGCCGAGGGAAGGCAGGTCACTCACGGGTCCTCTGATTGGCTGACCGCGCGCCGCCCAGCCAATCACGGCGCGGCAGCTATGTCGGGAGGGAAGTCAGGTCAGTGAATGGAAAAACTATAGTAAATATCATACTTTTAAACTATAAATATTACGTTTCATATCGAAAAACGTATAAAAGTGGTATGTTGTATCGATTATCTATGAAATGAATGGTCCAGAGGAGTTATTAGTGGTTATTGGAGGCTTATTTGGGGTTCTTTGAGGAGCTGATTTGACTTCCGACATGCACCTGGGCGAGGGGAGTGGCCCCGGGGTATTTAACGAGGGTGAGTGGCGCCGGGAGATCAGTTTCCACGGAGACATCTCACTGGAGAGTTGAAGAGACTTGACCAGTGCCAGTCCAGACCAGCAAGTGTTAGACCAGCAAGTGTTAGACCAGCAAGTGTTAGACCAGCAAGTGTTAGACCAGCGAGGCCTTCCAATACCCCAAGACCATAAGACCACACCAGACCAACGACCAAAACCACAAGAAAGCAAGACCACCAGGCTAACGAGACCACAAGACCGAGGCCTTTCCCCAAGACCCCATCAGACCACCATACATCGCTTTTGGGACCATGAACTCCACAGAAGTGAACACCACCGTCCCCTTCAACGCCGAGGACCAGATCTCCAACGTCCCTCCCCCGGTGGCCACGCAGGTCACGGGCGAGGTGCTGGGCCTGTGCTTCATCGTCGGGATCCTGGCGTGTCTCTTCTACGTCCTCGTCCGCTACAGCGGGTGTTGTAAGGTAAGTGTGTTGTGTGGTGTTCTGTGTTTTCGAAATTATCTTGCTTTTATATTTATTTTTTTCTGTTTTATCTGTTTGTTCTCTTTCTTTTCGTTTGTGCGTTTTGAGTTTCTGTGTTGAAAATGTGTTCGTCATAATTTTTAACAGTAAATGCAGTTATTTTGACCATTGCATTATTATATCTTGTAACTTGTTTTCGCAGTGGGTATTCCTTCCGTTTGTTTTACACTAAACCGAGCAATTATTTTGACTCTACTCATATCCCCTCCTTCATTTTGCCTCCCCGTTCACATCCATTTCAACTCGATCTTTCCATTATTCAGATCTTTTATTGTTCCTGTTTAAAGGAATCCATCAGTTAATTTATACATAATATTCTAAAACTGCCTTAACGCTGAATTCCTTTCCTACAGAGAGACATACACAACTGCAGCAACACCACCAGCGGCAGCTCTTCCTCCTCGGAGAAAGAAGAGCCTCTCAAGAAAGTTGACGAGGACGTTGTTGGACTTGGAGCCACCAGAGTGTCGTTCTCCGGGCCTCCCCTCCACAACCTTAGCGCCTCCTGCCCCGTGTTTTTGATGGAGGGCATCGAAATGAAGGAGTATAATAACGGAAAACTGGTCTCAAATGACGAAGAAAAGGAAGTCGAGAAGGGCACTGAAGGAGCGAACGTGGACTGCAAGGAAGGATACAATGAGATAGAGATGAAGGAGAACGAAAAACCTGTCTTGAGTGAGGAAAAGAAGGAAGAGGAGGTATTTTACAAGACGGAAGGACACAAGGCGATTTATATTGAAATGGTTCCGTTTAAGAACGGAAAACCGATCTCGAAGGAGGAAGAGAAGAAAGAAGACGAACAGCAAGAGGGCGCTGAAGGTCAAAACAAAAGTGAAGTGGAGGGCGCTGAAGAACAAGACAAGAATGAAGTACAGGGCGCTGAAGGACAAAACAAAAGTGAAGTAGAGGGCGCTGAAGAACAAGACAAGAATGAACTACAGGGCGCTGAAGAACAAAACAAAAGTGAAGTAGAGGGCGCTGAAGAACAAGACAAGAATGAAGTACAGGGCGCTGAAGGACAAGACAAGAATGAAGTACAAGGCGCTGAAGGACAAAACAAAAGTGAAGTAGAGGGCGCTGAAGAAAAAGACAAGAATGAAGTACAGGGCGCTGAAGGACAAGACAAAAATGAAGTACAAGGCGAAAAGAAAGACGAAGATAACGAGAAGAAAGAAAACAAAGGACGTGATGGACTTGACGGGACGGAGATCGAAGAGATAGACATGGAACCCGAAGAAGGATCGCTGGAAACCCCCTGTCAGACGGAGGAGGACGAGGAAGAACGTGCATTCAGAGAGGTCGTTGAATATCTAACCGGACGCAACTTCAACTCCAACGCTCCTCCACCATATTTTCGCCCTCCCGTACTACCAGAGGCCGAGGAACTAAGAGAAGTGGCCGTTGGAGTGACCCGAGATGGCCACGTGACTGTCAGCATGGGAGAACTGACGGAGACATCGAGTAGTGAAGAGGAGAATGGGGATCATCAAGCAGAGACCCAGGAAGAGGACGAGGAGTTTCAGGCGGTGATCGTGCCAAGAACCGACTACCAGCGTTTTTTTTTGCAGGCTCTGGAGTTCTCGTCGAGCGAAGTCTCTGATGCAATGGATGAGGATGGTACGGATGCGGATAGAGAAGATAACGACGAGGATAAGGAAGAAGTCAAGAAAGAAGAGGAAAAAGAAGATGAGAACCGTAACAAGAAAGAAAATGACGAGAATGGAACTAAAGGAAACGATTGTGGCAAGGAAAAGGAAGATGGGAAGACGGAGGGCGGGATGGCAGAAGACAAGGAAGGAGAAAAGCAAGAGAAGAACGAAGAACACGACGAGGATGAACAAAATTACAACTTCATCTTCATGTCGTATGAGGAAGAGAAAGAGAAAGATGCCGACCAAAAGGAGGTAAGCAGCTAACGTTTTTTACATTTTGTCTTCATTTCTATGTATTTGAACTTTTTATCGTCTTTTCTATATATAACCGATTCGTCATTAAGTATAGTGTATTATGGTCAGTGAAAACCTTGGAAACGACACTCCTCTTAACTCTTGTAGGAACAGTGAGTAGCGGTTTTGTTTCCTTTTTTTTTTGCCCTTGAGGTCTGCTGCAAAAAAAAAAAAAAAAAGAGAATATTATCAGTGTCAGAATACATATAAATCTTTCCTATATAGCCTATTAGATTCGCCAATAAATTCATTAGATCGCCAGTTACTGATTCTCACCCCTTTGCTTTCAGGAGGGTCGTGGGGGTTGCAGATACTCCCCGATGGTCGCAGAGACTCTTCAGGACGCGAGTGGCGTGCGGGACGGCAGTTCTGAGAGCGTCTACTTCAGCTACCACGACGAGGAGGACGAGGCGGAGCTTGTCAAGTGGGTGAGCTAGGGCCATGCTATCTCTCTCTCCTTATTTTATTTTTTTCTACCCTTCCTTTTCTCCCTCTCCTTCCTCCTTTTTTTTGTATCTACGCCTCCTTATTAATCTTTGCATCTACTTTTCCTCTTTTCTTTACATTAAGTGTTTGAGGAACATTTTTTCTAGATAGCCATTTTCGTAACTTTCACCCCTTTGGTTTAATTAACGAAATAAATTATATATGTCTCAATCAATTATCATCCTGTCACCTGAAGTCATCGTCGTAAGTAAAACCAAGCAACATACTAAAGTAACATTAGTTAATCAATTTGTTGCTTTAAATTCGCAATCAATCGAACTCGGCAAGCAAGTCACCAGCATAATCTTCAACACATCACAGGCCAACTAACTCCTTTCATCCTCCTTCAGACCCGTCGTCAGCACGCCACGCCCCCGCATTCGTGGTCACCGGCGCCAAGACTCCACCAGCTGCGTGCCGCTATGAAGTGCTCGCAGGACCTGAGGACGTACAGGCTGGCAAGGGAGGCCTACGTGAGGGCCGTCAGTGCTCTGGGCCTCACCATGCCCGGCCGGATCCCGCACCCTGACCTACGCCTTCGGGAGGATCGGATTCAAGACTCCTACAGCCCCTTAGAAGCTTCCGTCGCCGCCGCTACAGCTGGGGTGGTTATGGTGGAGTCACGTGACCCTACCTGCCTTACGGTCATCCCATAGATAGATAATTTAATAGCAGTTTTGATACTTTCATCACTACTTTTGATTGGCAAGAATATGCACAGCCTTTTTATAGATTCATCACAACTTGGTAGGTATAGATTAATTCATCCACTTTTCATAGATAGGGATACATACGACCGCAATATATTTTGATTCGTCACCTCTTTTGATAGAATATGGATAGATAGCCTAGTTTCGTTATGAAGAAAGATTCGTCTCCACTTTTTATAGACAGGGAAATACACCACCATTTGTAGGTTAGGTTCATACACCATTTTCAAATTATCATCACGTGTAAGGTTGAGTGGTGGCGGCAGTATACTTTTCACCATTTTTAAAACGTGACTGCATTAATTTTTCCTCTTAGGGAATAATTTATCAACTAATTTCTCCGTAATTTTTAAAGCTGGCTATTTTGCCTTGAAGTACTAGATTACAGAAAAAGCTGAAAATAATAACTTACAATAAATCATCACTTATTGTAATAGGTAAATACAGTTTTGTCATTTACTTGTGAAAAAATAAGTCTTGTGGCCAACCAGACATTCATGCTTAGTAGATATGATTGTTATGATTTATTAATTATTTTTTATATTTCTTGTGAGTTTTTATTTATACATCCTGAATAATTTGGGTGTTTGTGGTTCAGATTTTGTCAGTTTGAAAGCAACATTACTGTGCTGGAATTGTATATATTCATCTTATTTATTGATCGCTTGATGTGAACTGCAAGCTTGTATATAGAGGTGTTGAGTGAGTCTGACAAACCAGTGTATGTGCTGTGTTTGATTCTTAGGCTTCATTTTATCTTGCTTTCTCATGTTTGGATTGTATTATGGGAGAAAAATGTAGGCTAAGACACAGCACCTACACTGTCTTTGTCACGTGCATGTAGAAAATAAACAGAAAATGCTCCTTCCCTTGCTTTATTGCCCTACCTTTAGACTAAACAATAATCCGGAAATAAATGAGGTGAGTGGGTAATGGGTGTGGGGGCGCAGCGAAGGCTTTCAAAACTATCCATGGAAATACCCACCACCCTCTATGAAAGCCAAAATGGAGATTAGTCGGGTTCTCTAACTTTTTCAGTCATGGTGCAGAAGCCTTATCAAACTAGCGCTAAATAGCCTTTCAGAACTATCCATGGAAATACCCACCACCCTCTATGAAAGCCAAAATGGATATTAGTCGGGTTCGCAATTGCTTTTTTTCAGTCATGGTGCAGAAGTCTTATCAAACTAGCAATAAATAGGCTTTCAGAACTATCCATGGAAATACCCACCACCCTCTATGAAAGCCAAAATGGATATTAGTCGGGTTCTCTAGCTTTTTTTCAGTCATGGTGCAGAAGTCTTATCAAACTAGCAATAAATAGGCTTTCAGAACTATCCATGGAAATACCCACCACCTCTATGAAAGCCAAAATGGATATTAGTCGGGTTCAGAAGGGTGCAGAAGTCTTGTCGAGCTCTTTCAAACTAGAACTAGGCTATTAAAACTACCAATTGAAATACCCACCACAGCCTCTACGAAAACCTCAAATATGGGTGTTAGCCCCAAAATATTTAAGAGTACATAAGAACATAGGGAAACTGCAAGAGCCCGTATGTTCTTATGTATTCTTAAAGATTTCCGGGCTTATACACATGTTCGATAAGGTTTTCGTAGACGCCGTGGTGGGTATTTCCGTAGGTAGTTTTTAATAGCCTAGTTAGTACTAGTTTGAAAGGGCTCGACAAGGCCTCTGCACCATGACCGTGAATAAAAAAAATAATGAGAATCCGACTTATATATGTTACTGTATTTTGGCCTTCGTAGAGGTGGTGGGTATTTCCATGGATAGTTCTGAAAGCCTATTTAGTGCTAGTTTGGTAAGGCCTCTGCACCATGACTGGGAAAAACTTACTAACTTACCTCCATTCTGCTGGTTTTTGCAGGTAGGAGTTATAATAGTCTTAAAAGTAAATGTTGAATGAATTACACATGTTAACACACCTGTATGCTGGCTCAGGTGTTGTTAGGAGAGTATATATATCAGCGACGCACACGGGCCATGGTACAGGTGTGATATATTGCAACACACTGAAGAGCAAGTAAAATAGAGGAGATGACCCTTGACAAACAGACTGGCGGATGATTAGGTCAAGATCAACGTTACAAAATTGTCGTACTCCGCGTATATTGTATTTGCCGGATTTAGACCCCCAAACCGTCGCACCCACACCGGTAACGATATTAATTCATAGTCATAATCAAAATCGTTAATTGTTGATGTCTTTTAGTTGTTAAGGGTAAAAAAAAAATTTGAAAGTAGCTACAAGGTTCTGAGCATACGGTAATTTGGTAACATGACACAACCCCCCCCCCCCCCGGTGACACCTTTCCGATCATAAATAGTAGATAATAAGTAGTAAGATAGATAGGGGGGCAAATATTGAGTAATGGTAAGTAACAAGAGACCACATAAATAAATAAAAACGCTCACAGGGACGACCCACAAAACCGTCCTGATATTTGCATTGGGGTCCCACTTCTCTTTCGTCGTCCGTTTTCTTTGTTTTTCTCTTTATTTCATTCTATTTCTCCCTTTCTTTCATCCCTGCTCTCCATCTATATGTTTCTTTCTTTTTCTTGCCCTCTCCCTCCTTCTCTCTCTCTCTCATCGTCATTTATCTTTCTTTTCCTTCTCTTTTTTTTCCTTTCTTTCGTTACTTTCTCCTTGTTCTTTGTTTACTCAATTCTCTCTCTCTCTCTCTCTCTCTCTCTCTCTCTCTCTCTCTCTCTGGTGGTATAACACACCCAAGTTTGCATTGCTTACTGAAGGTCATGATTAAACCTTCCCTTCCTACGCTATATTAAGGAGTTGGAGGAGAAGTAATAAATAAACGAGAACAATGGAATAAAGGAGGAACTAAAACTAACATGGAGATTAACGTAACTGAAATAAGAGGAAGGAAGCAGCCATCTTACGACCTACACACATATGATAAGGAGGAGGAAGAGAAGGGAACTTATACGAAGGAAGAGGAACAGGGAAAATAAACGAAGGAGGAGAAAGAGGAAAGTAGAAGGAAGAGGAGGAGGATGGAGGAACGAAAAAAGAATAAGAAAATACACTTCCTAATATTACCAAGGTTATATTTGAGGTGTAATAAGTAGGGAAGAAAGAAAGAGCCGCCATATTTACGAGATGAGAGAGAGAGAGGATGTGTCAGGGAGAGGTAGAAAATGGAAGAGAGGGGGGAAGGGGGATGATGAGGGGATGGAGGGAGAGAATAAGGGATTAAAAAGAGGGAGGGAAAGAGGGGATGAAGGGAGGGAAAAAGGGATTATGAAAGTGTGAGGAAAGGGGAAAGGGAGGAGAAAAGGAAATGAAGGTAGGAATTAAGGAATGGGAAAGAGGGAGGGAAAAGTAGGCTAGGGAGGGGATGGAGGGAGCGAATAACGGATTAAGAAAGTGGGAAGAGGGAGGAGAAAACACAAGAACATAGGGAAACTGCAAGAGACCGGGAAGCCTACACAGGGCGGCTCCAGAATCCCTCCCACTACTTACGATGGGTGAGGTGTAGTTACAGGGGTTACAGGTAGAGGCTTGATCCTCGTTATATCGGCACGCACCTGTACCCTGTCACCTTACTGCACCCACACCTCACTGCCACCTGTCGTCCTCGTCCATGTAGCTATCCAAAAATGTCGAACAAGGTGTTAGTGTATTACATTAACTCATAAAACTAGTGGGGTCGCGGTCATGTCTTGAGGTGCATGATTGGAGTTGCCTGAAAAAAAAAGGTTGGGAATCACTGGGGTGGAGGAAGGAGATTGGAAGTGGGGTGAAAGAACAGAGAAATAAGGTAACTGGATAAACTAAATGAGAGAAAAAAAGGAAAGTAAAAGAAAGGTATAATAAAAGATAATGGTTAGGGAGATTGAATGAGAGGAGGAGGAGGGATATGATAATGAAGGTGGATGAAGGAAATTACCGGTGAGATGAGAGAAATAAAGTTAAAAAAGTAAAAGATAAATAAATAGTAATGAAATGAAATAAAAGAAATAAAGTGGACAAACAAGAACAGGAAAATCAAAACCAGTAAAAACAAAAAGATAACAATAAAATAGAAAAAAAAGAATATAATAAAACAGAAGTAAAGCAGAACAATATGGTAATAATAATAATAATAATAATAATAATAATAATAATAATAATAATAATAATAATAATAATAATAATAGAAGAAGTTAGGAATACAAGATACTGTTACCAGGTGTGTGTGCGTGTGTGTGTGTGTATGTGTGTGTAGGGGGGGGAGGGGGGAAGTCATTAACAGTAAGGTCAGGACAGGTGAGGAAAGGCCAGGTAGAAAAAAAGGTGTGTATGAGGTGGGTTGGGTCAGGTGATGTCAGGTGTATCAGACCTTGAGAGCCTTGAGAGGGAGAGAGAAGAATGGGGTAGGAGGGGAAGAAGGGATCAAGGGGAGGAGTAGGGGATTAAAAAGAGGAAGTGAGGAAAGGAGAGGCGGAGAGAAAGGGGAAGAATGGGAAAGGGAGGAGAGGGAGGGAGGGAGGTAGATAGGGGCGGATATAGAGGGAGGGGATGAAGAGAGGGAGGTGGGTCATGGGAGTGGCTCAACCGTTTTTGTCCTCTTTAACCCAAGCGATCGCAGATAAGGTCACTGTAGTTTCTGGCGTCGAGGAGATTAGACCAGACGCTGTCCTCCACATCTCCATACCTCTCCCGCCTTCCAGTAGCGAGTTATACCTCCACCTCGAGTCCCACAATCTCTCCACACCTACCATCAGTCAGCTGCAGGCGATGGAGGCGGTGGTGGTGTCGGTGATAGGCCTGGCGCTGTTTGTGGTGCTGCTGTTCCTGTTGATTCAGCTGTGTGACAAACTGAAGGTAAGTCATTGCAACATGTTTATCTAGTTTTAGAAGTTTTGTTAATTTTGTTCCTCAGTGGATTTATCTCGTCTGTTTTTTTTTTTTTTAAGGATTTGTGTGTTTTCTCTGTATTATGTATTTTCTCTGTATTTTCCTGTTGATTCAGCTGTACGACAAACTGAAGGTAAGTCATTGCAACATGTTTATCTAGTTTTAGAAGTTTTGTTAATTTTGTTCCTCAGTGGATTTATCTCGTCTGTTTTTTTAAAGGATTTGTGTGTTTTCTCTGTATTATGTATTTTCTCTGTATTTTACTGTTTATTCAGCTGTACGACAAACTGAAGGTAAGTCATTGTAACATGTTTATTTAGGTTTAGAAGTTTTGTTAATTTTGTTCCTCAGTGGATTTATCTGGTCTGTTTTTTTATTTGTGTATTACTACGACTACTACATTTAATATATATTTTAGACCATTACTTTTACAATTACATATTATTTTCCTGCATCAACCACTATTAGGCTACTACTACTACTACCACAATAATATCTCTACCTCTACTTCTTTTGCCCTTCAGAGGTACTGCTGCCGCGACGAGGAGTACGACGACGAGTGGACGGAGGAGTTCGACGACGAGTGGACGGAGGAGTTCGACGACGAGGCGGGGCAGTGCCGGAGCCGAATGCCACAACCCCGGGGCCAGGAGACTTCCCTCAGGGCCCCGTGTCTTCGCTGGACGCATAACGTCTGCTACCCGAGCCTCATCAAGGGAGCCTTTGACCACTACGTCATCCCTGCTGGCTCCTCCTGCTACCCTACTACGCCTGCTGCTACTACTTCACCGACCCCTGAAGACTCGACCCATGTCCCTGCTGCCCTTGAGTCCCCCGGTGCCTCGTCTGCGCCTCCCCCGTACTCCTTTTGCTGTAAGGTTCATTCCCCGAGCCTTCCCCTACATCCCATATCACCCTCATCACCAGCACAGCCTTCCCCCAGCATCCACCCTTTGTCATCCGTCCAATCTTCCACCAGCATCCCTCTACACCCAATATCACCCAATCAACCTTCCCCCAGCATTCCCCTACACTCCATATCGCCCTCCCAGCCTTCCCCCAGCATCTCTCTCCACCCCGCGTCTCCAGCCCAGACCCCAACACATCCCCGTACCCCATATTCACCCTCGCGCACTTCTCCCAACGGTACCATGACACCCCAGCGGTCCTACGGGTTGCTTCGCAGGCCCCCCTCCCCCAGCCAGGCCTCCCCCGTGCTGGAGAGGTTGCGGCAGGGGCTGGACACTGTGGACAGGACATGTATTCCCGTAGATGAGGATCCGAGGAGCCCACCGATGTCGTGTGTTGGCTGCAAGGAGGGACTGAAGCGGCTGCAGAGTTTGGTGAGTAGGCTACGTGTTGGTTTTGTTGAGTTTATTTACATTATTTCACCGCATTGGTTTGTTTCGTTATTATTTCACATTTTGTTATTGTTTATTTAGTTTAGTTATTTCACGGTGGTTTTGTTCAATTAGGTGAGTTAGTGTTACGAATGCGTGTGTGTGTGTGTTTCGTTATTATTTCACATCTTTTTATTGTTTATTTTGTTTAGTTATTTCACGGTAGTTTAGTTAGTGGTACGAATGTGTGTGTGTGTGTGTGTGTGTGTGTGTGTGTGTGTGTGTGTTCACGTTTCAAGTTTTAATTATTTATTTCACGGCATTATTGTTTACTTAGTTTTTGGTAGTTATTTCACAGCATTTTTAGCGGTTTATTTTACACCATAGCAGATATTCTTCTTTCCCTAACAGTACTGATTTTACACTTCATCTACTCTTTACTCGTGTTAATAATATCATTTTTGTTTTCTTCCTTTTAGGTGGATGAAATGGAGGGATGCGGTGGGCTGCCCGTGAGTCCCAGGGAGACGCTGGTGCCTATACTGGAAGAGGAGGCGGAGGCGGCGGCGGAGGCAGCGACGGAGGGGAAGGCGAGGTGAGGCGAGGCGGGCTAACTGGCTGGTTGATGCTCCGTTGACCTGCCATCATCGAACGTTTCGGACTCTTAAGACTTGTCGGTTTGCTGTCGTATATAATGTGTGGCAGCTCGTGTTTGTATCACCATCAGTATTGTATTGGTATTTTTTTGTTACTGAATTGTGATCATCGTAAATTATGTGTGTATAGTTAAGGAAGAAATAAAGAATAACAGAAAACACCAACGTTCTTTTCTTTATGTCACATGTTCGTGTTTCCTTGCATTTAGTTATAGTTCATGGCTTGTAAGATAGTGAGTGAACGGTAAGCAGATGTAAAAATGAGTATTGTATAACCAAACACATAATGGAGAGGTGAGGTGGAGGCGATGGAACGTGAAGATCAGATACAAAAGGATGAAGATGGAGGGATGATGGAAAGAAAAGGAAGATGGGATGTCTGCGGGCTGTGAAAAAATAACTTTATAATGGAAGCGTGTGGTGTAGAGTCAAACGCGGTGGAGGCGATGAAACGTGCAAATCAGATACGAAAGGATGAAGATGGAGGGATGATGGAAAGAAAAGGAAGATGGGATGTCTGCGGGCTGTGAAAAAATAACTTTATAATGGAAGCGTGTGGTGTAGAGTCAAACACGTAATGGAGAGGTGAGGTGGAGGCGATGAAACGTGCAAATCAGATACAAAAGGATGAAGATGGAGGGATGATGGAAAGAAAAGGAAGATGGGATGTCTGCGGGCTGTGAAAAAAAGGGAATGGAAGCGTGTAGAGTAGAATGAGGCACATAACGGATAAATATGGTGAAGGGAGGCGATAAAACATATAAACAATCAAACATAAGTAGATAAGGTATAAATGACGTATTGGGTATAAATAATGACAGTTCTCACACCCTG
Source organism: Eriocheir sinensis (assembly GCF_024679095.1). Classification (NCBI taxonomy): domain Eukaryota; kingdom Metazoa; phylum Arthropoda; class Malacostraca; order Decapoda; family Varunidae; genus Eriocheir; species Eriocheir sinensis. The sequence goes on from NC_066537.1 coordinate 11,973,604, forward strand.
TCCTCATCGTCTCCACTGTCATGTAAATCAAACACACATTACTAGATAACATGAATGAAGACGGTCAAACACATAGATAAAAAATAACCCTGATAGCTCTCCCTCCCAACACCTCATCATTTCCTTTACTTGCCCGTAGAAGCCCTTCCACCAAGCAGGCATACCTGACCGATGAGCAGGTGGGGGGGGACCGGAAGGAGTGAGGTCTCGGGTTGGTGGGGGGGTATTGCGGTGGAGTCTGGAGTGAGGTCAGAGTGGATATATAATGGCGCGTCAGGCAAGTGGTCACACATTCTGACTCCAGACTTCGAAGAGAGCAGAGGTGCTTCTCCGTGTCCATCCCTGCGAAGTGAAGAACGAACCGTCAGTGGCGTATAAGCTGAGGTCATTCATTCTGCCTGCTGACTTCGAGGAGAGCAGTTGTGTCCTGTCTCTCAGCCTCCCTTCGTCAGCGTGGTGACTCCTGACTTCGAGGCGCGTCAAGCAGAGTTCGAGTCCTGATATCGAAGAAGTCTTGTTCCTCCGTCGTGCAGATCAAGATGTCAGTCGTGGTGTTGGTGGTTGGCGGCCTGATGGTGTGTGCGCTGCTGATGTGCATGTTCATGAAGGTTTGCTGCAGGGTAAGTGTCTGCTCCGTGTGTACCTGTCATTATTGATGTTACTACTGTTTATTTTGTTCGTCATCTTCATACTCATATTCTAACGTCGTGTTCTTCCCACAGCGGAGTCGAGAGATGGTGGCGGAAGCAAGGCGGTGGAGGAGGAGGTCTAGGGCGCCCCTTTCCCTGACGCGGAATAACCCGAGTCTTGCAAGTCGGCTACCCAAGGTCCTACCGCGGGTCCACTGCCTACCCCGCCACCCGTATACCTCCTTCCCCACGACGTCCTGCACCATTACTACTACTGCTGCTCCTGAGGCGACTGCATCTGCTACCGCTCCTGCTGCTGATGCTCCCGATGGCACTGCTGTTTCCTCCGAGTCCTGCTCCTCGTCTGGTCTTCCTTCGTTTCCCAGCGTCTCCATGACCCCGTGTTGGCCCTCCAAGTGCCCTTCCCAGCCGCCTACACTCACCGACGACCTCGACCCACTCATCCATCCCTCCAGCCTCCTCCAGACGCCCCAATCCGGCCTCGCTCTGTCCTCCCTGCATGGCTCGGTACACACACTGCCTACCGGGGTCACTGCAGGGCCTTCTACCATGACCCGCAGCTCTTCCATGACCTCGGTGAAGTCCTTCAGATCGCTTCCCTGGACCAGGATCCCCGACCACATGCAGGCGTCCGTGGATCTCGTGCGACAGGCCAGGACCAGGGAGTGGGTGCGTTCCGTGGTGGTGGACATGACAGCTTATGATTCGGCCGTGTCCTGCCCCGGCTGTGTGGAGGGCCTGAGGGTGCTGGACCAGTGGGTGAGTAAGACTGCTCATTAATGTGTAGAAAACTCTTTTAATGACCCTTAAGATATACGTAGAAGCTGTAACAGAAGAAGTTACGTGTTCTCTTACATAGGCAAGATATGAAACGGCACACAAACACTTTCTCGTTCATTAAGTTTAAAGTTACTTAATATATTGCTACGTACTTAAACAAATTCATTTATCAAGCAACATGGCAACGTTTTACTTGGTTGCGTGTAGAATAAGAACCATTGTCTAAGTTGAAGTATATATTATCCCACTTTCTCTGACATTAATTTTTCTTTCTTACGTTTCCAGCTTACAGAGATGGAGCAAGCGAGTAGACGGTCCAGGCATGGAGAGGGGGAGGAACAGCAGCGCCGGTTACCTGTGTAAGACTCGCTCGCTACCTGACGTGGACCGGATGAAAACCTTGCTGCTGATACGCTCGTGTGTGTGTGTGTGTGTGTGTGTGTGTGTCATTAGATTGTAGGAACCCCGTGAGGCTGATGTACTGTATGCATATTTATCTTTTTTATTTATTTATTCCTTATTTTGGATGTTTAGCTTTGTGTTTTAGATTGTATTCATTGCATTTCTTAATAGCTAGGTCCTACAACGTGTGTGTTTTAGATTGTATTCATTGCATTTCTTAATAGCTAGGTCCTACAACGTGTGTGTGTGTGTGTTAAGAAAATATATTGTACCTTCTCGTCGTATACTTGTCAGGAGTCTATTTTCGTTACTTATATTACTTATTTATTTTATTGTTTTCGTTACTTATTGTATTGTTTAAGGATTGTTCGGGTGGAGGTCAAATTAGCATGAGAGATGGGATGCGATTGTAAGGAGATAAAATTTGTAAGGATATAAAAAAATAGAGATGAGATAAAGTTGTATGGAGATAATGTTGCAAAGAAGATAGAATTGTAGGGAGCTAAGATAAAAATGTAGTTGAATGATAAAAATGTAGTTAAATTTGTAGGTATGGGGTGAATTTCTAGAGATGAGATCATTTGTAGGTATGGGGTGAATTTCTAGAGATGAGATCATTTGTAGGTGTGGGATAAATTTGTAAGTAGGAGATAAATTTGTAGATATATAAATTGTAGGTATGGATTGAATTTGTAACATTAATTGGTAGGTATGGGATAAGTGTGTAACTGAGATAATTTTGTAGGTATGGGATAGATTGTAGTTCTAAGATAAAGGTTTTAGCAATGAAATGTACTGAAACCGTTTCCTGTTGTGCCTTCCATGAGGGTTAAGTTTTGTTGTACTTAAAGGTAAAAATAAAGCTTGTTTTTTTAGCTATTTATTATTGTTTTTGACTCGTTCCTGTTTTTACTGCTTGCTGATGGAGAGGGAAAGAAAAAATGGGCTTTGGAAATAGATAGTGGTACTTTTGGCATGAAGAAAGAATGAAAAACAAGAGTTGGGAAAAGAATGGGATACCTGTTTTAACTTTTGATGGAGAAGGTAAGAAGAATAGAGGAATGGGAAAATGGTTGGGGTGCCTATTTTAATTTTTTTTTGATGGAGAAAAATATTGTGGTACCCTTGTAGTGCCCAGCCTCCCATGACTCCCTCTGCCTGGAGGGTATCTCTTTTGGCCGACTGGTTGAGGAGTGCCTCCCGGGTTCGATCCCCGGCGCCGGCAGAACCTTTCCTTGTCTGGATTAATTTATCGTGTGTTTCGTTACACGCGGTGGTCGTGTTGGAGCATAGTAAAGAGAAGATTCTGGCATTTCGCCCTATTTTAACTTCTGCTGGAAAGGGAAATAGAAATAGGCCAGGGAAGAAATTGTATACCTATTTTTTATTATTTTTTTTCACTACTGTGATGGCCACCGTGATACCTGTGATGGAGAGGGAAAGAAAATTTGCTTGAAAGTATAACAAATAGAAATAAATATTTTTTGGTGGTGCTAAAAAAACAAAAAATAGGTGAGTTTGGAAGCAGAAAGAGTAATGACCTTAAATTACTGAACACTTAGATAATAAATCGGTTTGCAGTAGAGGAAAAGGAGGAAGGAGAACAAGTGGATGAGGAGCAGAAGGAGAGTGATAGGGGAGCGAGTGGAAGAGGAGGGAGGTGAATGGGGAGCAAGAGGAAGAGGAAGAAGGTGAAAGTGGAGGAAGAGGAAGGTAATGGAGGAGCAGGAGGAAGGAAAGTGGAAGAAGTGAATGGAGAAGAAGAGGGAGATGGAAGAGGAAAAAGAAGAGGGGTGAAGTTAGTGGTTTCTTGTCATAACGGTCTTTTTTTTATCTTACATTTTATTTATATATTTATTTATAGCCTTTGAACTGCCTCCTTTGAAAAAAAACCCTTCCCATTCTTTGCTGAAAATCCTTCTCTACATAGAAAAAAAAGGACAGTGGATTAGGAAAGAAAGGGGAGGGAGAGAGTAGAATAAAGACAAGGAAAGACGAATAAAAGAAACATAGATGAGAATAAGGGATATAAACTTCACATTAATTATAAAACATGCTTCCTCGTCTCCCTTCCTCACTCATTGCTTTTCCGGTTGGGAGAGAAAGAGAATAAATATAATAAAATGTGTTAGCTATTGTATGAACGTTTCTACGGTACGGGAGGGGAAAATAAAATACAACTGGGCTTGGTTAAAAAAAGAGGGATCGCTACTTTCTTTTTTTTACTTTTCTGGTGGTGATGGAGAGAAAATAGGGCTTGTAAAAATGATGTGGTGGCTATTTTATTAACTTTTCAGGGGAGGAGAGGAAAAAAAATAAAGTGGGCTTGGGAGAAAAAGGGTAGTAGTTATTTTATCATTATTTTTCTGTGGGAGAGGAAAATAAAAGAGCAGTGGACTTGGGAATAAATAATGAGGTAACTAATTTATGAGCCTTTCTGGGGGGAGAGAAATATAAAAATGGGCTTGGGAGGAAAAGGAAGGGCGGTTATTTTTTTCATCTCCTTTAATGGTGATGAAAAGAAAAGCGGACTTGAGAAATAAAAAAAATATATAAAAATGGTATTACTATTTATTATTTATTTATTATTTTTGTTGTTTATTAATTTATTTATTATTTTTTGTCATTTATATATATTTCCATATTTTTACTATTTTTTGTTTTTGATATATACGTATTATTTTTTTGTTAGTTTTTGTTCGTCTGTGTTTTGTTATAATGGTTTTGGTTGACACGACGCATAGGCCTACTTGTTTCTTGTTCACTGTTGTTTGTTTAATAATAGACTTGACCAAAGACACAGAGTACCTAATATTGTATGTTTATGGTGCTATTATTTTTTTTCTTATTTTACTTTACTGGTGGAGAGAGGGAAAAAAAAAGGTAAACAAAAAAAATACATAAGAAACACTTCACATTAATTTGAAAACACGCCAGCCACCCTTCCTCAGTAACTGTCATCGGCCAAGCCACGCCCCGACGCCAACTCAGACTGCTCGTGATTGGTGGATGGCGGGGGAGGTGGAAGCTCATTGGTGGATGCTTTTCGAGGCGTCAGGCAGGGCAGGGCAGAGGACTGAGGTGAGGTCATTTCCACTCAGGACTTCGAGGAGAGCGGTTGTGTCCTTCACGCCTATTCAGTATCTCTTGTTTCCCGTTCGAGATGAAGAGATATTCTACCTCCGTGTTGGACTGAGGAGACACTGATCTAGAGAGAGACACTACTTCATCTTTCCTTGTCTCCGTTTTGAGTTGAAGGGGACATTGCTCTTTCCTCCATCTCTCCTTGCCTCCGTGTTGAGCTGAAGAGAAGTAGAGTCACTTGTCTTCGTCCTTGTCCTCCGTTACAAGAAGAGGTGTTGGCTCCTTCCTCGTGCCTTCGTCTGTTCGTGTGTGTCAAGTGTGGAGATATAACAAAACTTTCCTTCGCGTGTGTGTGAAGAGTCGTCCTTAAATGTATCTTCGCCCGTTTTCTATCGTTACAAGAAGTGTTGGTTCCGTTTTCCTTCTTATCCCTACGTCTCTTCGTGTATCAACCTGTCAAGAGATTTACCAAGACTTCCCTTTTCGTGTGTGTGAATAGGAAAAGTTATTTATCTTCGTCCTCCGTTCAAAAAGAGACGCCAATTTCTTTTTTCTCTTATTTCTTCGTGTGTCAACCTGTTAAGAGATTTAGCAAGACTTCCCTTTTCGTGTGTGTGAATAGGAAAAGTTATTTGTCTTCGTCCTCCGTTCAAAAACAGACGTCACTTTCTTTTATCTCTTATTCCTCTCGTCTCTTCGTGTGTCACTTGTCAGGAGATCGTTAGAAGAATTAAGAGGTCGATTTCTTCTTCCTTTGGTCCCTCCGTCTCTGTGTGGCAGCTGTGAAGAGAGAAAACCCTGCCATCCCTTCCTCTCTTCCCTTCCCGCGTGTGGTGTGAGGCACGGGCAAGATGCAGGGCGTGGTGATCCTGCTCTTCGTGGCTGCCGTCCTCGTGTTGGTTCTCGTGCTGGCGGAGTTGCATCGGAGGGTGAGTGTTCGAACCTGTCTCTGTTCTTTCTCGGGGGAGAGGAAAAAACAAAAGTGCGCTTGGGAAAAAAAGGGGGTCAGTGTTTCTTTTCTTTCTTGTTTTGTTGTTATAGCAAGGGCCAAACAAAAGCAGTAAAAAAAAAAGCCCGTCAGACAAAAGAAAACAGAACGAGGTTTTTTTTTGGGTATCGTTAGTTTTCTATTGTTAATTTTTGTTGTTGTTGATATCTTACCCTAAAAAACAAAACAAAAAAAATTATTATCTTCATACAATCGCTATCTATACTTCATGTCCTTCCCTTCGCTAATTCATGTCCTCCCCTCTGCAGCGACAACGAGAGCAAGCGGCCGAGTGCCAGGACGCGGAGAGCGGAGGGAGCAGGAGGCGGTGCACAAGGCGCCGCTTCTGCTGTAGGCCTACCATGGATGCTGTTGCTGCTGCTTCCCCTACTGCTGCGTCTGTTCCGGCTCTCCCTCAGGTTGTAATCGCCTGTGAGGTTACTTCTGCTCCTCCTGCTATTCCCGAAGTCATACCAGCTGCTAGATTCGCTACTACTACTTATACTACTCCTGCTACTTCTGAGGTTGCTACTGCTGCTACAACTTCAGCTTCAAAGGTCACTCCTGCTACTGCCACTTCGTCTGAGGTTAAAGCCGTTCCAAAAGGCTCTCCTGCTGTTCCTGCCACTCCGTCTGAGGTTAAAGCAGTTCCAAAAGGCTCTCCTGCTGTTACTGCCACTCCGTCTGAGGTTAAAACAGTTCCAAAAGGCTCTCCTGCTGTTACTGCCACTCCGTCTGAGGTTAAAACAGTTCTAAAAGGCTCTCCTGCTGTTACTGCCACTCCGTCTGAGGTTAAAACAGTTCTAAAAGGCTCTCCTGCTGTTACTGCCACTCCGTCTGAGGTTAAAACAGTTCCAAAAGGCTCTCCTGCTGCTGCTGCCACTCCGTCTGAGGTTGAGGGAGTTCGACAAGCCTCTGCTATTGCTCCCTACACTACTTTTTCCACCGACGTCCCTGCTGGCACGCCCTCCGGTAATCCAGCCTCCTCTGGGTCCGGCACCGCCCCCATCGGCTCCCAGGCCTCCGCGCGGTGTCCCAGGCTGCTCCCGAGGCGTACTGACTCGCAGGAGGGCAGGGCCAGGGCGTGGATGGCGGTGACGCTGGGGGAGCCATGTGAGCGTCCGGGCCTCAGCCTGATGAAGGTGTGGGCGTGGAGAGAAGGACGCAAACGGTAAAGAGAAGAAACCACGAAGGAGGGATGAAAACCGAAGACAGCGATGAGGAGAAGGTAGAGAAAGACGAATAAAAAAGAAGAAAATGCATGCAACGTATACTGAGGGGTTTATTTATTGAGAGAGAGAGAGAAGAGAGTAGACAATAGGGAGAAATGCAATGTAAGATAGAGGAAGGACAATAAAGACTATGTTAAAAATGTTGTCTATTGCTTATTCATGTATTTTCGTGTGTGTGTGTGTGTGTTCCATTCTTAGTATTCATCGGTCATGTATTGTTATTTTTACGTATTATGCTTTTCTTTGGTTTTATTATTATTTTTTATGATGACTGCGGTGCGTTGTATCGATGAATATAGACAACAAAATTAAAGAGGCGTATTGTGACCACTCCCTGCCTTCGTTTTATTGTTGTTATTATCCCTGAGACTGTTTTAGTGAGTACCGCGATGAGGGTAATGTTAGGTCAGGAGAGAGAGGGAAAGTCAGCGGCGGGAAAACGGAAGACAGGTGATAAAAGGGAGGAAGAGAGTGGCATAAAAATAAGGAAAGACGATTAAAAGAAACATTACGACTTACAAATATATTAGGTCAGTGTTGGTGTGTGGAAATATAACAGATCATTTATTAGCTCATTAAATCAGTATTGCGGATAAAAAGTACTGAACTGAATGTAAGTTTGGTGCACTGGTATACATATTTAGGAAGAGCAAGGAAGGGGACGTCCAGGAGTGAGGTAATATGGTAAAGGTGTGTCAGGTGAGAGAGAGGGAAAAGTCGGGGATAATTCTGGTAGGGGCAGGTGAGGGGAAAGTCAGGTAAGGGAGGGGGATAGGGGAGGTAATGAAACAGGGGGGTGGGGGAGACGAAGGAATGTAAATGAGGGAAGAGAGGGGGAGAGAGACAGAAAATAAAAGAGAGAGAGCAATGTGGGCGGGGAAAAAAACGAAGAAAAGTAGATGAGAAAATATGAAGAGATACAATGTAAGATAGAGGAAGGACAATAAAGAGGAAGAGAAAGATTATGTTAAAAACGGTGTGTCTATTGCTTATTCGTGTATTTTCGTTTGTAAAGGAGGAAATAGAGAAAGAATGAAGAGTATATGAAAAAAAAGGAAAGTAGATATGGAGGAAGGAAAAAAAGTAAATTAAGAAAGGTGATAAAAGAGAGGGAAAAAGAGTAGATAATGAAAGAGAGAAATAGAAAGGTAGGTGAGGAAAGATAAAGAGAGAGAATAAATGATACAGATGAGGAAAGAGGAGAGAAATAAAGAAGACAGTAGGTGGAAGAGAGAATGGAGGAAGGAGGGAGATAATAAAAGGGAAATGGGAGAGAAGGAGAAGACTATAAAACGCTTAGAAGCAAACAGACAGACAACGGATGCAAAGACAGGCAGACAGACGTACAGGAGAACAACAACAGACTAACACGCTGAGAGACAAACAGAAAGACAGGCAGACAAACATACAGCTGGGAAGAATAAAAGAGACAGCAACAGACAGAAGAGATATACAGATAGACAAACAGACGAAAAAAGAAAATCAATAACAGACGGTCACAGAAGCAGAGACAGGCAACTGAACAGAAAAACAGACATAAAAAGACAGACAGACGGTTGGAGAGAGAACAAACCAGACAGGAAGAGGGGGTAGAGGAGTGAGGTCAAAGCCGTTGGTGTTTGGGGGAGTAGTTGCAGGTCAGGTCATATGAGGTCACAGGTGAGGCCAGGGAAGGTGTGGCCGGGTGGGGGGGGACAGGTGTGAAATGAAATCTGTTTTCGTATCTCCAGCTGTCTGTTTGTCTGTCTTGATCCATATTTATCCGTTTGTTTTTGTGTGTGCTTTCTTTTTTAGATGCGTAGTAACTGTATATATGTTTTATTATCGCTAACTTTCTGTCTGTCTTTCCCTTTATTTATCTGTCTGTTTTTTCTACTTCTTTCTCTTACTGTCTGTTTTCTTAGATGTGTAGTAACTCCTTTGTTCCCTCTCATTCCTGATTGTGTTCTTCCTTCCTCCTCTCTCTGAATATCTGTTTTTATTTTAAGTGTGTTGTAACTGTCTGTCTGTTTATGTCTGTTTTATTCTCGCTAGCTGTCTGTTTGTCTGTCTTTCTCTTCATATGTCTGTCTGTTTATTTTCTACTTCTCTCTGTTTCTCTTACTGTCTGTTTGTCTATTTACTTTTATCTGTCTGTATTTCTGTTTTTCTGTCTGTCTGTCTTTTTCTCCTTTCCGTCTGCCTGCCTGTCTTTTATTCGCATGTTTTTTTTAGCGTCTCCTACCACGGTTATTTTCTTATATAGCTTGTGTTCATATTAATAAACAACATCCTGCTACAACCATCATTATTATCACTATTATTATTCATCTATTCTCTAACTGGTGAAACTAAGGGTGGGTGGAATAGGAGGGGGAGGAGGATGTAGGTGGGAAAGGGAAGGCGAGAATGGAAAGGTGGATTGAGAGGTGGAATGTGGGGAGGAGAAAGGAAGAGAAGGAATAGGAGGAGGAGAAAAGGGATGGGGGGTGGGGGGAGGAATAAGGAGGTGGAGAGAAGAGAGACGGGAAGGGGATGAGGGAGGAGGAAAGGAAAGAGAGAGAGAAGGGAGTGGGAGGGAAGGGAAAGGTTGGGAGGGCGAGGCAGGGGAGGGGCGGGGGAAAGGAAGGTAGAGAGCTGAAATTATAAGAGGGAAAGGTAAAAAAAGGTGAGGTTAGAAAAGGAAACAAGCACCAAGAATAGAAAAGACAAGAAAAAAATGGCAGGAAATAAAGAAAATCAAGGGGGGCCGTTGCAAAGGCTAACCCCCCCCCCCCCACACGAACATCAACAGAACAGAACAACAAAGGAATAAGGAGGTGTAATGAGAGGCGGAGAAGGGATTAGGATGGAAGGGGAGGTGGGTAGAGGAGAAGAGAGGGAGGGAAGGGAGGGAGGGGGAAGGAAACAGCTGGGGTTGTGGGCAGGGAGTGTCAGGCAAAGGTTTACTGGACACATCGCTTGCAAGAGTCGGTCAGTCATTCACGCTTCAGACTTCGAGGAGAGCAGACATCCCTCTCCTCCCCCTCCTCTTCCTCCTCCACATCCGCCTCCTCCTCTGAGCTGAAGCCAAGATAGTGAAGCGTAAAGACTTTCCTATACACGCTGAAGAAGACGAAGGCAAGTATTCTGCGTCCCCCTGCGTCTCGTCTGCGTCTTCCTGCGTGTGATCGAAGAAGAGAGAATCCATTGCCTTCGTGTGTTTGTGTGTGAGTATATATTTTTTTAGTTCATTAGTCTCGTGTGTTACTGTTTGTTATCGTGATGGGAATTTTTTTTTTTTTTTTTTTTTGTGTGTGTGTGTGTGTGTGTGTGCCACTTTTTTGTTTTATTCATTAGATTCAACCAACTTAGTCTATTTTTTTCCTATTATTCCTTATGTTTCTTTTGTTTTCTTATTCCTGATGTTTCTTTTTCTAATTCATTTTCTTCCATTCTCATCTTTTCTACGAGTTTTTAATCTTTTTAGTCTATTCCGTTTTATTCTATTCTACTTTATTCTCTTTCATTTCTTTTGCTTTCTTTTACTCCTCATCTCTTTCCTTAGCTTTCTTCCATTTCCCTCTCCTTTATCCTCCTTTATCCTCTCATTCCTGGTCTACCATTCTTCCTCTCTCTTCATGACATTCAGCAACATTGTAACTCCTCTCTTCGTCCCCAGGTGGCGCGGCAGGGCAGGTCATGGCGCTGGGCTTGGTAATGGGGCTGTGTGGCGCGGCGATCTCTGCAGCCCTGGTCTTTTTGTGCGTTCAGGTATGGGAGCTGAAGGTGTGTATTTCTGTGTGTGTGTAAGTTCTGTGTGTGTGTATTACTGTGTGTGTGTAAGTTCTGTGTGTGTGTATTTCTGTGTGTGTGTAAGTTCTGTGTGTGTAAGTTCTGTGTGTGTGTATTTCTGTGTGTGTGTAAGTTCTGTGTGTGTGTATTTCTGTGTGTGTGTAAGTTCTGTGTGTGTGTATTTCTGTGTGTGTGTAAGTTCTGTGTGTGTGTATTTCTGTGTGTGTGCATTACTGTGTGTGTGTATTTCTGTGTGTGTGTAAGTTCTGTGTTGTTATTTTTTGTGTTTGTCTATCATTGTTTTCTTTCCATTGGTAGAAGAAGTGATTGGTCTATTTTATCAGGTTTTTCGTCTTTTGTTCTATTTCTTACGCATCTTCCTCTTGTATAATCGTCTCTGTTTTCTTATTCATTAACATTGCTTTTTTTCTGCTTCTCCTTTTCATTAATTTTAGTATATTCTTTTCTTAGTCTTCCTTTTATCCATCGTATTTTCTTCATCTTTTTTTTTCCTTTCATCGGCTTCTTTTTCTCCCTCCTTATATATACATTTATCACATTCATATCCCTCCCTATCTTTTATTCTGCCTCTCCTTCATTATTCTCCTTTTCCTCAGCAGCCGTACCATTATTTCATCGTCTTTCTACACACTCATTATTCGTACTCGTATCAGGTTAATTTCTTTCTTTCTTTACAGTAAGAAACTTGTTAATATGAAATTTGTAAATAAAACAATTGTGTTCACTTGTGTCTTTGTAGTACATGTGTAACCTATGTCTTTCTCTTTTGTATTTTTCAATGGTTATTTTCTATTCCTAAACCACTTTGTTCTCTAGCTTCTATTTCGTCCCATTCTTAAGTATCTTCCTTATTCGCATCCTTACTACTTTTCATTTTCTGCATTTCTCTCATTGATATAGTAGTAAATGATCCAGGAATTATAATAAAACGTATTTGATCTAATATGAATCGGCAAAAGTTTTTAAATGAATGATTTGAAATATTGTTTAAGACTTTGGGGTTGTATCATGATTTTTAACCCTTGCCGTATCAACACACCTTGATTAACTTAAGGAAGTAGTCTTTTCGTATAGCTCCGATGGGGCCCGATCACTTTTCTAACGGCTCCTTGCTTGACGAGATGGTAGCGAGGGGCAGGGAAATGATAGCGCCGGGCACATTTGGACTCCAGTTAGTCTCTTTTTTATCCGCATCCTTACTACTATTCATCGTCTTCCTAAACTATCGACATTATCATCCTTTCGTCTTCCTAACCTCTCCTTCACCCCCGCAGGACCACCTCTACAACCCGATAAGGATCAGGCGGAGAGGCCACAGCAGCAGAACACCTCTCCTCCAGTACCCGACGGACGAAGAATGGACTCTCAAGGACCTACTGACAAGGCTCCTCAACTTTGTGTCCGTCGTCAGGGCTAATCTCAAACTGCCCTACTCCTACCGACGTCTGCGTGAGCCCCCAACGCCGCCTCGCCCTCAAACTGCCTCCGTCTGGAAAATGTCCGCCGTTCCTGAGGTCACTTTCGTGTCTTCCAGCGCCCCGGACACATCCCTTCCCGAGGCCACTTCTGTGGACCTTACGGGACATGGGAAGGGGTTTAGGTCACCACGTATAGCCGGAGGCACCCTTAACACCCCCACGGCCACTTCTGAGGCTCACAAAGTCACCCTCATGAGCTCTTTGGGTAACTCAAGGGCCACGATAACGCCTCCAATGACTCAACACATCATACGGGCGCCCAGAGACTCCAGAGCTTATGCTGGAGGCTTCAGGGCAATCCAGATGACGCAGGACCCTCATGCTATCGACGGAGTAGCTCGGGCGGGGACCTGTAGGACGTATTGCACCGCCAGAATCCACGGGCAGTCCCTGGAGAGGCTGCGGGAGGACAGGACGAAGGCGTGGGTGCAGTCTCTGGGGAGGGTGATGCCGTACTGGGAGGCCGAGGAAGGAAGGTGTGGACAGTGTGAGGAGCGGTACAGGCTGATGGACCAGTGGGTGAGTAGTCGTAGAAGTAGCAGTAGTAGTAGTAGTAATAGCAATAGTGGTTCCCGGATGTTGGTCACGGCTACATGCTTGAAATATATGTATAGTTTGTTTACCTCTCAATTCCAGTTGCGTGTAATTCTTTAGTTTATTTAGTTATTCACCGCTTGTCTAAGTATTTTTTTTTCTTTCATTTATTTAGTTTTGATCAATATTATTTTTATATTAATCTACTTTTTTCCATTTTTAGTTTTCTTTATTTCACTTAGCTTATGTAATTTGCTTCTTTTATTTCATTTATTGTTTAGTATCAGTTTTCCTCGTTTTCTTCCACTGGTGAAATTCTGAGGCCGGACGCATCAAACCACTTACGAGACCTGTTATTGATGAGTCTTCTGGTAATCATCTAGGAACGCTCTTGATCTTAAAGGAAACTCCAATGGCAATGAAAGTGTCGACCTGGCCAGTAGTACTTCATTCATTGTCATCGGAGCAGCCTAAACAAGAATCATGCGTGGAGGACGAATTTACTAAGACCTACCATCGACCGGTCTTGTAGTGGCTTGATGAATCTGGACTTTTCTTATTACGGGAAGCAACTCCGGAATTTCTGGTTTTCCCCCTCCCTTGTTGTGCATTCATTCCTACCATTGTATCTTTTTATATAGTTTCATGGTGCTGCCTACATATGTATTTCCAGTTGTATAATCACACTCTGCCTGGGGGTTGGGATGGCATGTTCCTTGTTCCCCCTAAACTATCAATCAATCAGGATGTTCAAGTTCGTTTAGGTCACGTTGTTTTCTTCCCCCGTGCAGGACGCGGAGCAGCGGGAGTGGGAGTGGGGCGGCAAGAGGTGGGTGGCGCTGCAGCAGGTGGCGACGGAGTATGAGGCGATGAAGGCCGGCGAAGTGTTGCGTTAATTGCCTTGTGTTGGGTTGTGTTGCGAGGGTTAACTTCATCATCATCTTTTATTCTCTTCTCTTTTGTTCTGGTCTCTTATTTTCTATTTATATTCCATTCTATTTTCATTCTCTTCTATTTTTACTCGATTTTGTTTTTCTATTCAATGCTGTTTTATTTTATTTCATTCATACTTTCAGCAGACTTCTAACTCCTCCCTACTATAATATTACCACTACTCTTCCTCCTCTTACTATAACTACTTATACTCTTATACTACAAATACTACTGGTACTATTTATATTACTACTACTTCTACTATTATTTCTACTACTACTACTACTATTACTGCTACTTCTGCTATTTCCTCTTCTGCTAAACCTACTCTTGTCATTATTATTACCATTCTTATTTCATTCTTTATTATGTTTTTTTTTATGGTCTTTCTATTTTATCTTGTAAGTGTATTTATTATTTATTTTGTACTGTATTCTGCCTGTCTACCTCTAACTTATTATCTACTATAGTTATTAGAAAAAAAACATGTATCTTCCTTAATTGGTTTGTAATGAGTATATAATAATGGGATAATGTGCCTCAGAAGGTTATTAAGGATATATGAAGCTGGTACCCATGCAAAGCCAATTATAGATATCTACTTATCAGGTATTGTCCGTGAAGATTTTGTACTAAGAATTTATTTATAGACATTTGGAAAGTTTTGTGCTCGGAAGAATTATTTTTTTTAGATATTTGCAAAGGCTTCGTACTACTCATGAATTTATATTATGGTGTGTTAAGGTCAGAAATATACATGATTGATCAAATATATATCTACTTCTGATAAAAAATAAACTTTGTCCCTTAGTTCTGTGTGTTATTTTAATCATGTATTGAGTAGCAAGAATCACAATAAAGATGTAAAAGTCCAGAGTATCTATTCCCCAGTTTAGCAAAAGAGGTCATTATCCATCCATTACCTTGCCGTTGTTATCATTTAAATCTATATAATGGCATCAATGGAAGAAAAATATATATACACAACCCCAAACAAGTCCCCACTACGGGCAGACAACATTATTTCCCAGAGTATCTATTCCCCAGTTTAGCAAAAGAGGTCATCCATTATCCAGTTACCTTGCCGTTGTTATCATTTAAATCTATATAATGGCATCAATGGTAGAAAAATATATATACACAACCCCAAACAAGTCCCCACTACGGGCAGACAACATTACTACTAAGTCTACCGTATGTCAGGAGTAGCAGCCGTAGTGTTATTGTCTCCCTTTCATCACGTCCGTTTTCTACAAGGCGGAGAGGTCGATTCCGTTCTCTACGCCGTTTGTTTATGTTTATTTTTGCGGACCAATCAGCGGCGAGGCGACGGCGCGGCTCGACCAATCAGCGGCGGCCTGTCACCGCGCCCCGCCAATCAGCGACGCCGGCCGGAGCGAGGGCGGCGGAGGGCTGCGAGGAGAGGGAGTCAGTGTTAAATAATTGTGAATATATCCGTTAATTAATCTTTTGACGGCGATTTTTTGAGCGGACCACACTGAGGAAGATCTGGGGCATCATTTGGGTGAGTGTGCGCCTCCCTTAAACCCTAAAACACTGAGATAATGGCGTGTTTTGTACATTGTTTATATTCGTTTATTGCCCAACCCTCAGAAGCAGCGCTGAACATATCTATTATTTTACGTTTTTGAGGGTGATTTTACGTGTTTGAGAGCGATATTTTGGGCGGCTCATATTGAGGAGGGTCTGGGGCATCATTTGGGTGAGTGTGCGCGTCCCTCAAACCCTAAAACACTGAGATAATGGCGTGTTTTGTGCATTGTTTATATCCATTTATTGCCCGTACCCTCAGAATCAGCCCTGAACATATCCATTATTTTACGTTTTTGAAGGTGATTTTACGTGTTTGGGAGCGATATTTTGGGCGGTTCATATTGAGGAAGATCTGGGGCATCATTTGGGTGAGTGTACGCGTCCCTCAAACCCTAAAACACTGAGATAATGGCGTGTTTTGTACATTGTTTATATTCATTTATTGCCCAACCCTCAGAAGCAGCGCTGAACATATCTATTATTTTACGTTTTTGAGGGTGATTTTACGTGTTTGGGAGCGATATTTTGGGCGGTTCATATTGAGGAAGATCTGGGGCATAATTTGGGTGAGTGTACGCCTCCCTTAAACCCTAAAACACTGAGATAATGGCATGTTTGTTGTACATTGTTAATATCCATTCATTGCCTTACCCTCGACAGCAGCCCTGAACGTATCCATTATTTTATGTTTATAAGGGCGATTTTACGTTTTCAAGTCCGGTTTTTAGGTGGATCACACTGAGGAAAGTCTGGGGCATAGTTTGGGTGAGCCTGTGCGTCTCTCAAACCTTAAAATACTGAAATAATGACATGTTTTGTTCATTGTTTATATCCCTTAGCCTTAGACTCGACCCTCAATTCATGTAACTTTATCCATTATTTTACGTTATTTTAGGCTTTTTGAGGGAGATTTTATTGGCGGATCACACTGAGGAAGGTCTGGGGCATAATTTGAGTGAGTGTGTGCGTCTCTCAAACCTTAAAACACTGAGGTAATGGCATGTTTTCTGCAATGTTTATATCTCTAAGCAGTAAAATAAGCCTTCAATTTATCTATTATTTTCCATTATTATGTGCTTTTTGAGGGAGATATTTTGGGCGGATCACACAGAGGAAGGTTTGGGGCATAATTTGGGTGAGTGTGCGTGTCCCGTGAACCCTAAAACACTTGAGATAATGGCGTGTTTTCTGCGATGCTTAAATATTAGGCGGGCAAGCTCTCAAAATAATAAAAAGGCATCCTGACTTTATTTTTTTACTTAGCCTCACCAACTTTTGCATGTAGCATTAGATATTATTTTTGTTTCATTTCTAGCAGCATCAAATTCACTTTAGGGGAGCAGCACATTAGAGATATGAAAGAAAGGAGGGTGAAACTTATAAGTATATATAGTGAATAGGTTAATCCTCATATACAACTGTTTTGAGTGTGTTTCTTGTCATTGTTCTGGTGTTGTGTTCTTTTTTATTATTATTTTCTTGTCTTTCCATATTAAAGTAAAATCAGGGATGCATAAGCAAGCAAGATGGTACCATTATAAAAAAAACACATGCCCACACTGTTAACAGGGTGGGGCCATAGCTGGCCCCATCAGGAAAGCCTACTGGTACTATTTTTTTTTTTTACGTGTGCCTATAGCGCCATAGGCTCTCTTGAGGGGCCTGGATGGTAGTCGGCCCCAGCCCATCATGGCACAGGCAAGTGTTTATAGTGGCACCATCTTCTCTTGGCTCATGCTGCCCCCCGGAACTCCTTGATTCACTTGGATGGTTTCCTCTAGAGTCCGGGTTGATGGCTGGTCTTCAGGACAGCATGTGGGTAGTTTTAAGCCACTCGGCAGTGACTGAAAAATCCGAGGTGGTAGTGTGGGATTTTGAACCTGTGTCGTCCCTCACACGGTGAATGTGGGCCCATAACGCTACCAATCAGCCACCGCCTACCCTATAGGCGGAACAGAAAAAAACTGTTGTCAGGGTAACTAAGGAGACTGACCACATGCTTGCAAGTACTTGTTGGAGGATCCTTCAGAACTGCAGGGTTGTCTTGGGTACTGAGTTCCATGCAACTGGTCATAGGTAAGAGGAGGCGGTGGCTGAGTGGTTAGCGTACGGGCATGGTGTCCAGGAGGGTGAGTTTGCATCCTGCCTGCCACCAGAAGTTGGGATTTTTCAGCTGCCACAGAGTTGCCTAAGACTACCCACATGCTGTCCTGAAGACCACCTATCAACCTGGACTCCAGATTCTCTTTCTGAAATAGAGGGTCAAATATGAGCTCCGGGGGACAGCATGAGCCAAGCAAGATGGTGCCACTATAAACACCTGCCTGTGTCACAGCAGGCTGGGGCTGACCATCAGGCTCCACCAAGAAAGCCTACTGGTATTATAGGCAGAATGTAAAAAAGAGAAAAAAAAAAAGGCTTGATGTTGCTACACTTGCATTTTATGTCAGGTCAAGAAGAAATGAATGAATGTGCTTGTGTGACAGTCAAATCAGTCAGTTGTCAGTTTCACCCTTTTGAGGACCCCTTACAACTGGTACAACTGTGGAAAAAGAAAAAAGTGAAACAAGCTGCCTAGCCAAGAATTGAGACCATTTTAGGTTTTGACCATTTTTTTTTTTTTCAGAGAGACTAGAGAGAGAGAGAGAGAATGGAGAAAAGAATGTCAAGGCTGTGCTAATTCAATTTTAAATTAATGCCCTCCTCCCCTGACTCAGTGAGTGAGAGCCTCTCACTCCTCCTCTCCCCTCAGTTGAGGGCAGATGGCTGACTTGTATCAGACATGGATGGCTGACTTGTGTCAGAGTTTAGTAGGGGTTGGAGGTATGGGTTTTGGAATAGTTGAATAGTCTGAGGTGGCTCTGCCCAGCTTGGGTTGCACTAATTCCCACAATCTCAACTTGAGAATAGAAAACTGAATAACTTGATGATTAAGGAAATGAATGTCTTGATGAGAAAGAAAAAATTAGCTACTCCAAGCTGGGTGGAATCAAAGCTGAGGTTTGAGGTAGGCTGTAGGTTGGCTGTATCCAGGTTGCATGCAGTGTTTTGCATGTATGGCAACCTGCAAGGTAAGATCAACTACTGCTGCAAACATGTCTGCTCAGTGTCTATTGCTCAATGCTTTGCTGTAGCTCAATTGAATTCACAGCCTGCTGTTGCAGTTGGTTAGCTGTGCTGTCAGCTGATTTGTTGGTAGCTTTGTGTATAGTGTGGTTTGGTATAGTGTTGGTTGTTGGTACCAGTGCTGGCTGGCATGGATGCTGAAGCTTGTGCTCTGGGCTGAGTCACTGGAGCTGAGAGGCCCCTGAGGAGGATGGGCAGGAGCTTTTGGTACAGGTGTTTGAAGGCTTACTGGATCAAACAATAAATTCTGTTCAGCCTTGTGCTGGGGGCATTTAGATCTTGGAGAATTTCACACACCTTTGCAGTGTAGTGCAGAACAACCGCGGGACACATCATTAAGTCTTATGGTGGACTGGCTTGGCCCAGTGTATGAACTTACTCAGCAGAAGAAATATTTTAGTACCTTTGCACAAGGACAAAGATTTTGATCTTTAAGTTGCTTGAACCTTATGGCTGTGTGGAATCTTAAAGAGGTGAACTAATGCCTTTGATAATAAGTGTGCATGCAGAATCATGGGAAATCGCTGGAATGACTTCGTGTCAAATCACTAATTACTCCATAATCAAGGTCTCTTACCTGCATTGTCCGTGAACAACAACTCCGGCTATATGGGCAAGTGGCACGCTATCCAGTAGACTCTATACACCAGCTTAAATATGTAGTATACAATCTTGGGTGGAAGAGGCCAAGGGGATGCCTACAAAGCTTGTGGCTTAAGCAAGTAGAGTTATTTGGATGTGAAGGCAGCTTACATGAAAAGTTGCTCCCCCAGGGCTGGGTGAAGCAATGCACCTCCCTCTGTTTGTCCCCGTTGATTAATTAGTATAACAGCATTAAATGTATTTTTTGAGATGTTTTCAAGCCAGTGGTATATAAAAGAGGTGTGAATAATGCATATCTTTAATGGTTACGGGTGTCACGGCCTGTCATGCTCCTCTTGGTCGCTTGAAAGAACACAAGCTCCCAAAATTGATGTCTTTGGTGTCGGCTTCAACAAAAAGTAACGTCAGTGGGTGGCATTAAATTGAAGGCGCCGTATTCAGCAGTGTCAGTTTTAATTAAATGAAATCCAGACCAACAGTGATGCCGTCTGAGCCGTCTCTTTAACAAAACAGAAAGGCTTGTCAAGGCGAGCGTAAATATTAATGTGCACCAATTAGTTTGTCTGTGTGTGGGTGTGTTTCTCTTTCTCCCTGGTATTCTTTCTCCTCATGTGTGTTTTATTTGTGTTTTTAGTGTTTTTCTTTGAGTTTTATTGTTTTTGTGATGTGTTTGTGGGTGTGAGGTTGTGTATTGTGTGTTTGTGTGTTTCCCTGGTGTTGTTTCTGCTCATGTGTGTATTTTATTCATGTTTTTAGGGATTTTCTTTGAGTTTTATTGTTTTTGTGATGTGTTTGTGGGTGTGAGGTTGTGTATGTGTGTGTATTGTGTGTGTGTGTGTGTTTCCCTGGTGTTGTTTCTGCTCATGTGTGTATTTTATTCATGTTTTTAGGGATTTTCTTTGAGTTTTATTGTTTTTGTGATGTGTTTGTGGGTGTGAGGTTGTGTATGTGTGTGTATTGTGTGTGTGTGTGTGTGTGTTTCCCAGGTGTTGTTTCTGCTCATGTGTGTATTTTATTCATGTTTTTAGGAATTTTCTTTGAGTTTTATTGTTTTTGCGGTGTGTTTGTGGGTGTTTGTGTTTGTTGGGTTATGTGTATGGGCGGGGAAGGGGTTGTTCTTGTGTGTGTGTGTGTGTGTGTGTGTTTCCCTGGTGTTGTTTCTGCTCATGTGTGTATTTTATTCATGTTTTTAGGGATTTTCTTTGAGTTTTATTGTTTTTGTGGGTGTTTGTGTTTGTTGGGTTATGTGTATGGGCGGGGAAGGGGTTGTTCTTGTGTGTGTGTGTGAGTGTGTGTGTGTGTGTGTGCGCTCAGGTAGATGGATGTTCCTAGAGATGAGGTTTTACAGGGCGAGCAGTATCCCGGCCAAAATAATGAAGACAGGTGTCGTCCGTTTGTCTTACTTACAAGGGTGGAAGAGGAAGCTGCCGGTGATGTTCTTGTTTTCATTGTTTTGGGTGTGTGGGTGGAGGTGGTAGGGGTCATGGTGGTGGTGGTGATGTGGATGATGTAGAGTAAGGTGTGTGTGGTAGTGGTGGTGGTGATAGGATTGGTGATGATTATAGAGGTGGTGTTTGTTTTGGTGTTGTTTTGTTTTTGTTTTTATTTTTGTTTATTTCTTTTATTTTTTGCATTTTCTTTTTCTACCACTGCTACTTCTATTGTTATTTTTTAGTTTTTCATTTTAATTTTACTTATTATTTGTTTTATTATTTTCCTTATTTTCATTCCTATTCTTCTTATTTATGTATATTTTTAACCTTTCTTTATTGTTAACCTGGTAGCAGCGACGGGCCAAATTTGTGGCTTTACCATGTAGCAGCGACAGGCCAAATTTGTGGCTTTACCATGTAGCAGCGACAGGCCAAATTTGTGGCTTTACCATGTAGCAGCGACGGGCCAAATTTGTGGCTTTACCATGTAGCAGTGACGGGCCAAATTTGTGGCTTTACCGTGTAGCAGCAACGGGCCAAATTTGTGGCTTTACCGTGTAGCAGCGACGGGCCAAATTTGTGGCTTTACTGTGTAGCAACAACGGGCCAAATTTGTGGCTTTACCGTGTAGCAGCAACGGGCCAAATTTGTGGCTTTACTGTGTAGCAGCGACGGGCCAAATTTGTGGCTTTACCGTGTAGCAGTGACGGGCCAGATTTGTGGCTTTACCGTGTAGCAGCGACAGACCAAATTTTTGCCTTGATATAAACCCCCCCAAA
>NC_066537.1:11999953-12012453 GCF_024679095.1 Eriocheir sinensis
TACCCATAATTCTGGTCCATAAACTAACTGCGGACCGTGAATGTGTGTGTGTGTGTGTGTGTGTGTGTGTGTGTGTGTGTGTGTGTTGGTTCCTTGTTTGTTCGTTTATTTTTATGTATTTCTATATCTACTTTCTTGTTTGTATGTGTTTTATATGTTGGGGGGGAGTTGTGTGTGTGTGTGTGTGTGTGTGTGTGTGTGTGTGTGTGTGTGTGTGTGTGTGTGTGTGTGTGAATCTTAACGTCCACAGCATCCATGACTACTGTTGTATGTTCAGCTGGAGAGGTCATCATATTTTCTCTCTCTCTCTCTCTCTCTCTCTCTCTCTCTCTCTCTCTCTCTCTCTCTCTCTCTCTCTCTCTCTCTCTCTCTCTCTCTCTCGCACAAAGTTCCCGTACCACCTACATTTTCACATTTTGCACAAGTTGAAATGAGTTCTCGTGAATACCATAAATTAGCCAAGTGCATAGCGGACAGTTGCCGAGGGGAAGGGGGAAGGGAAAAGGGGATTAAGGGAAGGGGAAGGGAAGGGAAAGGGGGATCCAGGGAAAGTATGAGTAAGGTAAGTAGGGATAGGCAAGGGAATGGAGAAGTAAGGAAAGTAGGAGCAGAATGAAGGGAAAAGAGGAAGGGGAGGGAAAGGGTGGCAATAGAAGGGGAAGGCAAGGGAAAGATGAAGGGAAGGAAGGGGAAAGGGAGGCAAGATATAGGGGAAGGGATGAGGCAAGGGGAAGGGAGGAGGCAAGGGGAAGGGAGGAGACAAGGGGAAGGGAAGGGAAGGTAAGGGAAAGCAAAGGGGAGGGAAAGGGAAGGCAAGGAAAAGGAGGAGGAGGAGCAGGTTATAATGGGGAACAAATGGAAATGGGGAGTAATGGGAATATAAAAAAACCGGGGAAAGGAAAAGTAAGAAAAGGAGAGCAATGAAGAGGAAGGGGAGCAAGAGAAACATGGAGGAAGGGAAACGGGAGGAAGGGAAACGGGGACTAAAGAGAAACGGGAGCAAAAGAAACCGGGAAGTTAATGGAAAGGGGAGACTATAGCAGGGCGCAACAACAGGGTGATTCTGCGGAAAATGGGTTTGTGTAGTGTGTATACGGATAAAATGGAAATGGAGCAGTCGTAATAATAGTTGTGGTGATGGTTATGGCGGCGGGAATGGTTTGGTAAGGTTAGGTTAGGTTAAGGAGAGAAAGAAAGGGGTATGTTAGGTTAGGTTTGAAAAGGAAGGAGAGGGGCATTATAGGCTAGGTTAGGTTAGGTTAGGTTAGGTTAAGGAGGGAGAGAAAGGGGTATGTTAGGTTAGGTTTGAAAAGGAAGGAGAGGGGCATTATAGGTTAGGTTAGGTTAGGTTGAGGAGAGAAAGAAAGGGGTATGTTAGGTTAGGTTTGAAAAGGAAGGAGAGGGGCATTATAGGTTAGGTTAGGTTAGGTTGAGGAGAGAAAGAAAGGGGTATGTTAGGTTAGGTTTGAAAAGGAAGGAGAGGGGCATTATAGGTTAGGTTAGGTTAAGGAGGGAGAGAAAGGGGTATGTTAGGTTAGGTTTGAAAAGGAAGGAGAGGGGCATTATAGGTTAGGTTAGGTTAGGTTAGGTTAAGGAGGGAAAGAAAGGGGTATGTTAGGTTAGGTTTGAAAAGGAAGGAGAGGGGCCTTATAGGTTAGGTTAGGTTAAGGAAGGAGATAAAGGGGTATGTTAGGTTAGGTTTGAAAAGGAAGGAGAGGGGCATTATAGGTTAGGTTAGGTTAAGGAGGGAGAGAAAGGGGTATGTTAGGTTAGGTTTGAAAAGGAAGGAGAGGGGCATTATAGGTTAGGTTAGGTTAAGGAGGGAAAGAAAGGGGTATGTTAGGTTAGGTTTGAAAAGGAAGGAGAGGGGCATTATAGGTTAGGTTAGGTTAAGGAAGGAGAGAAAGGGGTATGTTAGGTTTGAAAAGGAAGGAGAGGGGCTTTATAGGTTAGGTTAGGTTAAGGAAGGAGAGAAAGGGGTATGTTAGGTTAGGTTTGAAAAGGAAGGAGAGGGGCATTATAGGTTAGGTTAGGTTAAGGAAGGAGAGAAAGGGGTATGTTAGATTAGGTTTGAAAAGGAAGGAGAAGGGCATTATAGGTTAGGTTAGGTTAGGAAGGAGAGGGGGGAGAAAGGTTAGATTAGGTAGGGTTGGAAGAAAGGGGTATGTTAGTTAGGTTTTTGAAAGGGAGGAGGGGCTAGGTAGGTTAGGTTGAGGAGAAAGAAAGGGGTATGTTAGGTTAGGTTTGAAAAGGAAGGAGAGGGGCATTATAGGTTAGGTTAGGTTAAGGAAGGAGAGAAAGGGGTATGTTAGGTTAGGTTTGAAAAGGAAGGAGAGGGGCTTTATAGGTTAGGTTAGGTTAAGGAAGGAGAGAAAGGGGTATGTTAGGTTAGGTTTGAAAAGGAAGGAGAGGGGCATTATAGGTTAGGTTAGGTTGAGGAGAGAAAGAAAGGGGTATGTTAGGTTAGGTTTGAAAAGGAAGGAGAGGGGCATTATAGGTTAGGTTAGGTTAAGGAAGGAGAGAAAGGGGTATGTTAGATTAGGTTTGAAAAGGAAGGAGAGGGGCATTATAGGTTAGGTTAGGTTAAGGAGGGAGAGAAAGGGGTATGTTAGGTTAGGTTTGAAAAGGAAGGAGAGGGGCATTATAGGTTAGGTTAGGTTAGGTTGAGGAGAGAAAGAAAGGGGTATGTTAGGTTAGGTTTGAAAAGGAAGGAGAGGGGCTTTATAGGTTAGGTTAGGTTAAGGAGGGAGAGAAAGGGGTATGTTAGGTTAGGTTTGAAAAGGAAGGAGAGGGACATTATAGGTTAGGTTAGGTTAAGGAAGGAGAGAAAGGGGTATGTTAGGTTAGGTTTGAAAAGGAAGGAGAGGGGCTTTATAGGTTAGGTTAGGTTAAGGAGGGAGAGAAAGGGGTATGTTAGGTTAGGTTTGAAAAGGAAGGAGAGGGGCTTTATAGGTTAGGTTAGGTTAGGTTGAGGAGGGAAAGAAAGGGGTATGTTAGGTTAGGTTTGAAAAGGAAGGAGAGGGGCATTATAGGTTAGGTTGAGGAGAGAAAGAAAGGGGTATGTTAGGTTAGGTTTGAAAAGGAAGGAGAGGGGCATTATAGGTTAGGTTAGGTTAAGGAAGGAGAGAAAGGGGTATGTTAGATTAGGTTTGAAAAGGAAGGAGAGGGGCATTATAGGTTAGGTTAGGTTAGGTTTGAAAAGGAAGGAGAGGGGCATTATAGGTTAGGTTAGGTTAGGTTTGAAAAGGAAGGAGAGGGGCATTATAGGATAGGTTAGGTTAGGTTGAGGAGAGAAAGAAAGGGGTATGTTAGGTTAGGTTTGAAAAGGAAGGAGAATGTTTTATTAAGTTAGGGAAGGTTAGGGTAAATTAATGATGGAAAGTGGAAGTAGTGGCATTAATAGTTGTGGTAATGGTTATGGAATGAGTTTGTAAGGTTAGGTTAGGTTAAGGAAGGAAAGAAAATGATATGTAAGGTAGGTTTGAAAGGGAAAGCGGTAGGTTAGGGAAGGCTTAGGGTAAATTAATGAGGGAAAATGTAGTTGTAGTAATAATAGTTGTAGTGGAATAGTGTAGCAGGAATAAGTTTGTTTGGTTAGGTTAAGGAAAGAAGGAAAATGATAGATAAGGTAGGTTTGAAAGGGGAGTGGTGTTCGATTGAGTTGGTAAAGGAAAGTGGCAGGTAAGGCTAGATAAAGTTCAGGAAGGAAAAGTGGCAATAGATTTGGTTAGGTAAGGAGGTTAGATTTGGATTAGGAAGGAAGCTTGTATATTAGATTAGGTGAGGTTAGGTTAGGTAAAGGTAAGAAAGTGGTAGCTTGGTTAAGTTAGGTTAGGGTAAGTAAGGGAAGGAAAGTTATGTATTTGCTTAGGTAAGGTTAGGTTAGGTAACGTAAGGTAAGAAAGTGTTAGGTTGGTAAAGTTAGGTTAGGTTAGGTTAGGTTAGGTTAGGTTAGGATAGGTTAGGCTAGGTTAGGTTAGGTTAGGTTAGGTTAGGTTAGGTTAGGATAGGTTAGGTTAGGTTAGGTTAGGTTAGGTTAGGTTAGGTAGTGTAAGGTAAGAAAGTGGTAGCTTGGTTAAGTTAGGTTAGGGTAAGTAAGGGAAGGAAAGTTGTGTATTTGCTTAGGTAAGGTTAGGTTAGGGTAAGTTTACAAAAAAGAGGTGTTAGGTTTGGCTAGGTAAGGTAAGGTTGGTAAGGTTAGGAGGGAAAGTGGTATGTTAGGCAAGGTTAGGTAAGGCAAGGTAGGAAAGTGGGAGGCAAGGTTAGGTTAGGTAAGATTACGTTAGGTTCAGGGAGGAGAGCGGTAAGTCAGGATTAATTAAACGACTTTCCACCTGGCTTAACGCTAAATTGGATCAGATCAGGTAGATAGACCCTTTATAGGTGCAGGAAACCGCCCCGACTCCATTACGGGCGCGGCGATAAGGCCCGAGTATAGATGGCGCTGCTGGATACTGTTTAAAGAGAGTGCAGGGGCGGGTCATGGCATCAGATCCCCCTTGACCCCCTCCCAACCCTTTCTACCCCCCCCCCCCCCCACCACCACACTGTTAACGGAGAGAGCTGTGCCACACTTTTTTCTATTTTTTTTCTTTTTCCTCTGGTTTGTTGTATTTCTATTTTTTTTTATTTTTGTCCTTGTATTCTTTTCTTCTTGTTATTGTTGTGTTCATTTTTTCTTTTTTTCTTGTTCTTGTTTTGCTTCAGGTTTTCGTTCTTGTCCTTTTTCTTGTTTTTCCTGTTTTCGTTCTTTCTAGTTTTCTTATTATTTGTTTGTTTTTTTGTTCTGGTTCTTCGATGTCCTTTTTTCTTCTTTCTGTTCTTGTTTTTTTTGTGGTTACTGTTTATTTTAGTTCTTGTTTTTTTATTTTGTTTTTGTTCTTTTCTTCTTGTTTTCATTCTCGTTCTTTTTGTTTTTGTTCTCATTCGTGTTCTTTGTGTGCCTTTTTCTTATTCTAATTCTTCTTCTTCTTCTTCTTCTTCATTCTCCTCCTCCTCCTCCTCCTCCTCCTCTCCGATTGTTCCACTGAGCTTTAGAATAAGTTAAATAAGTGAGCGAATTAGTTTGAGTATGAATGGAATATTAAGTTTAACAGCACGAGTAAATAAATGAACGAACGAGTGTATAGCAGAACAGTCTCACGTTTGCCGCCTCGTGTAAACAAACGGATTTTATGTGTTCGTGTTTATTGTTTGTAAGCGCTTGTGTTTATGTTTGTGTTTGTATTTTCGTGTGTGTGTGTGTTCCTGTTTTGTAATCTCGGGTTTTTTTTTTTTTTTTGCTTCGTTTTTTCTTTGTTTTTGTTCTTGTTCTTCTTGTTCCTTCCTTCCTTCCTTCCTTCCTTTATTGCTTCCTTCTTCTTGTTCTTTTCTTTCCTTCCTTCCTTCCTTCCTTTTTTGTTTCCTTCTCATTCTCCTCTTCTTAATGTCCTTCCTTCCTTCTCTCCTTCTCTATCTTTTCTTCTTTCCTTCCTTCCTTCCTTTATTGCTTCCTTCTCATTCTTCTCTTCTTAATGTCCTTCCTTCCTTCTCTATCTTTTCTTCTTTCCTTCCTTCCTTCCTTCCTTTTTTGTTTCCTTCTCATTCTCCTCTTCTTAATGTCCTTCCTTCCTTCTCTCCTTCTCTATCTTTTCTTCTTTCTCTGCTTCCTTCCTTTATTGCTTCCTTCTCATTCTCCTCTTCTTAATGTCCTTCCTTCCTTCTCTCCTTCTCTATCTTTTCTTCTATCCTTCCTTCCTTCCCTTTTTATTCCTTCTCTTTCTCTTCTTCCTGTTTTTCCTTACTTCTCTCTGTCTTTCTCTCCTTTATCATTTCATCCTTTCTTCCTTCTCTCTCTCCTCTTCCTTCTCTCTGTCTCTCATTTCTTTTGTGTCTTCTTTCCCTCCTTCCTTCCTTTTTTATTCATTTTCTTTCTCCTCTTCCCACTGTCTTTCCTTCCTTCTCTTTTTCTTTTCTTCCTTCCTTCCTTCTTTTCTTTTTTATTTCTTCTCTTTCTCCTCTTCTTACTGTCTTTCCTTCCTTCCTTCTCTCCGTCTTCTTTTCCTTCTCTATCTTTTCTTCTTTCCCTCCTTCCTTTTATTCTTCCTCCTCCTCCTCCTCCTCCTCCTCTTTTTCTCCCTCACCTCTGCATCTCATTCTCTCTTCCCCCTCCTTCCTTTATTTCATTTACATATTCATTGGTTTTGTTTTCTTCTTTTTCTTCTTTTTCTTCTTTTTCTTCTTGTTCTTGTGTTCTTCTTCTTCTTCTTCTACATCTTGTCCTTTATGTTCTTCTTGTCCATTTCTTTTTTTGTTCTTCCTCTTTTTATCATTCTGTTTCTTCTTACTCATATTCTTCTTAATATTATTGGAACGCGTATAACGATACCAAAATCAAAACACAAACAAACAAACAAACAAACAAACAAAAACAGCTAGTCAAGTGTTATATTTTTTTCAGTCCATATGACACAGTTGTTCCACATTAATGAGCGGAAACCTAATTAACGAATGAATGAAATTATCGTTGTTGTTGTTGTTTGTATTATTGGAACGCGCGTATAATGATGTAGAACGAGTAAACAAAAGCAGCTGATCGCGTTTTTTTTTGGTAAGTCGTTATAACAAAGGTGTTTCAAATTAGTGAATGGAAAATGAACCGCGTAATGGTATTCTTTTTTTATGATTAGAAAGTAAGGAAAACAAAGTGAAGAAAAGACAAAGAAAAAACTGCAAGACGGTAAAGAAAAGCAAGGTAAAGAAATGTAAAGAAAAAAGAAGAAAAGAAGCAAAAGAAAGAAAAGGAAAAAGAAGACAAGAGGAAAACACGAAGAAAGAAAAAAGAAAAGAAAAGCAAGGTAAATAAATGTAAAGAATTGTAGAGAAAAAGAAAAAAAGAATGAAAAGGAAAAAGAAGAAAAAAAAGAAGGAATAAAAGCAAAGAAAAGAGAGAGAAAAAAAAACCGTTCCCATTAATAACGAAAGAAAAAGAAAACAAGAAAAAAACAAGAAAAAAAGAAGAGAAAGGAAATAGAGAAAAAAACATGCATTTCCCATTAACTGCGACACACTTCGAAATTAGTAAATGGAAAATGAGCCGAGTAATGAAGTTCTCGCGTTTTTATGTCATTGGAACGCGTATGATTCCAGAAAATAGAACAAAAAAAAAACCTACCTGATTGCGTACTTTGGTAATTAACTGCGACCCATTTTGGAATTAGTAAAATGAAAAATGAACGAATTAATAAGGTTTTGCATTTATTTTGTATTACTGGAACGTGTAAAATTATTCAAGAAGTAATAAAAAGTAGTAATAGCGACACTTCTTTTGAATTAGGGAAACAGAAGCTTGAAATAATTAATGATATTCTTGTTCTTGGTATTGATTTTTTTTCTTCTTTTTTCTTCTTCTTCTTCTTCTTCTTCTTCTTCTTCTTCTTCTCCTTCTTCTTTTTCTTCTGCGTTCCTTGTTCTTTTTGCTCTTGTTCTTGTTTATGATATTTCTTCGTCTTCTTCTTCTTCTTCTTCTTTTTCTTCGTTCCTTGTTCTTTTTGCTCTTGTTCTTGTTCTTTTTCCTTTTTTTCTTCTTTTTTTCTTTCCCTGTTTTTTTGTTCTTGTTGTTTTTCTTCTTTTTCTTCTTCTTTCCTTGTTCTTTTTGTTCTTGTTCTTGTTCTTTTTCATCTTTTTTATTCTGTTTCTTCTTATTCATATTCTTCTCAGTATTGGAACGTGTATAACGATGCCAAAAACAAAACACAAAGAAACAAACAAAAACAACAACAAAAAAAAAATAAACAGCTAGCCAAGTAATAAATATCAATAAATAAATATAACAAATAAAATAAATAAAGAATAGTCGATTACGTGCATTTCCCATTAATTTCGACATACTTTCCAATTACTAAAATTAATGAATGAATGAATTTGTCGTTTTTTTAATTGTTATTATTATTGTTATATTTATTATCGTTTTTTATTACTTTTTATTATTGGGGCGAGTAAATACAATCAGCTGATCACGTTATTTTATCAGTAATTACGACACACTTTGCAATTATTAAAGTGGACTAGATTTTCGTTTTTGTTATTGATATTACTTTTATCATCGTTTATTGTTATTTTTTATTGTTGTTAAAAGTAAACTCAATCTGCTGATCACGTTATTTTATCACTATTTACGACACTTTGGAATTATTAAATGAATTAATGAGGTTATCGCATTTTTGTATTATTAAAACGCGCGTAACAAAGTGGCAAGTAAACACAATCAGCTGATCACATTATTACGACACTTTTAAATTAGTGAAAGAAAAAAATGAATTAATTATATTTTTTGTTATTATTATTATTAGAACTTGTAAAATGATTCAAGAAGTAAAACAACAACAACAACAACAGCTTATCACGTTATTTTATCATTAATTACGACCCACCTTCTTTTGAATTAGTGAAGGACAAAATGAATGAATTAATTATATTTTTGTTATTATTATTATTAGAACTTGTAAAAACGATTCAATAAGTAAAACAACAACAACAACAACAACAACAACAACAAAGCTTATCAAGTCTTTTTTTTTTTGACTAATTACGACACACTTTCTTTTGAATTAGTGAAAGAAAAAATGAATCAATTATTTTTTTGTTATTATTATTATTAGAACTTGTAAAATGATTCAAGAAGTAAAACAACAACAACAGCTTATCACGTTATTTTTATCACACTTTCGAATTAGTGAGACATGAATTAATAACGTAATGCTATTTTTTATATATTATCTGAACGCACGTGAATAATGGCGTAACAGCTGATAATCTTCTTTTGAGACTAATCACGACACTTCCTCTCAAATTAGTGTGAAAATTTGATTAGTTAATGATATTCTTTTTTTTTTTTTGATAATTGAATCTCGTATAATGTTTCGAGGCAGAAAATATCACATCACGTGTTTATGGCGCTGATTACAACGCGCCTCCCAAACAGGTGAAAAGAGTGAATTGACGATATTCTGTTTTTATTACCGAAACGCTTATAATGGCGCTGCTAATAAACTGAAGCGGCTCAACACGCCATTTTGCCTCTGATTATGATGATACGCTTCTTTCAATTGAGTGACTGGAAAATACTTAATCAACGCTATTATATTTTTTTTTATACATGCAACGCGTTCAACGATTCAAGGAGTAAAGCATTGTTAAGAATAAAGAAAAGAAAGAATGAAAAGGAAAAAAGAAGAAAAGAAGATTGTAAAGAAAAAGATAAAAATGAAAAGGAAAATAGAAGAAGATTGTAAAGAAAAAATGAAAAGGAAAAAGAAGAAAAGAAGATTGTAAAGAAAAAGAAGAAAAGATTGTAAAGAAAAAGATAAAGAATGAAAAGGAAAAAGAAGAAAAGGAGATTGTAAAGAAAAAAAAGAAAGAATGAAAAGGAAAAAGAAGAAAAGAAGATTGTAAAGAAAAGATAAAAATGAAAAGGAAAAAGAAGAAAAGAAGATTGTAAAGAAAAAGAAAAAAATGAAAAGAAAAAAAAAGAAAAGAAGATTGTAAAGAAAAAAGTATGAAAAGGAAAAAGAAAAGATTGTAAAGAAAAAGATAAAAATGAAAAGGAAAAAAAAAAGAAAAGAAGATTGTAAAGAAAAAGAAAAGGAAAAGGAAAAAAAAGAAGTAAAAAAAAAAAACCAAAACAATAGCTGGTCACGTGCTATTGCCATTGAGTACGACACGTTCTTTCCAATTAGCGAATAAAAAGATAAATTTATTAATGAAGGGATTTTATTTATCACTGGAACGCGTATAATGATTCAAGAAGGAAAAAAAAAATAGTCAGTCACGTCCATCCACTCCTAATTATGACACCTTTCAAATCAGTTAATAAAAAAAACATGAATAATTATAGTTTTTTTTATTTATATTTAGTATTTGCATAATATTTTAACATGTAAGTGATTGTTGATGAAATAATGTAGCTGTCGTTTTTTATATATTTATTTTTAATTCTTGCACTACCTTTAACAGAAGACCATACGGTGATTGTTAATGAAATAATCGGCGTAGATCTTACTTATTTTAGGTATATTATGGAATTTCCTTAACATTTATCTGTAAAAAAAACAACGTGAGGTGATCAAAAAAATGCAAATCTCGTCTTTTTACATATTTTAAACTTGTATAACATTTGAGTGATGAAATAATTAACATAGATCTTATTTTTGTATTTATTTTTTGTACATCCTTAACATTTAGCAGAAGGAAAACATCAGGTAATTGTAAACGAAATAGAAAAATAATGCAGATCTTTTTTATAGCTTTTGAAACTTGTATAACATTTGAGTGATGAAATAATTAACATAGATCTTATTTTTGTATTTATTTTTTGTACATCCTTAACATTTAGCAGAAGGAAAACATCAGGTAATTGCAAACGAAATAGAAAAATAATGCAGATCTTTTTTATAGCTTTTGAAACTTGTATAACATTTGAACTAATTGACACAGACCTTACTTTTTTATATGTTTTTTTAGAATTTGCATAACATTAACGGAAAAAAACAAGTGTAAACGAAAACAAAATCACATCTTTTTTTATAGCATTTGAATCTTGCATAACAATTGAGTGATTGTACATGAGATAATTGACGCAGACCTTACTTTTTTATTTATATTTTTTTGAATTTGCATAACATTAACAGAAAAAAAAACATAGATAAGTGTAAACGAAAACATAGTAATGTAGACCTTTTTTTTCGATATCTTTTGAAACTTTGAAATTTGAGTGACTGTAGTTGAAGTAATTATCGCATATCTTGACTCTTTTGTAGGAGCAGTGAATGGCAGGCTTTTATTTTCATTACAGTTTCTTTCTTTTCTTTTTTCTTTTTTTTTTTTGCTATTGAACTGCTTCTTTTACTGTAAAACTAAAATATCTTACTTTTTTATATATATTTGGAACTTGCATAACATCCCAGTGATCGCGTAAAACAAATCAACACAGAAAGCTCGGCGGGCGTTAATGAAGTAGTTTGCCGCCACCCTACGACGCCGGGAGGATTAATAACAGTGTACACCTTTTATTTATTCGTCATTACCGCGGACTAATGAGTAGCGCGGTGGCGGAAGGGAAAAACGTGTGTGCCTCGGTTCGACTCCCTTTGTTGGTGCGGTAATTAACGTGACGAGCCAATGTTATCACACCTGAGAATACCTGTGGGGTGGGGGGGGTAGGGGGGCTTGTAGGGGGGTAGGGGATGTGTTTGTAGTGGGGGGATTATGTGTGTGTGTGTGTGTGTGTGTGTAATTAGGATGATATAATGGAGCAGTGTGCGTTATTTATTATTATTATTATTATTATTATTATTATTATTATTGGCATTGTTGTTGATGATGATGATGATGATAATAGTGGTAATGATACACGATGGTTTTCCTTCCTTTCGTTCTCTTTCTCTCGTTCTTTTTCTTTTTCTTTCTTTCCCCCTTTCTTTCCTTTCCTTCTATTCTTTGTCTCTGTCTTTCCCTTCTATTCCTTCCCATCCATTCACTCAAACTCTCTCCCTTTCCTTCTTTACTTCCTTCTTTCATTAACTTCCTACTTCCATTACCTTTCGTTTTTCATTCATTGTTTACTCATTTACTCACCTGCTCACCAGTCCTTCCTTCCTTTGCAGTGACTTGTCCGAGAGTGGCCTGACGCGCCTCTCACCTCACGTCCTGTCACACCTGCCCAACCTGGAGAAGCTGTGAGTATACCTGTCCGTTTGTGTTTACCTGTGCGTGTGTGGGTTTGTTAGTGTAGGAGGAGGAGAAGGAAGTGGAGGAGGAGGAGGAGAGGGGAAGCATGATAGAGAAAGAGAAGGAAGGAGAAGGAGAACGAGGAAACATGGAAGAAGAGGAGGTATGTTTGTTTATTTGTATGTATGTTTGTAGTTTAGTTTTGTGTGTGTGTGTGTGTGTGTGTGTGTGTGTGTGTGTGTGTGTGTGTGTGTGTGTGTGGAGGGGGCGTAGGAGAAGAGAGAGAAGGAGGAGGCTAAAAAAGAAATGGAGGGTAAACAAGGACAAGAAAAATAGAAAAAGAAGGAAAAGACGAAGGATGAATAGAAGGGGAAAAGGAAGAGGAGGAGGAGGAGGAGAAAAAATACAAATACAAAGGAGGACGAGGGTAAGGAGAAAAAGGAAACGAGGGAGGAAAATGAAGAGGAAGTGGATATAAAATGAAAGTAGAATGAATAAAAGTAAAAAAATATATATAAGTAGAAGTAGTAGTTGTTGTTGCTGTCTTGTCTTGGTGGTAGTAGTGGTGGTGGGTGATGGTGGTGATGGTGGTAGAGGAAGAGGAAGAAGAGAAGAAGGAGGTAAAGAAGGAAGAGGAGAAGGCAAACCAGAGGAGTAAGAAGAGAATAAAGAAAAAGAAATATAAAGAAACAGAGAAATAGGACAAAACTGAGAGTACTGTTGTTGTTATTGTTTTGTCTAGTAAACGTAATGGTGGTGATGGTGGTGGTAGAGGAAGAGGAAGAAGAGAAGAA
>NC_066537.1:12019953-12022453 GCF_024679095.1 Eriocheir sinensis
TCCTTTTCTTTCTTTTTTCTTTCTTCTTATTTTTTTGTCCATTTTCATTTATATATTTGTTAGTCTGATTTGATTTTGTTTTCTTTCCTCTCCTTCTTTTCCCTTCCCCTCCCTTATCTTCTCTTCTCTTTCCTTCTCTTCCCTTCCCTTCCCTTTTTTTCCCTTCTCTTCCCTTCCCTTCTCTTCCCTTCCCTTCCCTTTCATCCCTTCCTTCTCTTCCCTTCCCTTCCCTTTCATCCCTTCCCTTCTCTTCCCTTCCTTTCTCTTCCCTTCTCTTCCTTTCCCTTCTCTTCCCTTCCCTTCCCTTCTATTCTCTTCCCTTCTCTTCCTTTCCCTTCTCTTCCCTTCCCTTCTCTTCTCTTCTCTTCTCCCCTCCTTACTTCCTGTTTCGCTGTCTCTTTGTTTGTCCTTCATTCTCATTCTCTTTCCTTGTTTCCCTTCTTTATTTCCTCCTTTCCTCTCTTCTCTCCTTTTCTTCCCTTTGTCTCTCTCTCTCTCTCTCTCTCTCTCTCTCTCTCTCTCTCTCTCTCTCTCTCTCTCTCTCTCTCTCTCTCTCTCTCTCTCTCTCTCTCTCTCTCTCTCTCTCTCTCTCTCTCTCTCTCTCTCTCTCTCTCTCTCTCTCCTACTTTCTCTTTCTCCTTCATTTCTTACTTCTCTTTCTTCCTCCTTTTTTTCTCTCTCTCTCTTTGACAACCTTTTATTTTTCTACTTCTACCTGCTTTTTTTTCTTCCTTTCCTCTCTCCCTTCCTCCCTCTCTCCCTTCCTCCCTTTGCTTTTCTTTTTTTTCTTTGTTCTTGTTTTTCAACCATTTTTTTTACTTACCTCCCTTTGTTATTATTATTTTTTGTGTGTTTATTTGATTTTGAATGGATTATTAATATACTGTTCATTTTGTCCTCTTCCTCCTCCTCCTCTTCTTTCCTCCTCCTCCTCCTCCTCTATATTCATTTGATTTCAATATATTTTTTTTTTTTTAGATTTTTTCTGCTTCTTTCAACGCGCGCGCTCATCCTTTTTTTTCTTTTTAACATATTCCTTTTTTTTTATATATTAATACATAAATCCATCTGTCTGTCTGTTTGTCCGTCTGTCTGCCTGTCTGTCTGTCTGTCTGTCTGTCTTTCAATTTGTCTGCCTCTTTGTCTGTCTGTCTGTCTGTATGATTCTCTCCATCAATCACCTCAATTCCCCTCCTCATCCATCCATCTTCTTATCAGCCTTTCCTTCCACCTCTCCACCTCGTCCCCTCCACTCCTCCCCTTCAATGCACCCTTCCTTCTTCCACCCCTTCCCTCCTTCTCCATTCCCTTTCCCTTCCCTTCCTTGCACCCCTTCCCTCTTCCACCCCTTCCCTTCCTTCCTCTTCCACACCCCTTCTTTTCTTCTCTCCACCTCGGTACCCTTCCCCTTCTCCACTTCTATTATCTATTTATATACCTATTCCTCCCTTCATCATCCACTTAATCCACTTCTTTTATCATCCCCTTCATCCACTTCTTAATCAGTCCCCTCATCCACTCATCCACCATCCTTCATCCACCCCTTTGTCATCCCTATCATCTACTTCTTTATCATCCCTTTCATCCAGTCCCTTTATCCACTCATCCATCAGTCCCATCATCCACTCATCCATCAGTCCATCCCCTCATCCATTTTTCACCCTTTAACTCGTGTGTCGCAGCCAAGAGTGTGTAGCTGTCACGTGATTGGCCACTCGAGGGTGGGGAGGGGGAGGGGCAAGCTACTCCCTGATTGGTGGACAGACGCTCTCCCCTCCTGCCCTCCTATTGGCCACTGAGCTACAAGGGCAAGTCATTGATTGGCTGCCTGGTGGTGGTGGTGGTGAAGGAAGTAGGAAATGTAAGATATATATGTTTGGGGTATTGAGAGAGAGAGAGAGAGAGACCTACCCTAACTTAACCTAACGCTAACCTAACGTAACAGAGAGAGAGAGAGAGAGAGAGAGAGAGAGAGAGAGAGAGAGAGAGAGAGAGAGAGAGAGAGAGAGAGAGAGAGAGAGAGAGAGCATGGTGCAGGTGGTCGAGACAAATAAACAAGAAAAAAAGAATGGAAAATGAAGAAAACTAAGAAAATAAATAAAGAAATAAAGAAAAGAAAGACAAAGAAAGGAAGGAAAGAAAAAAGGGAAGGTAAAGTAAAAGAAAGAGATAGAAAGAAAGAAAGAAAGAAAGAAAGTAAACTGTAGGAAGTAAATAAGGAAGAAAGAAAGGAGAGAAAATAACAAAAGGAATATTATATGCTAGACAGGAGAGAGGGAGGGAGGGAAGGAGGAAGGGAGGGAAGGAGGAAGGGAGGGAAGGAGGGAAGGAGGAAGGGAGGGAAGGAACGTAAAGAGGAACGAAGGTAAGGAGGGAGGGAAGGGAGGAGGGGGTAGAGGAGAGGAGCAAGAGAGAGAGGGGAGAAGGGAAGACAGGGAGGGGAGAAGGGAAGACAGGAGGAGGTGGAGGGAAGAAAAAGGAGAGTGAGGGGAAGAAAGAA
>NC_066537.1:12032453-12042453 GCF_024679095.1 Eriocheir sinensis
CTCTCTCTCTCTCTCTCTCTCTCTCTCTCTCTCTCTCTCTCTCTCTCTCTCTCTCTCTCTCTCATCGTAAACAGGCCCACGTGTGTCATCATCAGCTGTGGCGTGTAAATATCGATCAGCTGATTCATGTAAACAAAGGGATCGGATGAGAGAGAGAGAGAGAGAGAGAGAGAGAGAGAGAGAGAGAGAGAAACAGGAGTAGTAAGAAGGATAACGAAATTAAATGTAAAAGTAAACAAAAAACACACACAGAGAGAGAGAGAGAGAGATGAAATAGTGCAAATGAAAGGAAATGACATACGAGCAATGAGAGAAGAGAAAGCAATAAAAAGTGAATGAATAGAAGAAAGAAAGAAACAAAGAAAAGATGAAAAGAAAGAAAGAAAGAAAGAAGAAGGCAATAAATACTAAAGGAAAGAAAGATGGAAGGAAGGAATGAAGGAGTGAAGGAAGAATGGAAGGAAAGAATGAAAAAGAAGAAAAGGAAAAAAAAGATTGTGGAGACAAGCTAATGATATAATGAAGAGGAAGAGGAGGAAAATAAATGTAGGGAGAGGGTGGAATAGAGTGGAGGAGGGGAAGAAAGGAGATCCAGGAAATAAGGAAGAGGAAAAGGAGGAAAGCAATAAAGAAAGAAAGATAGGAAGGGAGAGGAAGAAAAGAAAGTCAAAGAGCACAAGGATAAGAAAGAGGAAGAGAGGAATGGATAATAGAAGAGAAGAAGAAGATAAATAAGAAAAGGAGGAAGGAAAGCAAGAAGGAAAAGGATTAAGAGACAGTTTAAGATCACAAGGAAAAGGAAGAGATGAAGAACAGGAGAAGAAAATAAAAAAGGAGAGGGAAATAAGATCATAAGGAAAACGAAAAAAAGGAGGAAGAGAAAGAAAGAGAAAAGGAAGACGGTGAAAGGAAGAAAAGGAGAGAAGAAAAGAGGAAAAGAAAACAATACCACAAACAAGAGGAAAAAAAGAAGAAAAGAGGAAGGAAGATCATAGGAAGACAGTGTGAAAGGACAAGGAAGAGGAAGAGGAAGAGGAGGAGGAGGTGGAGGAGGAATATATTAGAGGGAGAGAAAACATTCCTACACACATCACGGCCTATATGAAGGGAGAAGAAGAAGAAGAAGAAGAGGAGGAGGAGGAGGAGGAGGAGGAGGAGGAGGAGGAGGAGGTGTGCTGAGCAAATAAGAAGGGAGCGATAATTGGGGAAGAAGCAGCAGAGAGAGGACAAGGAGGAGGAGGAAGAGAGGAGGAGGAGGAGGAGGAGGAGGAGGAGGAGGAGGAGGAGGAGGTGGTAGGGAAGAACTAATTACTTACCAAGACGTAGAGGGTCAGAGAGGTGACAGGCTTATTTGAGAGAGAGAGAGAGAGAGAGAGAGAATAAATATACTTGCAAGAAAGAAAACAGAATTACAAGAGAAAACACACTCAGAGAGAGAGAGAGAGAGAGAGAGAGAGAGAGAGAGAGCATAAATATACTAGCAGGAAAGAAAACAGAATTACAGGAGAAAATACACTCGGCAGAGAGAGAGAGAGAGAGCAAACGCATACATCACTGTCTCGAAAAGAACAAATAATGTTTTGTGAGGCATATGAATGAAATATTTAGAGAGAGAGAGAGAGAGAGAGAGGGGGAGGGGGGTTTGCAGGAGCCATGAAGATAAATTGGTATGGAGGGACGAGGGGAGAGAAGGAGGGAAGGAAAGGAGAAAGGAAGATGGAGGGAAGGAGGAGGAGGAGGAGGAGGAAAGAAGGGAAGAAGGAGGGAAATAAAGACTGGAGGAAAATGGAGAGAAGAACATCAGAATTACCCGCAAAGTTCATTAGAGGAGGGAGGAAAGGAGAGAGAGAGATAGTAGGGAAGAGATAGGTAATTAGGGAGAGAGAGAGAGAGAGAGAGAGAGAGAGAGAGAGAGAGAGAGAGAGAGAGGCAAAAACGTAAAAAAGAAAACCGTATTACAAGAAAAAAAAGAAGCAAAACTGCACACACGTCGAGAGAGAGAGAGAGAGAGAGAGAGAGAGAGAGAGAGAGCGCAAAGCCTACTCTAGCATACTCACTCTCTTACTAAACAGACTCGTGGCGGGAAAGGAAGGGAAGGGAAGGGAAGTGAAAAGGTACCCCGTTGCAGACACCTAATCATCATCATCCACCATCATCATCATCATCAGCTTTATTATTATTATTAAGGGGGCAAGTGGCAGGGGGGAGGGGAGAGGGAGGGGGGGACAGGTAAGGGCGTGGCACCGCTGTAGACAGACTATTTGTGTTTCCCTTCGGCCCTTTCACCTTTAAACGGCATCTCTCTCTCTCTCTCTCTCTCTCTCTCTCTCGCTCTCGCTCTGTTTTTTTGTTTTTTTTGTTTCCTTCTCTCTTGTCTTAACTTGCATCTGTCTCTCATTCATTATTCTCTTTTTTCTTTTTCTTTCCTTCTTTCTTTTTTTTCTTTTTTTGTCTTGAGCGTGTCATTCATATTTCTTTCCTTTTCCTTCTTTCTTTTTTCTCTTTTTCTTTCTTTCATTCTCTCTCTCTCTCTCTCTCTCTCTCTCTCTCTCTCTCTCTCTCTCTCTCTCTCTCTAAATCTTATCTCCCCTCCTTGTGTGACTGTCTCATTATCATTCTGTCCTTCACTGTCTCTCTCTCTCTCTCTCTCTCTCTCTCTCTCTCTCTCTCTCTCACGTGTCTGTTTTTACTCTCAAATTACTACGTCCTTTCCTTTCTCTCTCCCTCTCCATACTCTTTTTTACGATGGTTTCTCTCTCTCTCTCTCTCTCTCTCTCTCTCTCTCTCTCTCTCTGTCGTGCATCCCCCCTCCCTTTAGTACGTCTCCTAAAAGATAAATGGAAAATAGCGAAGCCTCCCCTGTTATATCACATCTTGTTTACATCCGTTTTCTAGATTTACGACTTCAGGGGGAGGTGAGGGCAAAGGTTTTTTTTTTCTCGGCAATATTTTTAAGGGATACTCGCCTATAATGTGAGGGTGGTGGCGCTGGGGTCGGGGTAGATAATAGGTGTTTTGGTCCTTATTTATTAACGCTATTGGTGTCTTTATCCTCCGCAGGGACCTGAAGAATAATGGCATAAGCATCGTGGAGTCGTGGACCTTTGCTAACCTGACCAACTTGAGAAGATTGTGAGTATGAGATGGAGGTTGACGTTGATGTTGTTTTGTTTTGTTTTGTTTTTTGTTTGTTCTCTCTCTCTCTCTCTCTCTCTCTCTCTCTCTCTCTCTCTCTCTCTCTCTCTCTCTCTCTCTCTCTCTCTCTCTCTCATATTATACGTTGATTCAGTATTTTGCTTTTTTATTTTTATTTCTTGTATATATTTCTCTCTTTGTCATATTACGTTGATTTAGTATTGGTTTTTGTTATTTTTCTTACATTATCTCACATTCTCTCTCTCTCTCTCTCTCTCTCTCTCTCTCTCTCTCTCTCTCTCCCGGGTTGCGCCTTTCTCTGCTTCTCTCACGTTCCTCCAGTTAGGGTGATTTACATGACTTTGGCGCGGAAGAAGAGGAGGAGGAGGAGGAGGAGGAGGAGGAAGGAAAAGGAAAAGGAAGGAAGGCGTTAGAATGAAAGATTTCAAGTGGAAGGAAATTTTAACACCTCCCTTCTCTCTCTCTCTCTCTCTCTCTCTCTCTCTCTCTCTCTCTCTCTCTCTCTCTCTCTCTCTCTCTCTCTCTCTCTCTCTCTCTCTCTCTCTCTCTCTCTCTAATGTAAATACACGTTTTATATAAGACAACACAGCCTAAACATACACTTGGAACGAATATATAAACGCAAATACACATAAATACACATAAATATATCACATAAATACACATAAATATAAATACAGAAAATAAATGAAATTTAACACTACATAGTTCGTTCCACGCTCACTAGATGGTAGCCGCGTCGCGTTCCATTACTTTCAACTCCTTTATTGTGACACATCGAATTTCCAGTCGTTATCAATAATTTATTACACCTTGGCGATGAGAAGTGTATTTGGTTGCATTTCTCTCGACCTCGTGGGTGGAAATATGTGAAGAGGAGGACGTTATGATGAAGCCTAGAGGGGCCATCACACCGGGCAAATTTTCTGTGGATCTTCAGTCAAACCACGATTTCCGCTAGCGTGGTTCTCAATTGTTTCTTGTTGTTGCTGCTGATGATGATGGTGAGTAATACCGTCGTCCTTAGGTGAAATCTCCCGTAGCTTTGGAAGATTGTGAACACGTCAGAAAACCACGGAAATGAGAACCACGCCAGCGGAAATCGTGGTTTGACTGAAGATCCACGGAAAATTTGCCCCGTGTAATTGCTCCTTAACCCTTCCGCTGTGATTGGCACGGATTTGGCTTTCACTGGTAGCCTGGTAACATATAGTGTCAGGTCTTTCTCTGCCTCTGTGGTGGATAGTGGAGTGTTTCTCATGTGGTACTGGCATGCTGGATATCCCCTCCCAAGGTGCAGGACTTTACATTTTTCTTCATTGAATTGTAGCAGCCACTTTTTGCTCCATTCCTGTAGCTTGGTGATGTCTTCTTGTAGGAAATCCACAGTCAAGGGGTTAAATGAAGAAAATGACGAGTCTGTTGTCCCTTTGTAACTCAGAAACGGTGTATAATAACGAATATTCAGTGTTTTCGTTTATTTTTTTTTTTTTTATTTTTTTTTATCTACGCCTTCGTGGCTTAGTGGTTAGCCTGCCTAGCAACGAATCCACGGGCCTGGGTTCGAATCCTGGCCTAGGCTGTCGGCGTGCGGCTCACCCAACTGCTCATCCTCCCCTCCGGGCTGGTCGATTAATGAGCACCTGGGGAAGCTGGGGAAGGTAAACTGTGGTAACCCTGTGTCCCGGGGCGATGTGTTCTAACCCACCGCAGACTCAAGGGCCAGTGTGACGGAGATGAGCACCGCGGCCATGCGCAGCTATAGCGTACACCCCCGCTTTACCTTTATCTTTATTATTTCCTAACTGTATATTCTTGTAAGCTATCTTCCACTTCCATTTTCATTTTTAATCTATTTTCTTAACCTTTTAATCTTCTTCCCTAACTAATTTCCTAACTATCGTCCTCAAAATTCTCTTTTTTTTTTTTAAGCAGTTTATTTAATCATATATATCTAACTTTCCTTCATTATTTCCACTAAATTACCCTCCATTTTCATTATAACTTTATTCAATCTTTTTCTTATATTGTTTTATGCCGTATTTTCCTTCATCGCTTCAAAGCTATATCATCCACTGTACTACCTTCCACCTGCACTAATATTGTTTTATGCCGTATTTTCCTTCATCGTTTCAAAGCTATATCATCCACTATACTGCCTTCCACCTGCACTAATATTGTTTTATGCCGTATTTTCCTTCATCGCTTCAAAGCTATATCATCCACTATATTACTACCTTCCACCTGCACTAATATTATTTTATGCCGCATTTTCCTTCATCGCTTCAAAGCTATATCATCCACTATATTACTACCTTCCACCTGCACTAATATTATTTTATGCCGTATTTTCCTTCATCATTTCAAAGCTATATCATCCACTATATTACTACCTTCCACCTGCACTAATATTATTTTATGCCGTATTTTCCTTCATCATTTCAAAGCTATATCATCCACTATATTACTACCTTCCACCTGCACTAATATTATTTTATGCCGCATTTTCCTTCATCATTTCAAAGCTATATCATCCACTATATTACTACCTTCCACCTGCACTAATATTATTTTATGCCGCATTTTCCTTCATCGCTTCAAAGCTATATCATCCACTATATTACTACCTTCCACCTGCACTAATATTATTTTATGCCGCATTTTCCATTTTTCCTTCATCGTTTCAAAGCTATATCATCCACTGTACTACCTTCCACCTGCACTAATATTGTTTTATGCTGTATTTTCCTTCATCGTTTCAAAGCTATATCATCCACTATACTACCTTCCACCTGCACTAATATTGTTTTATGCCGTATTTTCCTTCATCATTTCAAAGCTATATCATCCACTATGCTACCTTCCACCTGCACTAATATTGTTTTATGCCGTATTTTCCTTCATCGTTTCAAAGCTATATCATCCACTGTACTACCTTCCACCTGCACTAATATTGTTTTATGCCGTATTTTCCTTCATCGTTTCAAAGCTATATCATCCACTGTACTACCTTCCACCTGCACTAATATTATTTTATGCCGCATTTTCCTTCATCATTTCAAAGCTATATCATCCACTATACTGCCTTCCACCTGCACCCCTCAGACCCTCCCTAACCAGCCAGCCAGCCCTCCTCGGCAGTGTAGCGTAAGGCACTAACGTCATTACAAAGAGCGGCCGCGTTCCCTCCCCTGCTGTATGTCCGCTGAGGGACCAATGAAGTCTGCGAATGGCCTTATGACTTGGTCCGAGTAGCGTTGGGCAGGGGAGGTTAAGCTGGGTTTGGCTAGGTGAGGTTAGGTTAGGTTAAGTTGCTCTAGGCTCGGCTTGTGTTAGGTTGTGTTTGACTAGGTTAGGTTAGGTTACGTTGGGCTAAGTTTGGTTTGGTTAGGTGGTTTTAGGGTAGGTTATGTTGCTTTAGACTCGGTTAGGATGTGTTAGGCTAGGTTAGGGTAGGATAGATTAAATTAGACTAGGGTTAGGTAAATTTAGGCTATATTAGATTAGGCTAGGTCAGGTTGTTCAAGGTTATGTTAATGTGTGTAGGTTAGGTTACGTTTTGTCAGGCTAAATTAGGCTAGGTTAGGTTCTTTAATTAAGGTTAGGTTAGGGTGTGTTAGGCTAAGTTAGGGTATGTTAGGCTAGGTTAGGGTAGCTTGCTTTAGACTCGGTTAGGATGTGTTAGGCTAATTAAGGATAGGATAGGTTAGGATAGGTTTGGTCAGGCTAAATTAGGCTAGGTTAGGTAAGGTTCGGGTGTGTTAGGCCATAGGTTAGGGTAGCTTGCTTTAAATTCGGTTAGGTTAGGGTTAGGTTAGGTTACTCTGTGTTAATCTAGGTTACGATAGGATAGGTTTGGATATAGCGTAGGTAAGGATGTGTTCAGCTTCGTTAGACTAGGCTAGGTTTAGATACAGGATAGGATTACCTTGGTTTAGCCTAGGAAGCGTCAGGCTAGATTAGGGTGTGTTAAAGCTAGGTTAAGTTAGGTTAGGTTTGGATATTAAATAGGATTAGCATAGGTTAGGGTTAAGTTAGGCTAGGATAGTTTTAGATGGATGTTAGG
Organism: Eriocheir sinensis; assembly: GCF_024679095.1. Taxonomy (NCBI): domain Eukaryota; kingdom Metazoa; phylum Arthropoda; class Malacostraca; order Decapoda; family Varunidae; genus Eriocheir; species Eriocheir sinensis. The sequence goes on from NC_066537.1 coordinate 12,039,676, forward strand.
CTTGGTTAGGCTAGATATAAAACAATTCTCTCTCTCTCTCTCTCTCTCTCTCTCTCTCTCTCTCTCTCTCTCTCTCTCTCTCTCTCTCTCTCTCTCTCTCAGAAGGTGAAAGACTGTATTAGTAATATTAGTAGCAGCACCCCAAGTCATATAAGTTTAAATGAGAGAGAGAGAGAGAGAGAGAGAGAGAGAGAGAGAGAGAGAGAGAGATTTTCTCTCTCTCTCTCTCTCTCTCTCTCTCTCTCTCTCTCTCTCTCTCTCTCTCTCTCTCTCTCTCTCTCTCTCTCTCTCTCTCGTTGTCTCCTTTCTTTTGTGTCGTTCCCAAACTTTTAAGACAAAACTTCTTAGTCATTGAACAGAACGAGTCACCTGGAACACACTCTCTCTCTCTCTCTCTCTCTCTCTCTCTCTCTCTCTCTCTCTCTCTCTCTCTCTCTCTCTCTCTCTCTCTCTCTCTCTCTCTCTCTCTCTAACTTATTACCAACATTGCTAATTCAGATTTCACGCCCTGAGAGAGAGAGAGAGAGAGAGAGAGAGAGAGAGAGAGAGAGAGAGAGAGAGAGAGAATTGGAGTGAGAATATTATGTATCACGTGGTTTTATCTTTCTCTTTTTCGTTTTCCTTTGTTCTTTCTTTCCTTTCTTTTTGTTCTTTTTCTGTTTTTTTCTTTTCCCTTTTTTTCTATCTTTCTCTTTGTACTTCATTGTTCCTTCTTTTATTGCCTTTTATTTTATTTTTATTCTGGGTGTTGTTTTAGTCTTCTTCTTCTTCTTCTTCTTTTTCTTCCTTCTTCTTTTCTTCTATTTTTTCTTTTTCTTCTTTTTCGTCTTTCTTTCCTACATTCGTTTTCTTCTTTTATCGTCTTTCTTTCCTTCTTCTTCTTCTTCTTCTTCTTCTTCTTCTTCTTCTTCTTCTTCTTCTTCTCCTCCTCCTCCTCTCGACCCATTTCTTCACGAGTATTTTTTTTTCTCGAACATTTTTTCTCTCCCAATTTTTTCCTCCATCCTTCAGGGAGGAAAAAAATAGAGAGGAACGAGGCCTGAGGAAAGACCGCCCCTCCATCACATTCTCTCTCTCTCTCTCTCTCTCTCTCTCTCTCTCTCTCTCTCTCTCTCTCTCTCTCGGGGGGATTTTGCTAACCCAACACGAAATGATGTTAAGAAACTTTCCCTTCTCTCTCTCTCTCTCTCTCTCTCTCTCTCTCTCTCTCTCTCTCTCTCTCTCTCTCTCTCTCTCTCTCTCTCTCTCTCTCTCTCTCAGCGTTGTTCTAATGAGTTAAGAGGAAATGGGAGGAGGATCAGGAGGAGGAGGAGGAGGAGGAGGAAGAAGACGAAGGAGAATTACCTCGATATTAAAGAGGAGAGGAAAATGGAGAATGTTTTAGCGGAGGAGAAAAATGAGAGAGGAGGATAATAAATAGGAGAGAGAGAGAGAGAGAGAGAGAGAGAGAGTAGTAATAGTAATAATAGAATTGATGGCATGATTGTTATAATGATGATGGAAACAGAGGAGGAGGAAGAAGGAAAGGAGGAGGACGAAGAAAAAAGAAGAGGAGGAGGAGGAGGAGGAGTTATATAAGAAGAAGTACCGAAACATTTGACAAGGACGCCAGAAAATAGTAATAGTAATAATAATAATAATAATAATAATAATAATAATAATAATAATAATAATAATAATAATAATAATGATAATAATACTCTTTGCAGGGACCTGAGTAACAATAACATCAAAAGTCTCAACGCCTCCCAGCTAGCGGGACTGACGAGCCTCAAGAAGCTGTGAGTAGTAGTAGTAGTAGTAGTAGTAGTATTAGTAGTATTAGTAGTAGTAGTAGTAGTAGTAGTTGTCGTAGTGATAGTTGTTAAATTAAGGGTGGTAGTGACCGTAGAATTTCATGTAGTTATATTTGTAGTAGTAGTAGTAGTAGTAGTAGTAGTAGTAGTAGTAGTAGTAGTTGTAGTAGTGAGAGTTGTTAAATTAAGGATGGTAGTGACCGTAGAATTTCATGTTATATTCTTTAGTAGTAGTAGTAGTAGTTGTTGTTGTTGTTGTTGTTGTAATAGTAGTAGTAGAGTAAGCTGTGATAGTAGTTTTATTAAAGAAATGTTAGAAGTAATAATAATAATAATAATAATAACGAAGATAATGATAATAATAACAATAACAACACCATTCCAGGAAGCTTGCCCGGAACCCTCTCTCGCGGCTCCATGAAGGAATACATGAAGAACTGCCGACCCTAAGAGTCATGTAAGTGTGTGTATGTGTGTGTGTGTGTGTGTGTGTGTGTGTGTGTGTGTGGCTATCCGTTTTCCATCCTTTAAACTTTACTTCTATCACTTCCTGTCATGTGGAGTCAAATAAAGGTGTTACTATAAAAATAATCTTACCGCTTCAGTACAGATTGGGCGCGAAAACCAGTGCCTTATCGAGTATTCAAAGAAAAATAATAATACCTCTAGTCTTCAATCTCCTCCTAACGCAATCTGTCATGTCAAAGAGAGGCGTTACTATAAAAAAATATTACCGCTTTAGTACAGATTGGAACCAAGTCAAAGTGCCTCTCAGAGTAATCAAAGCAGCAGACAAATAATTTACAATCTCTTCTCACCGCAACCTGTAGTACGGACGCCAGCTAGAGGGATTACTATAAAAAAAATCCTCCCGCGGAAGGACACATTGGAACCAATATTTAGTGCTTCACTGTAATCCAAACTTACTGTATTTCGAAAGTCTTTAATCTCACCGCGACCTATCATGAACATAGAAAAATAA
>NC_066537.1:12047453-12077453 GCF_024679095.1 Eriocheir sinensis
AGGGAGACTCATTCAAAATTCAAAGGGCGAAGAGAGAGGCTTGAAGGAGAGGGAAGGAAATGCAATAGAGAGAAAGGGATAAAATAGTAGTAGGAGGAGAGAGAGAGAGAGAAAGAGATAGACAGACAGATAGATAGATAGATAGATACATTAATAGGTAGATAGAGTTATTTGAGATGCACTAAAAACATACAATAATAACAATGACTACTTTTTGTATTGGAGTTTCATATTACAACTGTACCTCCTTTTTTTTATTCTGTCTTTAGTCTTCTTCCTCTTACTATTACCAAAGCACAACAACAACAACAACAACAACAAAAACAAAAACAATAAAATCTAACCTTCTTGTCCCTCCCAAAACCCCAAAACAACAATAGCAAGAACAACAATAAGAATAACAACCCCCAAAATAACCACAATAAGAACAATATCAACAACAAAAAACAACTCTTCTCTCCCTCTAATAACAACAAGAACCTAACCTCTTGCTCCCCCAAAAACTACAACCACAAGAAAAAGAAGAAAAACACCACCACCACCACTAACAACAACAACAACAATCTAACCCTCGCCTTTCCCTCCTCCCCTACAGATGGCCCGGGACTGTCTGTGGTGGAGCTGGAGCCCGGCCTAGACCAAGTGGTGTTCGCCGGGGACTCCCTTCGCCTGCGGTGCCGGGTGACCAGCGCGCAGGAGGATCACCGCGTGTCGTGGTCCAGGGGCAACACACACCTGCTGCCCCGCAAGCCCTCGCCCCACAACCACACCTCCGCCACCGTCACCGGGTACCTGGACCAGTACCAGCAGCGGGGCGGGGCTGTTGTCAGGAACACCTACCTGCCTGAGGCCATTGAAAGGTAAGGACACTAGTTATTTATTTACTTTTTAACAGCAGAGGAGACAGGTCAGGGGTAAGAAAATGATATAGAAAAAAAGTCCACTATATTGCTGCTTACCCAAACGGAGAAAAGTTTAGCAGAAGGGTTGTCAGGCTGGAGCAGAAGGGTTGTCAGGCTGGAGCAGAAGGGTTGTCAGGCTGGAGCAGAAGGGTTGTCAGGCTGGAGCAGAAGGGTTGTCAGGCTGGAGCAGAAGGGTTGTCAGGCTGGAGCAGAAGGGTTGTCAGGCTGGAGCAGAAGGGTTGTCAGGCTGGAGCAGAAGGGTTGTCAGGCTGGAGCAGAAGGGTTGTCAGGCTGGAGCAGAAGGGTTGTCAGGCTGGAGCAGAAGGGTTGTCAGGCTGGAGCAGAAGGGTTGTCAGGCTGGAGCAGAAGGGTTGTCAGGCTGGAGCAGAAGGGTTGTCAGGCTGGAGCAGGAGGGTTGTCAGGCTGGAGCAGAAGGGTTGTCAGGGTGGAGCAGGAGGGTTGTCAGGCTGGAGCAGAAGGGTTGTCAGGCTGGAGCAGAAGGGTTGTCAGGCTGGAGCAGAAGGGTTGTCAGGGTGGAGCAGGAGGGTTGTCAGGCTGGAGCAGGAGGGTTGTCAGGCTGGAGCAGAAGGGTTGTCAGGCTGGAGCAGAAGGGTTGTCAGGCTGGAGCAGAAGGGTTGTCAGGCTGGAGCAGAAGGGTTGTCAGGCTGGAGCAGAAGGGTTGTCAGGCTGGAGGAGGATAACGTGAACTTCTTCAGATCAGAGGTAGTTACGTATTCCTCTGTATGCTTGTTTTGTTTCTTTTAAGTAAATAAACAAAACACCTGTCTTGCCACAGCTACCACATGTTAACTATTGAGAGTGGCGGGTGGCTGTGCTGCCCTGAACCACATATATTTCTGCTATTATTGCACACATAAGCTGAAGGACCTTCAAAAACATACAAAAAAGATATTTATTTTCCTATTATTAATCTTGAGACCCATAAAAGGGCATCAAGGGAAAATAAAGAAATGATATAAGTGACCCAAACAGGCTCCCCTCAATGAGCAGACATGGATATGAAAAATAATGAGAGACAGTAACAACAAAGCAAAGACATGAATAAAAAAATGAGGGGACAAAAAAAATCCACCGTCTTACCAAAAAATATTCATTCACCATGTCGTCCCTTCCTCAGCCTGGTGGAGATCGAGGAGCTGAACGGTACGCACAGCGGTGACTGGTCGTGCCTGGTGCAGGGCCAGCAGGGTAACCACACACGTACCGTCAGCATCTACGTCATCGCCCACGACACCAAGTACTGCCCCATGAACGGTGAGTAGGGGGGAGAGGGAGGGAGGGAAGGGAGGAAACTGAGAGGAGGGAGATGGCGGAAGAGATTGATTGGTTGATTTTGATTTATTTGCAGCGGCCATGTATGTACAATAAATACATTCGGTCTACTCTTATATACTGGTACATAAGTTAAAAAGGGAAGGAAAGGAAAGGGAACAGAGGTAGGAAGGAAAGATCATGTAACTCAAGAAGGAAAAAGGGAGGGAAATGAAACAGAGAGAGAAAAAGGGGAGAAAACGAAGCTGAGAGTAGAGAAAGAGAGAAAGGGATGGAAATATAATTGTGAGATGAGAGAGGGAGATAGGGAGAAAAATTAAACAGAGAGGAAAGGGAGGAAGAGAAGAAACTTAAACTGAAAAAAGAGGAAGAAGGGAAGGAAATTTTATTGAGCGAAGGAGAGAGACAGAGAAAGGGATGAAGAAACTGAATGAAAGGTGCAGTCATTCAGTACTCAAAGGAATAAGAGAGAGAGGATATGAATAAGAGAGAAGAAAACTCAGTAGTAAAAGAAACTGAAAATGGGAAACTGAATGAAAGGTACAATCATTCAGTACTCAAAGGAATAAGAGAGAGGCTTGTATATGAGAGACGAAAACTCAGTAGTAAAAAAGACAAAAAGCAGAGAGGAAAAGTGAGAGAGAGGGAAAGAAAGTGAGAGAGAGGGAAAGAGAGGTCCCGTTCAGTTACACCTACACACACACACACACACACAATCAACACCCCATCACCCACACATCCTTATCAGTTTCATCCTTCCCTCAGCCACAAATGACAACAAAGGGTCCTACGTGTGGCCGAGGACCGTCGCCGGCGTGCGCGTGGAGCTCGCCTGCGCCGGCCTCGTCCCCCCACACCAGCGTGGCTCACACAAGTTCACCTCCAAGACAGCCACCACCACCTCCACCTCCTCCATCACCGTAGGGAAGCACCAGCAACACCAACGGACACCACTCAACACCGCCTCTGCCCTGCGCTCACCCCGTCGGAGAGTCGCGGAACACACCTGCTCGGAGGATGGTCGGTGGGAGACCCTCAACACCGCCACCTGTCCTTTTGTCTCGGAGACGACGAAGATTCTTGAACAGTTTGCCCTGACGAATGTTTTTGCGAGTAAGACGAACCTGGTGGACAGCGCTCGGTCGCTCCGGAACTTCACGCGGGAGGGGAAGAACCTGCAGGACCCAATGGACGTGGTGTTCCTGGCCAAGACCGTGGAGCAGTACACCGGCCTCCTCACGACGCTCTCCGGCCCCAAGGAAACGGCCGACACGCTCATCGACATCATCAGCGCCTCCATGTCTGCCACTAAGGGTATGTGGAAGGCAGAGCAAATATAACCTTAGCCATATATCATCATCATCATTATCATTTAACGTCCATTTATTCCCTATGGTGGGGTTGGACGGGATATGAGCCTCCTCCTCTGTTGCCGCTCCATAGCCATTTCATATATAGCGAAAAGAAATGACTAGTGGTAATTATCTTTTATGTTGGCAGCTGTTATTTTACCCTTGTTCATATAGGGGTTCATGGGGGGGTATAGTGGGTTGGGGTGGACTTGATGCCCTTTTTGGTGTTACTTGGCACCACTGTTTAGGTTTTTCCAAAGAATATAAGTTAATTTTTTTCAGTCTTTCTAAACTGTATGGTAGGTTTGCAAGCTCTTGGATAATCTTAGTCATTCTTCTCTGTATTGCCCCTAGGGAATCTGTATCCTTTCTGTAATAGGGGACATCAAAACTCTGTAATAGGGACATCAAAACTCTTTCTGTAATAGGGACATCAAAACTCTGTAATAGGGAGATCAAAACTCTTTCTGTAATAGGGACATCAAAACTCTTTCTGTAATAGGGACATTAAAACTCTTTCTGTAATAGGGACATTAAAACTCTTTCTGTAATAGGGACATTAAAACTCTTTCTGTAATAGGGACATCAAAACTCTTTCTGTAATAGGGACATCAAAACTCTGTAATAGGGACATCAAAACTCTTTCTGTAATAGGGACATCAAAACTCTGTAATAGGGACATCAAAACTTTCTGTAATAGGGACATCAAAACTCTTTCTGTAATAGGGACATCAAAACTCTGTAATAGGGACATCAAAACTTTCTGTAATAGGGACATCAAAACTCTTTCTGTAATAGGGACATCAAAACTCTTTCTGTAATAGGGACATCAAAACTCTTTCTGTAATAGGGACATCAAAACTCTGTAATAGGGACATCAAAACTCTTTCTGTAATAGGGACATCAAAACTCTTTCTGTAATAGGGACATCAAAACTCTGTAATAGGGACATCAAAACTCTTTCTGTAATAGGGACATCAAAACTCTGTAATAGGGACATCAAAACTCTTTCTGTAATAGGGACATCAAAACTCTTTCTGTAATAGGGACATTAAAACTTTCTGTAATAGGGACATCAAAACTCTTTCTGTAATAGGGACATCAAAACTCTTTCTGTAATAGGGACATCAAAACTCTTTCTGTAATAGGGACATCAAAACTCTTTCTGTAATAGGGACATCAAAACTCTTTCTGTAATAGGGACATCAAAACTCTTTCTGTAATAGGGACATCAAAACTCTTTGTAATAGGGACATCAAAACTCTTTCTGTAATAGGGACATCAAAACTCTTTCTGTAATAGGGACATCAAAACTCTTTCTGTAATAGGGACATCAAAACTCTTTCTGTAATAGGGACATCAAAACTCTTTCTGTAATAGGGACATCAAAACTCTTTCTGTAATAGGGACATCAAAACTCTTTCTGTAATAGGGACATCAAAACTCTTTCTGTAATAGGGACATCAAAACTCTTTCTGTAATAGGGACATCAAAACTCTGTAATAGGGACATCAAAACTCTTTCTGTAATAGGGACATCAAAACTCTTTCTGTAATAGGGACATCAAAACTCTTTCTGTAATAGGGACATCAAAACTCTGTAATAGGGACATCAAAACTCTTTCTGTAATAGGGACATCAAAACTCTTTCTGTAATAGGGACATCAAAACTCTTTCTGTAATAGGGACATCAAAACTCTTTCTGTAATAGGGACATCAAAACTCTCTCTGTAATAGGGACATCAAAACTCTCTCTGTAATAGGGACATCAAAACTCTGTAATAGGGACATCAAAACTCTCTCTGTAATAGGGACATCAAAACTCTCTCTGTAATAGGGACATCAAAACTCTTTCTGTAATAGGGACATCAAAACTCTTTCTGTAATAGGGACATCAAAACTCTTTCTGTAATAGGGACATCAAAACTCTTTCTGTAATAGGGACATCAAAACTCTTTCTGTAATAGGGACATCAAAACTCTTTCTGTAATAGGGACATCAAAACTCTTTCTGTAATAGGGACATCAAAACTCTTTCTGTAATAGGGACATCAAAACTCTTTCTGTAATAGGGACATCAAAACTCTGTAATAGGGACATCAAAACTCTTTCTGTAATAGGGACATCAAAACTCTTTCTGTAATAGGGACATCAAAACTCTTTCTGTAATAGGGACATCAAAACTCTTTCTGTAATAGGGACATCAAAACTCTTTCTGTAATAGGGACATCAAAACTCTTTCTGTAATAGGGACATCAAAACTCTTTCTGTAATAGGGACATCAAAACTCTTTCTGTAATAGGGACATCAAAACTCTGTAATAGGGACATCAAAACTCTGTAATAGGGACATCAAAACTCTGTAATAGGGACATCAAAACTCTTTCTGTAATAGGGACATCAAAACTTTCTGTAATAGGGACATCAAAACTCTGTAATAGGGACATCAAAACTCTTTCTGTAATAGGGACATCAAAACTGAACAGCATAATCCAGGGGCAGCCAAACCAGTGCCAAGTACAATTTAAAGATAACTTCTGAGCTTCGGTTGCTTACACTTCTCGAAATACAACCCAAGATTTTATTTGTGCAGTGTCTGGTCATAATGCAGTGATTTCTGGGTCGAAGGTCAGAACTCACATACACACCCAAATCTCTTTCGTATCGGGAATGATCAACAACTGTTATTTGTTGTGTAATTACTTTATGGTTTATTTCTTCCCACACTTAGGAGTTCTCATTTGTCAGTAACCTAACCTAACGTAGCCATACCCTAACCTAACCTAACCTAACGTAGCCATACCCTAACCTAACCTAACCTAACCTAGCCATACCCTAACCTAACCTAACCTAGCCATACCCTAACCTAACCTAACCTAACCTAACCTAGCCATACCCTAACCTAATCTAACCTAACCTAACCTAGCCATACCCTAACCTAACCTAACCTAGCCATACCCTAACCTAATCTAACCTAGCCATACCCTAACCTAATCTAATCTAACCTAACCTAGCCATACCCTAACCTAATCTAACCTAACCTAACCTAGCCATACCCTAACCTAATGTAGCCATACCCTAACCTAATCTAACCTAACCTAACCTAGCCATACCCTAACCTAACCTAACCTAACGTAGCCATACCCTAACCTAATCTAACCTAACCTAACCTAGCCATACCCTAACCTAATGTAGCCATACCCTAACCTAATCTAACCTAACCTAACCTAACCTAGCCATACCTTAACCTAACCTAACCATACCATACTCCTAACCTAACCCTATGTTCGTGTCTCTCCAGGGCGGCACACTCATAAAAGCCATTTAGTTCCTGTTCATGTGTCAGGGTTGTTGTTTGAAGTGATTAGTCATCCTGTTTTTGTGTCATCAGCAAACTAGAGTAATTGCAACCACAGCTAACCTAACCTTACATCAACCACAGCTAACCTAACCTTACATCAACCACAGCTAACCTAACCTTACATCAACCACAGCTAACCTAACCTTACATCAACCACAGCTAACCTAACCTTACATCAACCACAGCTAACCTAACCTAACCTAACCCTCCACAGCACTCCTGGCCCAAGCAGAGGAAGTGGACAGGTCATGCGCCCGGCTGGTGGGGTGTTTGTGGAAGGTGGCGTCACACTTCCCCTCCCTCCAGCATGCCAAGGCCCCCCACCTGGAGATGCACCAGTACTCCCGCCACCCCAGCACCTTCTCCGGCCGCACCTGCACCTGGTACCGACGCAGCGCACACTCCACCGAGCGACACTTCCGGTGCAACACTAATAACTACTCCAAGTTGTACAGGTGAGTTGTGTTGTGTTGTGATGCGTTGTCTTGTTGAGGTGAAACAAAGTAATAATATAAATAGGAGTAGCAGAAGGAGCAAGTAAAGACATTGGGTCACATTCTTAAACATTTCGGCGCCCAAACACATGTTTGACAAGCCCCTCACAGGAGTTTTGAGCATATCCATGGGTGGTTTTATAAACCTGATGGTAGTTTGACCCTTCTTCTGTACAGATAACTCTCGGTTTACGCGAGTATTGTGTCCTTGAAGAGGTCGCGTAAATCAAAAACAATGTAAATCAAACAAGAGGTAGGTTTCTATCGAAAAATAAATATTCACTTCATTCAGTGAAGAGAGAGAGAGAGAGAGAGAGAGAGAGAGAGAGAGAGAGAGAGAGAGAGAGAGAGAGAGAGAGAGAGAGAGAGAGAGAGAGAGAGAGAGAGAGAGAGAGAGAGAGAGAGAGTATATCCATATCACCGAGATATCCACTCAGGCACTCAGTCTCGGCCTCACTCATGTGAGGAAGAAATGAGGGACACCATGAGCGACTGGCTAGTATTGGTACAGGTACCGAGCAGTCTGGTACCGGTACCGTATTGTATAGCTGGTACCGTTAGTACCGGTACTAGTATGGTAGTACCGCTACCTGCCCACCCCTGTTGTTGAGTAGCGTGGCAGCGTGGGTACTGTATTGTTGTTTAAGTGGCGCGCGGGAAGAACTGAGCTCAGCTGTGTGGCCGCAGCGCCATGTGAGTCCAGTTGCGTGAGACATCTGGTGGCCACTCCATAAAATATCGCGTATAAGTGAAAAAAACGTGTAAATTAAACATTTATTTGGATTTTGGACCCCGTGTTATTTCAAAAACATGTAAACCAAATTCGCGTAAGTCGAGAGTTACCTGTACCATGAACCCTAAAAAAACACTCATTAGAACCCGATTTGTCTCCTTTATAGCCTTTAGATATACGTAGTTGATGTGGGAGGTGGAAATGTCTGAGAAAACTGACCATAATTATTCCCTTTCCTTCTACAGTAGCGACGACGAGATCCTAGACGCCCAGATCCAGGTACCCTCCAGCCTCTTCTCCCATGGGCAGCCCTTCCTCCTCTCCTCCACCTCCCCTGCTCCCCCCAACACCACCGAGGATGAACCTACCCCATCCCCGCCACCCCAGAACCCCGTCCAACTCCAGTTCTTCGTCTACAACACCGCCAAGTTGTTCCCGAGAGTGGCTGATCAGGGGGACGATTTGGACTCGTGGGAGGTGACGAGTCCGGTGATTGGGGTGCGGGCGAGCACTGCCGGACAGGATGGAGGTGAGGGTGTGGCTGTGGAGGATCCCGGGACGTTACTGGTGGAGGACAGTGTGTACGTGACGCTCCGCTCGGCCATCTACAGCTACAGCATCAAGCCGGTGTGGTGGCGGGCCAATGCCTCGGCCGGTGGGCGAGGGGAGTGGACCAACGATGGCTGCAAGATCGTCAAGATGCACAACTCGCTGGTGGTGTTCCGCTGTGACCGCCTGGCGCACTTTGGTCTCCTCCAGGATATGGCTGCGCGTTACCGGGGCCGGGGCGGGGCGGAGGAGGGGGCGGCATTCAGACCCAGTGCTCCGGGGGTGTATGTTGGTAGTGCCGTATGTGCCGCCTTCCTCATGGCCTCGATTGCCACCTGGGCCGCACACCACAGCCGCATCGCCACTGCCAGCAAGAACAAGCACTCCCTCCTCAATACATGGGTGGCGCTGCTCCTCCTGGTGGCACTCTTCACCGCCGGCGCCCACCAGACACACCACCGCCCACTGTGCCAGGGTGTCGGGGTGGCCCTGCACTACCTCACCACCTGCGTGCTGCTCTGGACCACTGTCACCGTCACCAACCTATACAAGAAAGTGGCCAAGGCTCTCCGGCCCCCCGCTCCACCAGAAGAGGCCCCCCCGGATGTCCCCCTGCCCCCCAAGCCCATGCTGCGGTTCTATTTGGTGGGTTGGGGTATCGCGCTCATCCTCTGTGGCATCTCGGCAGCCGTCAACCTCCACCAGTACGCCGGTTACAGCTTCTGCTTCCTGGCTTGGGGGCCGAGTCTGGGCGCGTTTGTGGCCCCGACGGCCGCCCTCACACTCATCCTGGCCACCTTCTTCCTCCTCACCCACTGCTCCCTCAGGCAAGTCTTCCTCCTTTGTTGCTGTAGAATGAACACAGACTTGAAGAGGGCCTTCAAGAAGATCTGTATGTTTTAGTTTCTCGAATTTTTCTCTCCTATGTTCTTGTTTATCTCTTTTTAAAGGTAATTTCTCTTAATTTTCTCTTGGCTGAGTGATATGTTAATTTCCTTGCGGGCCAAGCCTCATGAAGTTGTAGTGATTAATAATAGTAATAGTAATTATGTGTGATGCCAGTGGAAGCATAACATGATTCATCTGTTATTAACCTTGTACTACAACGTTGCCGAGTGCCTTAAGAATAGCAGAACCTCCACTGCCCATGAGACACAATGAATGCTGGTCTTAAGGGTTTTGATTAGCTGAAAGTTTTTGATTGGTTAGTCATAAATGCTGAGCCCTGGACCCCAACAACCCTTCACCCAGCTCTGGGGACACCTGTATGTGTGGAGTAACTCCCAAAACTATCATTAAAAGCATTGACTGTACAGTCTGGCACAATGGATAATGTTGCTAAACTCATGTTGCCTGAGGTGGCGCACAAATGTTGACGGATGCTTGAATTCACCACTGTCTCATCATGAGCTGGACTCATGAGTGCCAGTAAGTACCCTCCCATTTAGAGCAAGGTCTTCATCGTCAATCTCTGGGTACAGCCAGTACCTCATACACCACACACCCCATCTCCCTTGCTCAAGAGGGGACAGTAACCACTCTTTGTCTGCCAAAATATCTTGGCCTGAGCAGGGCTCGAACCTCGGCCTGCCAGGCCAGAACCTGGCCAGGCAGAGCCTTAGTCCACTGAGCTATTTGAGTGGTGTGTGTGTGTGTGTGTGTGTCATGATCATGCCTCCCACAGGTCGCTGCGTGCTGCCTACCCTGCCACGGCAGCCGCCACTGCCGAGACCACTGAGCTGGAGCTGCTGGATGCTGCATCGCCGGGGTCCGAGGCGGTGGGTGGCGGTGCAGCGGCAGAGGAGGTGAGTCTTGCATCGCGGGACACAGCAGCCAGCGTGACGGACGGCCAGCACAGTCCCCTGACACAGCTGCGTGCGCATGCTGTCACGCTGCTGCTGTTTGGCCTCACGTGGACGGCGGCGGCCATCACCACGGCGGCGCCCTTCCAGGAGGTCATCCCGCACCACACCGCCGTCTTCAGTGCCATCTACGCCATCTGCGCCTCCAGCCTCGGCATCTTCATCTTCGTGTTCTTCTGTCTAAGTCGCGGTGATGTGTGGGAGGCGTGGCGGGGCTGGCGGTGGGGCGGGCTGCTGCCGCGGCGGGACAGGAAGGAGGAGGAGGAGGTGCGCCTCACCTCGGCGCTGGCCAACAACACCACGGTGGCAGCGCAGAACAACCAGCCCGGCGCGCGGTCCAGCGAAGTGCGCGGCCCCCGCGATGCACCCTCCACGCACAGCCTGGAGTCCTCGCAGACCCACAACACCAACAAGTCCTCGTCCGTGTCCCAGAGCATCCTCACCTCCACTAAGGGCGAGGGCGTGGTGGTGGCCAAGACCGCCAACAACCTGCAGCTGCTGAGCCTCGGCGCCATGACCAACGACCTGCACTATGCCCCGGAGATCTTCTACAACCCCAAGCAGGCCGGCGTGGCCAAGCGGTTCTTCCAGAAGCAGCGGCTGCGCCAGATGGTGAAGCAGAATAACCTGGAGGTGAACCGCACCGACAGCGACTGTAACTCCACCGTGTACCGCCCCAAGATGTCGCGGCCCCTCAACACCGAGATCAAAACCCATAACGCCTTCGACCCTGCCTGCCTCGGGGCGTCCAGCAAGGTGAACAACACCAACATCCACGTGGACGGAGTCTTCAACTACATGGGCGGCGAGATGCGGCAAGGCAGCAGCAAGCAGGCCAGCAAGGACCCCACGCCCGAGGTGCTGTGCGTGCTGGGCCCCGCGCCGGACCTGTACCCGGTGGGGCGGGGCGGCGAGGGGGAGCGGGGCTGGTCCACCATTCCTCGCAAGCCCCGGGCCTTCATGGAGGAGCCTCTCAGCCCCCTGCGGCGCGGCGGCTCCTTCCCCAGCATCACGGAAGAGGGCGGGAGTCGGGGTGACTCCCGCGCCCCCAGCCAGACCTCCACCCTGGACCAGCCCCCTTACCCTCCCCCCGAGCCCCCGCCCCAGCAGCATCCCCGCCTCTACAGCTTCCCGCCCCCCGGGCCGGGCCCCCACTACCACCACCACCATCACATGCAGGGCACTGAGGACGAGCCGCCGTCTCGCAAGGCGCGGGGAGCCTTCACTCCTGAGCAGGGCGAGCGACCTGACCCCGCCAGCGAGCACCCTCGCCCCGGCCGCCCCAACCGCTATAGGCCGGGGCGGGAGCGGCCCCGCCCTGGCAGGAACAAACGGCGGCCGATGAGGGTTCGCGGCGGGGGCGTGGGCGGGGTAGGGGCCGGCGAGGGGCGGGAGGAATGGACGGATGACAACTCTCCGCCCGTCATCATCAATCTGTCGCCGGGGGACGCCGGCCGCTCCTCGGGCTCTGACAAGGACGCCGTCGGCCATCAGTTTATGCCCTTCCCCGTCCACGCCCGCTCTGCCACGCCCCCGGGGGCCCCGCGGGGCATGTTGGACCAGCGGGCACACCCCCAGGACCCCGCCACCCTTATGTGTATGGACCTGACGTGGCCACACGTCATGGCCTCAACTATGGCCCCCGACCACTCGGGGCGGGGCAGGTCCGACCCCGCAGCCTGCCAGTGTCTGCACGGATTCCCGCCGGGGCTGGAGGGCCCTACGGGGCTGGGCGTGTGCTGCGAGGCGGAGGATGCGGGCGCGGCAAGCTGGGACAGTGAGGGGGGCGAAGGGTACTGGTGCGCGGGGGGCGGGGAGCAGCGGGCCAGCGCCTGTGAGGTGAGCGGCTGTGACGCCTCCAGCCTGTGTGGCGGCGGCCTCTCCGGCAGCAGCAGCAGTGGCAGCAGCAGTGGCAGCTGTGGCGGCGGCGGCGGCGAGGCCAGCGAGGGGGGCAGCGTGGACCCGGCGGTGGGCACGAGTCCCCGCGGCAGCGTCAACATCTCCGACTCGCCCTACGACTCGCCGCTGCACCGCCTGCACCAGAACACGCCGGACAGCGGCTCGCTAGACTCGGGGCTCCTCAGCTCCCCCGGCAGGCCCCCGCCAGTCCACGGGGCGGCCCCGGGACCCCTACAGGGTGAGGCCACCACCAGCGCCGAGTCCCTCAACCTGCCCCGGGACCCCCCCACCCCCTCCCCCCCGGCCTGCTACCTCACCAACAGTTCGGCGGAGACGGTGCTGCGGCGGAGCGACCACGGCGGGGCGGACAGCGACGAGGGCACGGGGCGGGGCGACGAGGGCATGCCGGGGGCGGGGGAGGGGAAGGGCGCGGCCAGGATGAAGGGGCAGGAGAACGGGCAGCGGGGGAGTGACGGGGAGCTGGAGGAGGAGCCGGAAGCCAACCCCAAGCGGGAGACCTGTGTGTAGGGACCCCGCCCCGCCCCGCCCCGCAACCCCGCTCAACCCCATCCTCCTGTCCCGTAACTGCCCCGCCACCCTTACCTGTATTTATTGACGCTTACCTGCCCCGCCCCGCCTCGTCCCATCTAATCCCAGTGAGACTGACAACAGTCGGCGCCCCTGCCCTCACCTCGCCCTCTCTCCCTCCCTCCCTCCTCTCTTCCTCTCCTCTCCTCTCCCCCTCACACACCAGTAGGCCAGTCACCCCCTCCCCCTACTCCATAGTCCCCCCCCTCCCCAACCTTATCACTTCACCCTTCACCCCTCTCTTCCCCCCCTCGTCACGCCCCTCCCCCCTCACGGGTCTCATTTCCGCCTCATAGGAACACACACACACACACACACACACACACGCACACACACACACACACACACACACACACACACACACACACACATATTACTGAACAAATTGACCAAAAATTATCATTATTATTATCATTATCGAGGAAATATTTTTGTATGGAAAGCTTATAAACATCATAACTATTTTCCTCGTAAAAGATTCATTATTTCCTTTTTTTCTGTTGACTAAAAAGAAAAAAAAAACTAAACACGAACAGAAACTTAAGCAACACTTCAAGAAACACAAAAATAAATTAATACTGAACCCTTTTTTTTATCAAGACGTCATGCCTCCCCGTCAAGATGTAAATATATATCATAATAATAATAATAATAATAATAATAATAATAATAAAAGGCAAAAACTCCACTATTACTAATTATTACTATTATTATATAAACGAAATACTAAATAAACAAAAGATCTATTATATATATTGTCTATAAAACACAAGGATGAACAAAACAACTGCGCAGCGCCGGCCTGTGACCCTGCTTATAACAATGCTCACTAGATGGCAACACTCGTTCTTTTACCTCCTTATCGTGACAGCATGAAATGGAGAGATTTGGCATTAGTTTTTCGGTAATTACTAGTCACCTATAACCTTTTAATGACGAAAATGTATTGGATTGTATTCTTTATCGATTGTAGGTGAAAAAAATATTAATAGGACGTGTTTCCATATAGCCTAAAGAAATAGCGTCGACGAAACTGTTGCCAATTCGCGATCATTCTTTACGCAGAGTCACCGGCGCGGACCACTATCATACTACTTTACTATTGTCAACTATTTTTACCACCACCACTACCACCACTACTCCCCACCACCCACCACCACCACCACACCTAACACCACCTTGAGTCTTAATTACCAACACCATAACCCCTCCCGCAGCAGGATAACCATGGACGGGGACTGTTTGGGGCAGCGACACACAGAGGGCAGCACTGTGAACCCACCCAGAGCCTAAGTCGGTATTCTTCAACGCTTTCAACTCTCGCATCAGTTAATTCTAAAGTCCAAAAAAGAGGTTATATTCTTTCTCATGAGTATTGTTTCACGTTCAGAGTATAGAAGCCTTGCCAGACTACCACCAGGGTCAGAAAACTACCTATGGAAAAGCCTGGAAGCCCTACGAAAGCCTTGTCAAATGTGTGCGCTTGAGCGAAGAGATGTTCGATAATATTGGCTCATAGAATAGAAGGAATAGAAGAATTTGGCAACCTTCATCTCAGGCGCCATGTTTCTACCAAATCAATGCGCGAAATTCATATTGCTACTGATATATTTTTTTTTGTGTGTGCTTCTGGTATAGTAACGATCCAGAAGAATTAAGTATAGCACAAAAACAAAACTATATTATCAGAATCAATTTGAATTTCCCGCGGTTCTTTTGGTGGCAACATGGCGCTTATGGTAAGATTGGCAAAGTTCTCGTATTCCATGGCTCTGATAATCGTGTTTTGGAGGAGTTATCGTACACTTGGAAACGCTAGAGGGAGGGTTGTATTAGGCTACGGTGCTGCCCCCTAGCGTGAAGTGGTCCAAATAGTTTCCTTTTTTTAACCTATTCTTCGTTTTTCTTCCCTTGGAGTGGAGTCAAGATGCATTTCAAGGCAGCCAGTCAGTATTTAAGTCTCCTTAGGGCATTTTAGAAGCCTGTGTTCGTTTGTTTGTTTGTTTTTATATATATTGATGTGTGTGCAATTTTTTCCGTGTGTGGATTTTTTATTTTGTATTTTTGAATCGCGTGTTTGTGTTTTTTCTATTATAAAGTGCAGAGGTATTGTTGTTATCATTATTGTACGCCTGATATATTTATTCTTTTTTACCTTTCATTCTCTTTCTTTGTTTCTTTCTCGTAGTGTTTTGTAGAACGTGTGACAAGTCTATTTCGCGTAGTTTCTCTCTCTCTCTCTCTCTCTCTCTCTCTCTCTCTCTCTCTCTCTCTCTCTCTAAGTAATTCTCAAGGTTGTAATGTTTTCTTTGCCTTTCTTTCTCTTTTTTCTCTTCTTATTTCCTTCCTTCCTTTCCATTTCTTCCTCTCCCTTCTCTTTTATTACTTTTTTTTCCCTTCCTTTCTCCTCCCTCTGTTTTCCTCTCCTTTCCTTTCCTTTCCTTTATTTTCGTTTCCTTTCTTCCTACCTACCTCTATCTATACCTACAATCCCTTTCCTTTCCCTTCCTTCCTTCCTTTTCCTTCCTTCCTTCCTTCCATGTTATTAGTACACACTAGGGCATTACTGATACTTTTTTTCATATAGTCTAGAACAGAATGCTTATAATAAAACCTTCCTTCCTTCCTTTCCTTTCCCTCCTTCCCTTCCTTCCTTCCTTCGTTAGTTTTCCTCCTCATAGTTTTAATAGAGTTTTTCGAGTCGTGTGTGTGTGTGTTTTTTGGCAGTCTAATAATAATAAAAAAATAACCCAGAGAGAGACTTTTTCGCTCTCTCTTATTAGTCTATACATAATCCATTACCTTAGATAGTCATGTTTTTTCTTTACCTTTTTTCTTCTTCTTTTTATAACTATTTTTTGTCTCGTGTTTGTACATAGATCATCGCTCGCGTGTGTGTGGGTCTGGTTTATAAGGACGATGTGTACAATGAATGTGAGTTTTAATTGGACTCCACTCATTATCCTCCCGGTAGTTATATTTTTAATTAGAATATAGATGGCGAGGGACGATTTTTTTTTTTTTTTACCGTAGATGATGAGGGATTAGAAAAGCTGTTTATATATGTTTGTGTAGTTGGCAACACTTTTTTCCTATTTTTTCGTTCCTTATATTTAACCTCATTTCTTTTTATTTTTCTTTACTTCCCTCATATCTTTATTTATTTAGTTAGTCCCCTCTATTCCTTCATTCTTTACATTTTCCCCTATTTCTTTTCCTTTTCCTTATTTCCCTCATTTCTTTTCTATTTCTTTACTTCCCTCATATCTTTATTTATTTAGTTAGTCCCCTCTATTCCTTCATTCTTTACATTTTCCCTTATTTCTTTTCCTTTTCCTTATTTCCCTCATTTCTTTTCTATTTCTTTACTTCCCTTATTTCTTCTTTATTCCTTTACTTCCTTCATTTCTTTTTTTTATTTATTTACTTCCCTCATTTATTTTCATTGCTTTACTTCCCTAGTTTCTCTTCTATTTCTTTACTTCCCTCGTTTTTTTTACCATTTCCTTACATCCCTCATTTCTATTTCTTTACTTCATGCTATTTTTTTTCTTTCCTCTCATCGTTAGTATTCAATGTCCGGTGCTGCCCTCTAGCGTCGAAATATATGAGAAGCTTTGAAATTATCCCAGTATGTAGCATTTCATTTTTTTTTTTTTTTAGTTTACTAATGCAAACGATAGTACCCAAAAAAGTATCCCATTATTTAGTATTCCAAAAGAAGGTAGTGCATCAGTTCTTTTGCTTATTAGTGAGTAGTTATGATTTTATTGCGTTCTTGGTGAGTTCCACGATGACTATGAATATGAAGACTTCTGGAGTGTAAGTCAGAAGGTAAGTCAGTAAGTTCGCTGGTGTAATAAAAGTGATTGATTTAGTTTATAATATATTAGCGTGTAGGTGTGTTTTTGAGAATGGGAAAAGAGGGCAAGTCTCACGATTATAATGTTGAGAATGGGAAATGGGGGCAAGTTTCACGATTATAATGTTGAGAATGGGAAATGGGGGCAAGTCTCACGATTATAATGTTGAGAATGGGAAATGGGGGCAAGTCTCACGATTATAATGTTGAGAATGGGAAATGGGGGCAAGTCTCACGATTATAATGTCTGTATATAAAAGGAATTTGTGAACAGATAGGCAGGCAAAAGGCATACAAGTTAAAACGAAGGCTAACTGGTTAAAAAAAGGGTGCATTCTATAGTAGCTAGTGTCCCTTCCTTTCTATATATAATTACACTATTGCTGTACCGGTTATATATCACAAGGCTGCAAAACGAAGCGAAGGTGAGAGGCGTCAAATTTTAGAGACTACTCGTAAGTATTTCTATAAGTTGACAAAATGATCTTTAACGAAAATGAGATAGTTATATTTTGTTATTGTAAGGAGAATATTATTTAAGCAGCTCAAAGGCAATGACAAATAAAACAAAAGAAGTCCGATAAGCGCTACTCCTGAAAAATTAAAATGTCAAATGCACTCACTTTACAGTTTTATGGGATAATTGCGAAAATAAAAAGGTGGTTTCATGAGACAAGGAAGGGGTTAAAGTTATTTTCTTTCGTAAATTAAAAAAAAGTAAAGGGAACCAACCAACGGCCCACGCAACGTTGCTAGATTGTCGTACTCCTCCTCCTATGTTTGCCGATTTCCGACCCCAAAACTGCCTCCTCGACCCCAATAACTGCCTTCATATATAGTTATCGTAAAAATGGCTAATTATTGGTGCGTTTTGGCAATAGCTATGGCTCAGAAACCAAAAAATACGATCCTCTGAGTACGATAATCTGGCACACTGGGCCCACGCAGCGTTACCATATTACCGTACTCAAACCATCGCATTCATCAGTTCCAGGGCCCAAAACTTTCGTAGGCACACAGATAACGCGATTCTAGTTAAAGTTATCGTTAAAAGCGTTACTTGTTGGTGTTTGTTTCCTATAGCTGTGAGTCAAAAACCGAAAAATACGATGTGCTGAGTACGACAATTTGGTAACGCGACGAATCTGTGTGTTTACATCTCGTGGCGTCGAGCTCCATGCGGTTCCCTGCTGGGCCGCCTCGCTGTTTCCCGCTCGAGACTTGCGGTTCGAGCTTGCGTTGCCCCAGACAGCGACAGGTGGTGAATTTTGTGACTTTGTGGCCCGAGCGGCGAGTGTGTGGGAAACCTGCTGGACTCGGACGGCGAAAGTGAAGCGTGAGGAGAGCGGGAAGGAATAGTGGCGGGAGTGTTATGGTAAGTAGCGAGTCTTGAGTCTTGTAATTACTGTTTGGAATGAATGAATGTGGGATTTTGGTTCTTATGGTTGATATTCTCAGACGCGCTTCTTCCTTTCACTTCAGCAAATTCCAAAGGCCGAAAAGGAGATTGATTAAGTTCTGAATTATAAGTATTTTTTTTCACGTTCATGGTACAGAAGAAAGGTCACAAAACTACCCCCGGAAATGACAACTACGAAAACCCTGTCAGCAGCGTTACCAAATTATCGTACTCAGCCACGCAGCACATTGTATTTTCCGGTTTCTGAGTCACAGCTATCGCAAACAAACACCAATAAGTAACGCTTTTAACGATAACTTTAACTGGAATCTCGTTATCTGTGTGGGTAGGAGAATTTTGGGCCCTGGAACTGAAAAATGCGATGCTTTGAGTACGATAATATGGTAACGCTGCCTGTCAGTATTATGTGTTCATGGGCGACGAAATGCTTAATAATATGGCCCTTTAACGTATCGAGCTTCCATTACGACCATTTTCCAAGGCCACTTAGAGGAATTGCAAGGTTTTCTTCACTGATTTTCCCGTTCTTGGCGCAAAGCCGTGTTAAACTAGCCTATATCTGGGATCGATCACTAAACAGTCCACGAGGGAAGTAAAGAAATAGCGAAGGAAATGAGAGAAGGAAAGAAACGAGGGAAGTAAAGAAATAGAGAAGGAAATGAGGGAAGTAAAGAAATAGGATTGAAACGAGGGAAGTAAAGAAATAGAGAAGGAAATGAGGTAAGTAAAGAAACAGGAATAAAACGAGGGAAGTAAAGAAATTTGAAGGAAATGAGAGAAGTAAAGAAATAGGATTGAAACGAGGGAAGCAAAGAAATAGAGAAGGAAATGAGGTAAGTAAAGAAACAGGAATGAAACGAGGGAAGTAAAGAAATTTGAAGGAAATGAGAGAAGTAAAGAAATAGAGAAGGAAACGAGGGAAGTAAAGAAATAGAGAAGGAAATAAGGGAAGTAAAGAAACAGGAATGAAACGAGGGAACTAAAGACATAGGAAAGAAATGAGGTAAGTAAAGAAATTAAAAAAGAAAAGAAATGAGAGGCTTTTCAAACAGTCGAACCAAAGTGTCGATACGTTTGAGAATATGGGCTTGAAATTTTGAGTCTCGTTATTACTGTTTGTCATGAATGAAGGAGGGACTTGTGTTTCTGTGTATTGTGGTAACTGTATGTGAGGAAAGTGAGGGAGAGACTTGTTTTTATTAGTTCGTTGCACCTAAAAAGCGCTCGTCCAGTAACAAGAGAGAGAGAGAGAGAGAGAGAGAGAGAGGCCATGTGACTTGCTCGAGACGGTGATTCGAAACCTTGCTTCAGCGTGTCATGAAAAAAAAAAACCCACTTGTTCGATCGTTGTTGTCAGATGTAAGATGGGAGATTATCGTGTTTTCCATCGTTTGTTTTTCCTTCTTCTTCTTCTTCTTCTTCTTCTTTTACACCTCCATTTCCTCGTCCTCCTCCTCTTCTTCTTACTCCTCTTTCTCCTCCTCTTCTTCCTCCTCTTCCTTTTTCTTTTTCTTCTTTTTCTTCTACAACTTTTTTTTCCTCGCCCCCTTCCTTCTCTTCTTCCTCCTCTTCCTCCTCCTCCTTCTCTTCTTCTTCTTCTTCTTCCTTTTCTTTCTTTTCTTCTTCTCTTCCTCCATCCTTCGGGACTGTCAACGGGACGGGGCGGGGCGGGGCGGGGCTGAGCGGGGCAGGGCAGTGTCCCCTCTCGCACTCCGTTTCCTCTTCCTGTTTATTAGTATTCATGTTGTTTTTATGTGGTCTTTGCCCCTCTCTTCCTTCCTCATCCTTCTTCCTTGCCTGCTTGCCTTCCTTCCTTCCTTCCTTCCTTCCTTGGTTCTCATCCTTTACTTATTCCTTCGTTCCTTCTATTTCCTCTCGTTTCTTCCCGTTTTCTTCACTTCCTGCCTTTTTTTTTCCCTCCTTACCTCATCTGATTTCTTAAGTCTCTCTCTCTCTCTCTCTCTCTCTCTCTCTCTCTCTCTCTCTCTCTCTCTCTCTCTCTCTCTCTCTCTCTCTCGGGTTTATTTTCGTCCGTTTAAACTAATATAAAAAAATGGTATGGTGTAATAATAATAATAATAATAATAATAATAATAATCGTAATAGGCTAATGATGATAGTAGTGATAATAATATATGGTAATGTGTGTGTGTGTGTGTGTGTGTGTGTGTGTGTGTGTGTGTGTGTGTGTGCAACAGGTGGTTCCCATCGCCTGACCACAAATACTGTTTTTGTAACTTTTTACGTATGTATGTATATTCCAGCGCCAGGTGTGTGTGTGTGTGTGTGTGTGTGACAAAACCGTATCGTACTATATCACTCTTGGCCTCCTGGAAAACAACCCAATGACACACAATAATCACACACACACACACACACACACACACACACTTGGAACCTCATTAACGCTCTCAATCTATAAAACTAGCCAAAAACAATATAATAAAAAAAATAAAAGAAAATAGAAAAAAATGCAATAAAAAGAAAAATAGAAATAGAAAAAAAAGGACAGAACCGACTGCTATAGGTTTTAAGAATAAGGTTTGCGTTGTGTTCTGCAGAAGCGATAAGAAGATTCTTTTAAGTATTGGCAACATCGACGCGTGGCAAGGAGCTTTTTATATTGATATTGGTAACACTGAGGAATGAAAATGGGATGTTTCTTTGAGATTGGGTGAAAGGGGTGTTTTTGACATTGTTGGCATTGATGGAAAGGGACTGATATTGGTAACGACAATTTTGACATTTCTTGAAAAAAACAAACAAACAAACAAAAACAGCAAAAGGGTGAGCCAGCTTGGACGGTCACTACTGTAGATTATATACATCGGGGGACAGAACGCTTAGTCTTGGTCTGGGCATAAGCTAGGCTAGGCTAGGCACGCAAATACCTATCATTACCTAACTTACTTAAAATCCGAGGTAAACATTTCTCACCCACTCCTCACTCAAGGGTCAATGGGACGGATATGAGCGCCGAGGCCACGCGTACGGTAAGATAAATTCGGGCACATACGCTGTAGCTACGCCTGGCTGCGGTGCTCATCTCTGTCGCATTGGCCCTTTGAACCTGTAGTAGGAAGAACCCATCCATTACCACGGGTCATCATGGGCCAGTGTGAAGTGCGGGCTTACCACAGTTTACCCTAAGTCTATATATATAGCCTCTTCCATTTAGCGTAACCCGTTTCTGGGTCGTGATCTGTAGAGTCCCTCATAGAGTCCCGACAACCTAAGATTTGGACGCCATTATTGGCCCTGTGTTTTCGCCGCGCTTTTCAAACACTAGCACACGGTCTCGCGGCGAAGACAGGGCCAATAATGGCGTCCAAATCTTAGGCTGTCGGGACTCTATGAGGGACTCTACAGATCATGACCCAGAAACGGGTTACGCTAAATGGAAGAGGCTAATACCAAGTCAAGTCAATCTGCTTCATAACTGCAGCGGAGCAGCGGGATGACGTCACTTGAAGCTAAAAAAAAAAAAAAAAATACCCGCCAGTTCAGGGGAGACTAAAGTTGCGGTCGGGTGTGCACTTTGGATGTGCATGCTTGCCTTCTTTCACAGCGCGTTTAGGCAAGCCACTGACGAAAAAAACTATGCCTTTTTATTATGCTCT
The DNA here is from genome assembly GCF_024679095.1 of Eriocheir sinensis. Taxonomy (NCBI): domain Eukaryota; kingdom Metazoa; phylum Arthropoda; class Malacostraca; order Decapoda; family Varunidae; genus Eriocheir; species Eriocheir sinensis. The sequence goes on from NC_066537.1 coordinate 12,069,386, forward strand.
TGCGTGACTGTAATTCTATTGCCTGCAAACGGCGGTGTGGGGTGTGAGGGAGAGCATGATGAAGTGATTGATTTAAATTACTCCGCCTTTCTTCGTTTTCTCTAAATCCCTGTTTCTACATTCTCTAGTTTGGCTTCAAGCAGTGTCACGCATAAACCACGGCCGTGTCTTCTCCCACAAACCTGCGTATGACTTGACTTGGTATTATAGACTTAGAGTTTACCTTCCCCAGATATCCCCAGGTACCCATTTATTGACGAGTCCGAAAGGGAGGATGAACAGTTGGGTGAGCTGCACGCCGACTGCCCAGGCCCGCGGATTCGTAGCCAGGCACGCTAAACACTGCTATATGGAGGCGCGTAGCTATGTGACATAACACCCCAAACTTTATCTGTACTCCCAAATCAAGACCAAGACCAAGCATTTCCTCCACCGGTGTATCTAAATCTAGCAGTGACCAGCCTGGGGCGGGATTCATCAAACCATTTACCGGACCTCTGTCTGGTAAGTCTCGCGGTATCTCCGCCCACCCGGTAAATCGGCATTCATCAACCACTTACCGGAGCTGTGGTAAGGCCAAAAGTTACCGCGGCTCCGAGCACCCGTAACTGAGTTACCGCAGGCGTGGTAAGTGCTTAGACACTGCCGCGGCTCATGTTCAGAGGCGATTTTGAGCCTATGTATTTTTTACCTCGTAACGTGCCCTACACCATCAGAAGCAGAAAAGCATGCAGATTTAGGATCTGGGCTTATAGAAGCGATGTGACGAAAACCAGCTGAGTACGAAGGAGTTGAAGAGAAATAAATGCAAGAAAATGTGTACTCCCTATTCATTTAACTTTGATTTTCGTATGTGTATTTACACATTATTGTTCCAATTTTATGCTAGTGTGATGCAGAATTTTCTCAAGAAGATGATGGTGGTCTCCATTTTTCTCAAAAATGAATGTTGGGGTCAGGAAACGGGGTGGGAGTGAGGTGTGTGAAGTCGTCGGTTTGGGATGAACTGGGCAGACCCGTGCACGGCCTCAGGCCGGCTTCACTTGCAGGCCGCACTCTATAGTATGTAAGTCTGTGGAACTGTCCACCCACATGACTTTTCCCTACTTGTTAAAACACTGCAGAGGGAATAATGTTCTATCTGTGACAGTCACCTCCCGTCTCAAGTCTCCAATATTCTTGCTGTGGAGTTTAATGTCGTAAAATTTTGCTCTGACCTCCTCTACACTACTCACGAAGCCACTCACGCCATTCACCTCAGCAGCCACAACTTCCCACGCCCACACCCATTGCTTGGCTGCACCAGTGAGGCATGATGACAATGGCCCCCTAGCCAGTTTTGGTTGCGAGGGGTGAGTATGGGCAAACATTAGAATAATACCCAATCTTGTGATAGCGAGGCACGCAGCTGGCGTTGGCGACGGAAAACTATGAAGGTAACACAAAAATGTTCAGAATATTGCTAGGCTACATAAGCAAGTATATTATTATTTCAGGAATAAATATACAAGTAACGTGCATTCATTCGTAAAAAACGCATCTAATTGAGGAATCACCACGCTAATTATTTGTTTTAAGGCAGTATTTACGCCTGTACAATACACATGTCTTGATTTTGAAGTCTGTGTATTAGTAAACAAACGACACGTGAAAGCTGAAATACAGCATCAAAGGTCGCACGTGATTGGCTATCCAGCCCAACCAATCGTTGCCAGGGTGCGAGTTACCAGAGCGTTACCATACTGTTGATGAATGCCGTGTTTGAAAGATGCCGCAGCTCTGGTAGCGCTCCGGTAAATGTGAGAGATACCAGAGGCGTGGTTGGTAAGATTGATGAATCCGGGCCCTGGAATTTCTGACATCCCCCCCCCCCCCCCCGGAGAGCCAGTCGCTTGAATAATAAACGCTCCAAAGCACACGCGGAGGCCTCCCTCACGCTGAATTAGTAACCCTTCCCTCGGCCCTGACACAGCGGAATAGCTTATCGAGAACCCTTCCCCGCGGCCCTGGGAGCACGGGAAGGCGGTGTGGGGGGGCTCTCCGCGAACTCGTTTAAATAAAGGAAAGCACCTCGGCTCTCCTGGGTCCGAGGCTGCCTGCACTGAAGCGATAGCACAGACCTCGAGAATTATTGTAGTTACCCTTTTTTTTGTGGTGGTTTTGTGGTGGTGGTGGTGATGTCTGGTGGTGATGATGATGGTGTTTTTTCTTCTATTACTATTATTACCACTTTTACAGCAACTACTACCGTCATAACTACTACTTTTAGCCTACTATTACTGTTAAGTACTATTTTTACCACTACTAATACTAAAACTAATACTACTGATCCTGCTGTCACTACTACGGTATAAAACTACTACTACTACTACTACTACTACTACTACTACTACTACTACTACTACTACTACTACTACTAAGCAAGAATGTGGAGTTGAAGTGAGGATGAAAAGTAAGAGGCGGAAAAAAATGGACAATGTCGGTGATGGTGGTGATGATTGCGGCGGTGATGGTGGTGGTGGTGATGATTGGAGGTGATGGTGGTGGTGGTGATTGGAGGTGATGGTGGTGGTGGTGATTGGAGGTGGTGCAGAGGAGAGAATGTCTGTCCTACTATAATTCGACAATCTCTCTCTCTCTCTCTCTCTCTCTCTCTCTCTCTCTCTCTCTCTCTCTCTCTCTCTCTCTCTCTCTCTCTCAAAGGAAAAGGGAAAAAAAAGGTGAATTCGGTTATTTCTTTTTTTTCTCTCTCTCTCACCCTCTCGTGTACGTGGAGGGAATGTGTATGTGCAAGCGACCGTGCATATGTGTGTGTGTGTGTGTGTGTGTGTACTCAACTATGTAAGTGTGTAAGTCTGTGTGTGTACGTGCGTGTGTGTGTGTGTGTGTGTTCGTGCTCGTGTGTGTGTGTGTGTGTGTGTGTGTGTGTGTGTGTGTGTGTGTTCGTGCTCGTGTGTGTGTGTGTGTGTGTGCGGGGCAAGACGGGCTGGGCATTCCCGTCTCTTATGATCCTCTGTCTCCGTTTGCTTGCATTGGGCCTAACAGACAGGAAAGAGAGAGAGAGAGAGAGAGAGAGAGAGAGAGAGAGAGAGAGAGAGAGAGAGAGAGAGAGAGAATTGAAAAAGCAAATATAGAAACAGGGAGAGAAGAGAGAATGGAAGACGAATTTTAGAGAGAGAGAGAGAGAGAGAGAGAGAGAGAGAGAGAGAGAGAGAGAGAGAGAGAGAGAATGGGGGGCGGGGGGAGGGGGGCAAGCAGGCGAACAGACAGACCGACAGACAGATTCGTCCAGGCATACCAACGCAGGTAGAGAGAGAGAGAGAGAGAGAGAGAGAGAGAGAGAGAGAGCAGAAAAAAAGATGCAAGCACGTAAAGAAAAATAGGTAAAAGATATATAAGAAAATAGTGAAATAAGGTGAATTAAAATGGAAACGAATTGCATTTATAATTTTTACGATAATGAAAAATAGAAAAAAATACTATAAAGAGAATTGGATAAAGAGAAGGAATGAAGGATAGATAGATAGATAAAGATAAAAAAATAGATACAGTAATAGATAGATAGATAGATAAATAGGTTGATTGATAATTGGATGTACATTAATATTATCATTATTATTATTATTATTATTACTATTATTACTATTACTATTATTACTATTACTATTATTATTATTATTATTATTATTATTATTTCATTTTCATTTTTTTTCTGTTTTTTAATTTGCAGTTTGTTTGACCCCCCCCCCCTGCTTGTTGTTCTTGTTGTTGTTGATTTTGTTGTTGTTTGCGGTGTCTGGATTATAATTTATTCATGAACCCATCCAGCGCACACAGTGGATGGTCATGTCTGCACACACACACACACACACACGCACACACACACACACACAGACACACACACACGCACAAGCACGCAAATAAAAGACCCGACGGATTATGAGACACAGCAAGGACACACACACACACACACACACACACACACACACACACACACACACATACACACTTTTATACAACTTTTCCCATTTCACAATATTTTTTTCCACAAATTTCCATAACCCGCAAAATTAAAAAAAAAAAATAGAAACCAGTATTTTTTTCCCCGCTAGAACACGAAACATTTTGACATTTTATGCTCAGAAGGCAGAAAGTGTGCAGTCTCTCTCTCTCTCTCTCTCTCTCTCTCTCTCTCTCTCTCTCTCTCTCTCTCTCTCTCTCAGTGGTGAAATTTGGCATACGTATATAGCGTGTGTGTGTGTGTGTGTGTGTGTGTGTGTGTGTGTGCGCAGTTCAAAATGAGGCGATACGTAATTTCCAATAGCGACACACACACACACACACACACACACACACGTACACACACACACAGCTGTTGACAGTGTAAGGTCCAATAACTTATTCTGAACTTATTCTGAAGGCGGTGTCATCTATATTCTCTCTCTCTCTCTCTCTCTCTCTCTCTCTCTCTCTCTCTCTCTCTCTCTCTCCCTAGCACCGCAACAGTCTTATGCTTGCGCTCGTGTCTCTCTAATCTCTCCTCCTCCTCCTCCTCCTCCTACCCACCCCTCTCTCCTCCCCCTCCTCCTGCTCTTCTTGCTTCTCTTTACGACTCCCGCACCCTCCTCCTCCTCCTCTTCCTCCTCTTCCACTGCAACCACCCACTGCTTTCACCACCACTCTCTCTCTCTCTCTCTCTCTCTCTCTCTCTCTCTCTCTCTTGCTTCCTCCTCCTCCTTCCCTTGCCCTCCCTTCCTTTGCTCCACACACACACACACACACACACACACACACACAGTCTTATGCCTTCCTGTCTCCTTCATGCACATCCACGCAGCCGCAACGTCCTTATTGTTGAGAGAGAGAGAGAGAGAGAGAGAGAGAGAGAGAGAGAGGGGTTGAGTCATGCAATCTGGTGACACTGCTTCCTCCTCTTCTTCCTCTTCTGCCTTGACTCCTCCACCCCCTCCTCCTCCTCCTCCTCCTCCTCCTTTTAGTTTCTTCCTCTCTCTCTTCTTCCTCATTTGAGTAGCGCTGCCAAAAAGTGATATATACGAAAGTTGACTCAGCTGTGTGTGTGTGTGTGTGTGTGTGTGTGTGTGTGTGTGTGTGTGTGTGTGTGTTTGAGAGAGCAAGAAGTGGTCAAGAGGAGACGAAGGGTAAAAATAGAGGAGGAGGAGGGGGAGGAGGAGAGCTGAAAAAAGAGAAGGAGGAGGAGGAGGAAGAGGAGGAGGAAAGGAAGGAAGAAGACGCGTATTGTGTCCTTGGCTGTAGTGGATCAGGGGAGGAGGAGGAGGAGGAGGAGGAGATGGAGGAAGAAGAAGAAGAATATTAAGAAGAAGAAGAAGAAGAGGAAGAGAGATAATATGTACTTGACAGAACGCATAATCAAGAGAAGATAATAATAATAATAACAACAGTAATAATAATAATAATAATAATAATAATAATAATAATAATAATAATAATAACGATTACATCAAAAATACAAAAAAATAAAAGTTCGGGCTAGATTTTAATTTATTCATCACCTAGTATATTTTTGTCTATTATTATTTTTTCCGTCACCAAGAGTGTGATTAATATTTCCAAGTGTTCGTGAAGGGAGAGAGAGAGGGAGAGGGAGAGAGGGAGGGAGAGAGAGGGTGCTTGAGGGGGAGAGAGGGAGAGTTATTCCTGAACACCTGACATAACACCTGCCAAATGTACTGACCTCTATGAATATATACTCTTCATATTTCTCCTCTTACTTGTCCTCTTCATCATCACATTTTTTACTTCCTCCTTATTTTCATTATCATTCTCACCGTTAACATCTTCATTTGCAACCTTTTCCTTTACCCTCATTTTCCTCATCATCGTCATTACCATCTTCATCCTCAACCTTTTCCTTTCCATCATCATTCTCATTTTCATCCTCCTAATCATCCTCATTTTCATCCTCCTCATCATCCTCATTTTCATCCTCCTCAGCCTTTTTAGCATACCCCATCTCAACCTTTTCCTTTACCCTATTTTCCTTCATCCTCGTCCACCCTCATCATCCTCATTTTCATCCTCCTCATCATCCTCATTTTCATCATCATCCTCACCGTTAGCATCTTCATTCTCAGCCTTTTCCTTTACCCTCATTTTCCTCATCATCGTCATTACCATCTTTATTCTCAACCTTTTCCTTACCCTCATCATCCTCATTTTCATCCTCCTCATCATCCTCATTTTCATCCTCCTCATCATCCTCATTTTCATCATCATCCTCACCGTTAGCATCTTCATTCTCAGCCTTTTCCTTTACCCTCATTTTCCTCATCATCGTCATTACCATCTTTATTCTCAACCGTTTCCTTACCCTCATCATCCTCATTTTCATCCTCCTCATCATCCTCACCGTTAGCATCTTCATTCTCAGCCTTTTCCTTTACCCTCATTTTCCTCATCATCGTCATTACCATCTTCATCCTCAACCGTTTCCTTACCCTCATCATCGTCATTTTCATCCTCCTCATCATCCTCATTTTCATCATCATCCTCACCGTTAGCAATTTCATTCTCAGCCTTTTCCTTTACCCTCATTTTCCTCATCATCGTCATTACCATCTTCATCCTCAACCGTTTCCTTACCCTCATCATCCTCATTTTCATCCTCCTCATCATCCTCATTTTCATCATCATCCTCACCGTTAGCATCTTCATTCTCAGCCTTTTCCTTTACCCTCATTTTCCTCATCATCGTCATTACCATCTTTATTATCAACCTTTTCCTTTCCATCATCATCCTCATTTGCAGCCTCCTCATCATCTTTCTCATTATTATCCTCTTTTTCCTCGCTGCCATCTTTCTTATCATCATCCTCAACATCTCCTCTTCTCCTTCCTCTTCCTCCTCATTATCACTATTTTTTTTCGCACATTAAAAGGAAGGCGTCGTTGTTTATCTATTGTTTGTCTGCTTGCCTAGTAACAACAACAACAACAACATAGTCCCCAAATGCACGAGAGAACAAACTGATTGACTCTTGGGGAAACTTCGATAAATAAAAACTGTTTGACTGCAAGACTGGGTGAAAAAAAACAACAACATGTATTACCAGTCCGTTTTATGAGGCATTACGAAAGTTTAAAAGACCACTAATTGTAACTCTCCCAATCTTTCTTAGCATTCTCCGCACTCAAGTCTAGGTATCCCAAAAGCTTATAAATACCACCAGTTTCAACCCTCCCCAAAACTGAATTTGTAAAACCTTTGTATCCAATCTGATGTAGTCCCGGATGACAGTCTTTGCAACGGCCCCCTTTCCACTTTCACTTGTTGTTCGTCTTCCTATTCACTTTCTTTTTTGTATATGAAGGATAAAGAAAGTGTATTTTTTCTATATAAAGTGTTTGGGTGGTGGTCTGAGCCCGGCAATGAGTGTTTAATGTGTTTGTGTCTGCCTTCCCACTCTCTTTTGTAAATGAAGGATAAAGAAAGGAGTGTAATTTTTCTACATTAGGTGTTTGGGTGGTGGGGGTCTGGCCCTCGCAATGAGTGTTTAGTGTGTTTGTGAGTGTTTAGTGTCCGCCTTTCCACTTTCCTTTTGTATAAGAAGGAAAAAAAGGGGTTCATTTTTCTGTGCAATTTTCTTTATTTCAGAGGGCACGGAAAGTATTTGGGTGGTGGTCCTTCTCCTCCTCCTCTTCCTCCTCCTCATCATCATCATCTCATTTTTTTTTCCGTCCATATTTTCCTTCCCCGTATTTTCAATCCCTTCAACACATGTACCAGTAATTATCAGTAGGCAGCCGGAGGAGTCTTGGGAGGGGGGGGGTTTAGCCTATACTATGAATGCATGAGGTATTCCGGCCTCGTTACGATGAACTGTGAAAAAAAAAAAAAAACTGGCTGATAAGGGTAGATATGTTTTTTTTTAATAGTTTGTTTGGCTTATCTGTGTGTTATCGTTTTCGTGTTTTTTTTTTGTTCTGGTAGTTGTTGTTGTTGTTGTTGTTGTTGTTGTTGTTGTTGTTGTTGTTGTTGTTGTTGTTGTTGTTGTTGTTGTTGTTGTTATTATTCGCGTTGCTCTACTTG
>NC_066537.1:12079953-12099953 GCF_024679095.1 Eriocheir sinensis
TCCTCCTCCTCCTCCTCCTCTTCCTCCTCCTCCTCCTCCTCTTACTGCTACTGCTTCCTCTTCTCCAATCTTATCCTTTTATAATCACTTCTGAATACCTCTTCCTCTGTCTCCTTCTTTCCTCCTCCTCCTCCTCCTCCTCCTCCTTATGCTCCTCCTCCTCCTCCCTCCATTCTCCTCTCTAACTAGTACTACCATGGCCTCCCTCCCTCCCTCCCTCCTCTCTCTCTCTCCCTCTCCTCCTCCTCCTCCTGGCTCTATCTTTCTCTCTTTCTGTCCCCCCACCTTCCCCTCTCTCTCTCTCTCTCTCTCTCTCTCTCTCTCTCTCTCTCTCTCTCTCTCTCTCTCCTTAACCCCCCCAACCACCACCACCACCACCACTACCACCGACATCACCACTCCCTCCCTCCCTCACTCTCCTTTCCTTCCTTCCCCCCTCCACCTCCACCTCCTACTCCACCACCACTATCACCACCGCCCTTCCCCACCACCACTGCACCCCGCCCCCCCTTCACCACCACCTCGACGTCTCACCCCGAAGTATGAGACGCTGTTGGAGCTCATGCACTCAAAGCAACTGTATTAAGAGTCTTCACCGACCTTACTGACATATTCTGCTTGGAACTTGCCTGCCAGATCCTCCTCCTCTTCCTCCTCCTCTTGTTGATGCTCCTCCTCCTCCTGTTGCTTCTCTTGCCCCTCCTCCTCCTTCTCCTCCTTCTTCTCCTTCTTCTCCTCCTCCTATTCTCTTCCTTCCTTCATGCTTGCTTCTCTTCCTGTCCTTCTTCCTGCCTTCCTTCTTGTCTTGCCGTTTCCCTTCCTCTTCCTCCTCCTCCTCCTCCCCCTTTGCTTCCCTCTCCCCCTCCTCCTCCTCCTCCTCCTTCGTGTTTGCTTCCATTTCTGTCATTCTCCTTGTTTTCTGTTCTTCCTCATTTCTCTTCCTTTTCCTTCATCCTTCCTTCCTTCCTTTTTTGTGTTTGCTCTTCTTCCTGTTCTCTTTCTCCCTTTTCTTTCTTTCTGTTTTCACTCCATATCTTTCTCTCCCCGTTCGTGCTCCTCCTCCTCCTCCTCCTCTTCCTCTTCCTCGTTCTCCTGTGCCTGTTTTTATTGAAACGCCTCAACCCATAAGTTTCTCTCCTCTTTTTTCTCTCCGCGTCTCTTCTCCCCTCTCCTCCTTCCTCCTCCGTACCTCTCCTTCCCCTCCTTTTTTTTCTCTGTCTCTCTCTGTGTCTCTCTCTCTTGCACAGTACACCTTACTTACCTCCTTCCTCCTCCTCCTTCTCACTTTATCTCTCCTTTATCTCCCTTCTTCCTCCTCCACCTTTCTACCTATCAGTGCTTTTCCTTGTATTACTCCCCCCTTCTTCTCCTTTGTCTTCTTCTTCTTCTTGTTCTTCTTGTTCTTCTTGTTCTTCTTGTACTTCTTGTTCTTCTTGTACTTCTTGTTCCTGTTCCTCTTCTACATCATCATCATCATCATCATCATCTTCTTCTTCTTCTTCTTCTTCTTCTTCTTCTTCTTCTTCTTCTTCTTCCTCGTATTATAGAATCCAACACCCTTCATTAGGTTTGCAAATGCGGTTCATATTATTTTTTTCCTCTCCTATATTTTTGCTCCCGTGCGATATTAATAAAACATTCCGCTGACTAAATAATAATCCGGCTTTATTGTTATTTATTTATGCGATGCTGAGGGATAAAGGGTAGGAGAGAGAGAGAGAGAGAGAGAGAGGATGGGCAGGTTCTACTCTCTTTCTCTCTTTGGACCCCTGAGAGAGAGAGAGAGAGAGAGAGAGAGAGAGAGAGAGAGAGAGAGAGAGAATGATTATATTTTTCAGGACCTGCGTTTTTTTGTCGGTATCCTCACACACACACACACACACATACACACACACGCACACACACACGCAGACACACACATACATACACTTATTCATTCATTCCTTCACTACGTTTTCTTCCCTCATTCATGTTGCTTGCTTGCTTGTTTCCGAGAAGTGACCGAGGAATTCCTGCAAACCCCGCGTGTGTGTGTGTGTGTGTGTGTGTGTGAGAGGAAGACGGGAGAGGCGGGGAGGGACACACACACACACACACACACACACACACACACACACACACACACACACACAAGCTCTGCCACACACAAGCACGTTCTGATTGTGGCTTCGATAAGAGAGATAACCCTGCAACAATGGCCTTGAACACACTGATGATAAAAATAACAACAATAAAAATAATAATAACGATATGAATGTGATAAAAAAGGGAACAGAGGAGGAGAGGAAGATAGGAACCCACACTAGACGAAACAGAAAGAGGATAATAAAGGAAGAACAAGAAAGGGAGAAGAGGGAGAGAGGAAAGGAAGGTAATACTAGAAACAATAAGAGGATACTGAAAGAACAAAGAAAAGGAAAGGAAGGATAGACGAAGGAAGACAATAATAGACGAAACAAAGAGGAAGATAAAAAACAAAAAAGGGAAAAGAAGAAGAGAGGAGAGGAACGCAATACTAGGAACAAGAAGAGGATACTGAAAGAACAAAGAAAAGGAAAGGAAGGAGAGACGATACTAGACGGAATAAAGAAGATGAAAAACAAAACAAAAAGGTGAAAGAAGAAGAGACGAAGGAAGGCAATACTTAAAAACATAAACAGGATAATGAAGGAAGGAAGAACCCAACACACACACACACACACACACACACACACACACACACATAGGATCGATCGCCCTCCTCCAGACCGGGCCAGACGAGACTTGTAGACCCATTTCGTACCCTTCGGACCCAATCCAGACCTCTCCTTTCCTCCACCCTTCCTCTCCTTCCCTCTCCCTCCCTCTCTCACCTTTTCTCCTTCAGTACTCTTCCTTCCTTCCTTTGTGTGTGTGTGTGTGTGTGTGTGTGTGTGTGTGTAGGAGGGTATGTGTATATGTATGTAGGTTTTATTCACTACCATGAGAGAGAGAGAGAGAGAGAGAGAGGTAGGAAAGAGGGAAGAGAGGAAAGGGGAGGAGCTATGTTGAGTATCGTGAAAGGGGGGGAGGGGGGGTGGGGGGAAGCGTCCTTGCTCTACGTGTCTCTCTCTCTTTCTCTCTCTCTCTCTCTGTACGTGTATGTGTTCAGTATAATCTATTTTACATTAAGATTTCTCTCTCTCAGTCTCGTGTCTCAAGCACACACACACACACACACACACATACGAACGCACTCACACCTTGCATAGTCATGTACCCCAAACGTACCCAAGGGACGCTCGGTCACTAACCTCTGTCTCTCTCTCTCTCTCTCTCTCTCTCTCTCTCTCTCTCTCTCTCTCTCTCTCTCTCTCTCTCTCTAGCGTGTTTTAAAATTCTGTTGTTTAGTTTTAAGATTATTCTGTCTTATTGTGTATCGGTATGTTGGTTATCGTGTTTGTCTGTCTGTTTCTTCCTGTCTCATAACTACTAGTTTGCTTGTTTGTCTGATTTTTTGATGTCTGTGTTTGTAATATTTTTGTGTAGTACGTGTGTTTGTGTTTGTCTATTTGTCTGTCTGCTTGTCTGTCTGTCTGTATGTATGTTTCCCTGTCTGTCTGTATGTATGTTTCCCTGTCTGTCTGCCTGTCTGTATGTCTGTGTTTGTAATATTTCTGTGTACGTACGTGTGTTTGTGTGTTTGTCAATTTGTCTGTCTGCTTGTCTGTCTATGCTTGATCCACCCTTCCTCCCTTTGTCTCTCTCTCTCTCTCTCTCTCTCTCTCTCTCTCTCTCTCTCTCTCTCTCTCTCTCTCTCTCTCTCTCTCCGTCTCTATGCAGGCTACTACGTGTCATTTACCCTTGAAATAATTATAATGCAGCTATGTAATTCCCTCTCTTTACTCCCCCCCCTCCTCTCTCTCTCTCTCTCTCTCTCTCTCTCTCTCTCTCTCTCTCTCTCTCTGACCTCCTATCGCTGAGTGGCATGATGGTGGTGGACGTGATGGCTGCAGCGGGGTATGTTTGGGGTGGGGGGTGGGGGGGGGGAGGAGGATGAAGAGGAGGAGGAGGAGGAGGAGGAGGGGTGTGAAGGGGGGGCAGTGGAAGCAGGGCAGAACACCCCCTCTTATGCACTTCTGTTCCCTGCAGGCAGATTGACTGTGGCAGCAGGCTCTCTCTCTCTCTCTCTCTCTCTCTCTCTCTCTCTCTCTCTCTCTCTCTCTCTCTCTCTCTCTCTCTCTCTCTCTCTCTCTCTCTTACCTGGCCAGATGCAGGTTAGGTAAATAGAATTGTTGTTGGACCGATTTTTTTTTTTTTTTACTTGTTCGTCATTTATTTATATGCGGTGACTTTTTGCTATTATTTTTTTATGCTTGTGTTGTTTGTGTGGTGTTTTTTTTATGGTTGTTGATGGATTTTTTTGTGTTTTGTTCTAGTAGCAGTTTAGTATTAGTGGTAGTAGTTGTTGTTGTAGTAGTAGCAGTGGTAGTAGTAGTAGTGCTTGCAAGGTTGGTATATATCCTCGTCCTTGCAGTGCTTGAGAGAGAGAGAGAGAGAGAGAGAGAGAGAGAGAGATTGCTTGTGATAACGATTTCTGTCTGATTATTTGTTACTTCATTTGTTTATTCATCCATTCCTTTAGTATCTGTATTTATTCATGTTAATTCACTTATCTATCATTATCTACAAACTGAAATTCCGTTCGTACTCCTAAATACTCTTTCATGGCTACCGTTTTCTTGTGCTGTAAATGCCATCGGAGTCCTTTATATATTTTTACACATCTTTGCGAAGGTCTTTATTTTTTTTCGCACTTGTTTCCTACCATTGTATCTTTCTAGTTTCCTGGTGCTACTTGATTGATTGATTGGTAGTTTATTGTTGCAAGTAAAACAACAAAAGAGAAGGGAGGACCACGTGTATCCTTAGTTGTTTAATCACACTCTGTACTGCCCCGGGGGTTGGGATGGCATGCTCCTCCCTTCTCCTTTGTTGTTTTACTTGCAATAATAAACTATCAATCAATCAATCAACAATCCGTCCCTTCTTTGTTGTTTACTTGCAACAATAAACTATCAATCAATCAATCAAACAATCCGTTCCTTCTCCTTTGCTGTTTACTTGCAACAATAAACTATCAATCAATCAATCAATCAATCTGTTAGACTCTTTTCCATTAAACTTTACATCCAGGTCCCCTTTCATCCCTGTGCAGCACTCTCCCAACCACCCCTAACATATTTTATAACAGACTCCTCATCCTTAGATTTTAGTAGTTTTTTTCTTCAATAAATTGTTGTTACTATTCCTGAAATATGTCATCTTTTATCCTGATCTTGTGTTACCTTAAGCTGAATGAAGCAAATTACAAGCAAATACCCGGATTTTCAAGTCTTTCTCTTATTTTGTACTTGTGGCAGTGTGCTATGTAATGCCTATCGTTAACTCTCTCCGGTCTACACACATCCATCTAACACACAAACAGCAAGTCTAACATCGCCCCCAACACCCCCTTCTGCGTTACATAATATTTCAATGACCCCTTAATGCATGGAGTTACCTGAATAGAAAATGGGAACCCAACACATGTAATAAGAAAGAAATACAGAGACAAAATAAATGAACACAGGCCTGAATCGTAGACTCGTGAATTACCAAAGCTTACTTACATAATATCGAAATAAAAAAAAGCATCTTGACTGAGACGCGAATATAGATCAGAGTAAAATATTTGGGTACACGAAGAAAACGGAGAGTCTGTGAACATTTTCTTCCACTGCACAGAAGAGGAGACAGACCAAGGACAAAAGAAGCCTATAAAAATATCACCAAGGAAGACAGAGGAGAAAGAAAAGAAAGAAGGAGAGAGAAGGAAAACAGGAGGAAAAAAAAAAGGAGAATGAAGTCAGGAAAAGAAGCAAGCATATGGGGAGGAAGGAAGAAAAAGATGGAGGAGGAGGAGGAGAAACAGAAAAAAAGAGCGAAGAAAGACAGGAATAGAAGAAAAAGAAAGAGGAGGAAGGCAGGAAGGGTAAGAAGAGAAAGAAGCATGAAGAGGAGGAGGAAGAGGAGGAGGAGGGAAAAAGAGATCGAAGAAAAACAGGAATAGAAGAACGAGAAAAAGAGGAAGGGAAACAAGTATGAGGAGGAATGATTTGGAGGAGGAAGAAGGAGGAGGAGGAACGAGAGAAGCAAGAAAACAGAAAGAGGACAGAAAGAAAACAAGCAAGCATAAAAGCAGAAAAAGAGAAACACAAATCACAATATTCAAATCTAAAAGCCATTCCTATAATTCTCCATCAATGTGACACTAATGCACTTATATATACACAAGCACCGATTCGTGGTTAATAGATGCAGTGCGTGGGAGAGGGGGAGGCAGCACCATCTATCGGGAAAACTATGAATTAATTGATATAACGCGTCAGGCCGTGCTCTATAATGCAAGGGTTTTCAAGGGGAGCTCTTCCATTTCCAGTCCCATTACCAGCCTTCCCCTATCCACCTGTCCCATTACCAATCCTTCCCCTATCCACCAGTCCCATTACCAGCCCTTCCCTATCCACCAGTCCCATTACCAACCTTCCCTATCCACCAGTCCCATTACCAACCCTTCCCCTATCCACCAGTCCCATTACCAATCCTTCCCTATCCACCAGTCCCATTACCCCTTCCTTCCTATCACCAGTCCCATTACCAGCGCCCTATCCACCAGTCCCATTGCCCCCTATCCACCAGTCCCATTACCAACCCCTTTCCCTATCCACCGGTCCATTACCAATCCTTCCCTATCCACCAGTCCCATTACCAACCCTTCCCCTATCCATCGGTCCCATTTCTGCTTCCTTCCCTATCCACCGGTCCCATTACCAACCCTTCCCTATCCACCAGTCCCATTACCAGCCCTTCCCTATCCACCAGTCCCATTACCAACCTTCCCTATCCACGGTCCCGTACCAACCCCTTCCCCTATCCACCAGTCCCATTACACCAGCCTTCCCCTATCCACAGGTCCCATTACCAACCCCTTCCGCAGTCCCATCACCGGTCATTCCACCAGTCGTACCGGCCTTCTATCCACCGGTCCCATTACCAAGCCTTCCCCTATCCACCGGTCATTACCAACCTTCCCTATCCACCACGGTCCCATTACCAGCCTTCCCTATCCACCAGTCCCATTACCAACCTTCCCTATCCACCAGTCCCATTACCAGCCTTCCCCTATCCACCGGTCCCCGTACCAACCCTTCTATCACCGGTCATTACCAGCCTTCCTATCCACCTTACCAGCGCCCTGTCCACCAGTCCCATTACCAACCCTTCCTATCCACCGGTCCCATTACCAACCCTTCCCCTATCCACCAGTCCCATTACCAACCTTCCCCTATCCACCAGTCGTCCCATTTACCAACCCCTTCCCCTATCCTGGTCCCATTACCAACCCTTCCTATCCACCAGTCCCATGCCAACCTTCCCCTATCCGCAGTCCCCATTACCAACCCTTCCCCTCCACCCAGTCCACCGGTCCCTAATCCTTCCCCTATCCACCAGTCCCATTACCAATCCTTCCCCTATCCACCGGTCCCATTACCAACCCCTTCCCTATCCACCAGTCCCGTACCAACCTTCCCTATCCACCAGTCCCATTACCAACCCTTCCCCTATCCACCAGTCCTTACCAATCCTTCCCTCCACCAGTCCATTACCAGCCTTCCCTATCCACCGGTCCCATTACTAATCCTTCCCTATCCACCAGTCCATTACCAACCCTTCCCTATCCACCAGTCCCATTACCAGCCCTTCCCTATCCACCAGTCCATTACCAACCCTTCCCTATCCACCAGTCATTACCAATCCTTCCCTATCCACCAGTCCCATTACCAATCCTTCCCTATCCACCGGTCATTACCAACCCTTCCCTATCCACCAGTCCATTACCAGCCCTTCCCTATCCACCAGTCATTGCCAACCTTCCCTATCCACCAGTCCCTAATCCTTCCCTATCACCAGTCCCATTACCACCTTCCCTATCCACAGTCCCATTACCAACCCCTATCCACCAGTCCAACTAATCCTTCCTATCCACCAGTCCCATTACCTATCCCGTATCAACCCTTCCCCTATCCACCGGTCCCATTACCAATCCTTCCCCTATCCACCAGTCCCATTACCAACCCTTCCCTATCCACCAGTCCCATTACCCAACCTTCCCTATCCACCAGTCCCATTACCTTCTATCCTTCCAGTCCCATTACCTTCCCCCTATCCACCAGTCCATTACCAACCCTTCCCTATCCACCAGTCCCGTACCACCCTTCCCTATCCACCAGTCCCATTACCAACCCTTCCCTATCCACCGGTCCCATTACCAATCTTCCCTATCCACCAGTCCCATTACTAATCGCTTCCCTATCCACAGTCCCTTTACCAACCTTCCTATCCACCAGTCCCATTACCAACCCTTCCCCTATCCACCAGTCCCATTGCTATTCTCCAGTCCATTTCCAGCCTTCTATCCACCAGTCCCATTACTAATCCTTCCCCATCCACCAGTCCATTACCAATCGCCCCCTATCCACCAGTCAGTCCCATTACCAATCCTTCCCCTATCTACCGTCCTTCTATCCACCAGTCCCATTACCAGCCCTTCCCCTATCCACCAGTCCATTACTAATCCTTCCCTATCCACCGGTCCCATTGTAACCCTTCCTGTCATTACCAACCTTCCCTATCACCAGACCAACCCCTTCCCCTATCCACCGGTCCCGTACTAATCGCCCCTATCCACAGTCCCTTACCCAATCCTTCCCTATCCACCAGTCCATTACCAATCCTTCCCTATCCACCAGTCCCGTATAATCCTTCCCTATCCACCGGTCCCATTGCCAGCCTTCCCCTATCCACCAGTCCCATTACCCTTCCCCTATCCACCAGTCCCATTACCAATCCTTCCCTATCCACCAGTCCATTACCAACCCCTTCTATCCACCAGTCCCTTACTAATCCTTCCCCTATCACCCAGTCCCATTGCAATCCTTCCTATCCACCAGTCCCATTACCGCCCTTCTATCCCACCAGTCCCCGTACCAGCCTATCCACCAGTCCCATTACCAACCCCTTCCTATCCACCAGTCCCATT
The DNA here is from genome assembly GCF_024679095.1 of Eriocheir sinensis. Classification (NCBI taxonomy): domain Eukaryota; kingdom Metazoa; phylum Arthropoda; class Malacostraca; order Decapoda; family Varunidae; genus Eriocheir; species Eriocheir sinensis. The sequence continues at coordinate 12,089,054 of NC_066537.1, forward strand.
ACCAACCTTCCCTATCCACCAGTCCCATTACCCTTCCTTCCCCTATCCACCAGTCCCATTACCAACCTTCCCTATCCACCAGTCCCATTACCAGCCTTCCCCTATCCACCAGTCCCATTACCAATCCTTCCCCTATCCACCAGTCCCATTACCAATCCTTCCCTATCCACCAGTCCCATTACCAATCCTTCCCCTATCTACCAGTCCATTACTAATCCTTCCCTTCACTGGTCACCAGTCCTACCAGCCCTATCCATCAGTCCCATTACCAGCCTTCCCTATCCACCAGTCCATTACTAATCCTTCCCTATCCACCAGTCCCATTACCAACCCTTCCCTATCCACCAGTCCCGTACCAACCCTTCCCTATCCACCAGTCGTACCGTCTTACCATCCTTCCTTCCCTATCCACCAGTCCATTACCAGCCTTCCCTATCCACCAGTCCCCGTACCAACCCTTCTATCCACCAGTCCCATTACTAATCCTTCCCTATCCACCAGTCCCATTACCAATCCTTCCCTATCCACCAGTCCCATTACCAATCCTTCCCTATCCACCAGTCCCATTACCAATCTTCCCCTATCCACCAGTCCCATTACCAGCACTTCCCTATCCACCCAGTCCCATTACCAGCCCTTCCCTATCCACCAGTCCCATTACTAATCCCCCTATCCACCAGTCCCATTACTAATCCTTCCCCTATCCACCAGTCATCCCGTACCAACCCTTCCCTATCCACCAGTCCCGTACTAATCCTTCCTATCCATCCACCAGTCCCATTACCAACCCTTCCCTATCCACCAGTCCCATTACCAACCTTTCCCTATCCACCAGTCCCGTACCAATCCTTCCCTATCCACCAGTCCCATTACCAACTCTTCCTATCCCAGTCCATTACCAACCCTTCCCTATCCACCAGTCCCATTACTAATCCTTCCCTATCCACCAGTCCCGTACTAATCCTTCCCCTATCCACCAGTCCCATTACCAACCCCTTCCCTATCCACCAGTCCCATTACTAATCCTTCCCTATCCACCAGTGTCCCATTACCAATCCTTCCCCTATCCACCAGTCCCATTACCAACCCTTCCCTATCCACCAGTCCCATTACCAATCCTTCCCTATCCACCAGTCCCATTACTAATCCTTCCCCTATCCACCAGTCCCCATTACCAACCTTCCCTATCCACCAGTCCCATTACCAATCCTTCCCTATCCACCAGTCCCATTACCAACCCTTCCCTATCCACGGATCCTTCCCTATCCACCAGTCCCATTACCAACCCTTCCCTATCCACCAGTCCCATTACCAATCCTTCCCCTATCCACCAGTCCCATTACCAACCTTCCCTATCCACCAGTCCATTACCAACCTTCCCTATCCACCAGTCCCATTACTAATCCTTCCCTATCCACCAGTCCATTACCAACCCTTCCCTATCCACCAGTCCCATTACCAGTCTTCCCTATCCACCAGTCCCCGTACCAATCCTTCCCTATCCACCAGTCCCATTACCAATCCTTCCCTATCCACCAGTCCCGTACCAATCCTTCCCTATCCACCAGTCCCATTACCAATCCTTCCCTATCCACCAGTCCATTACCAATCCTTCCCTATCCACCAGTCCCATTACCAATCCTTCCCTATCCACCAGTCCCATTACCAACCCTTCCCTATCACCAGTCCCATTACCAACCTTCTATCCACCAGTCCCATTACCAACCTTCCCTATCCACCAGTCCCATTACTAATCGCCCTTCCCCTATCCACCAGTCCCATTACCAACCTTCCCTATCCACCAGTCCATTACTAATCCTTCCCCTATCCACCGGTCCCCATTACCAATCCTTCCCTATCCACCAGTCCCATTACCAATCCTTCCCTATCCACCAGTCCCATTACCAATCCTTCCCCTATCCACCAGTCCCATTACCAATCCTTCCCCTATCCACCAGTCCCGTACCAATCCTTCCCTATCCACCAGTCCATTACCAACCTTCCCTATCCACCAGTCCATTACCAATCCTTCCCCTATCCACCAGTCCCATTACTCCTTCCCCTATCCACCGGTCCCATTACCAACCTTCCCTATCCACCGGTCCCATTACCAATCCTTCCCTATCCACCGGTCCATTACCAACCCTTCCCTATCCACCAGTCCCATTACCAACCTTCCCTATCCACCAGTCCCATTACCAACCCTTCCCTATCCACCAGTCCCATTACCAACCCTTCCCTATCCACCAGTCCCATTACCAACCCTTCCCCATCCTGGTCCCATTCCCTATCCACCAGTCCCATTACTAATCCTTCCCCTATCCACCAGTCCCATTACCAACCCTTCCCCTATCCACCAGTCCCATTACCAACCTTCCCCTATCCACCAGTCCCATTACCAATCCTTCCCCTATCCACCAGTCCCGTACCAATCCTTCCCTATCCACCAGTCCATTACCAACCTTCCCCTATCCACCAGTCCCATTACAATCCTTCCCTATCCACCAGTCCCATTACCAACCCTTCCCCTATCCACCCTTCCCATTACCAACCTTCCCCTATCCACCAGTCACATTACCAATCCTTCCCTATCCACCAGTCCCATTACCAACCCTTCCCCTATCCACCAGTCCCATTACCAGCCTTCCCTATCCACCAGTCCCGTACCAAGCCTTCCCTATCCACCAGTCCCATTACCAGCCGTTCCCCTATCCACCAGTCCCATTACCAAGCCTTCCCCTATCCACCAGTCCCATTACCAATCCTTCCCCTATCCACCAGTCCCATTACCAATCCTTACCCTATCCACCAGTCCCGTTACCAACCTTCCTATCCACCAGTCCCATTACCAACCCTTCCCTATCCACCGGTCCCATTACCAGCCTTCCCCTATCCACCAGTCCATTACCAGCCTCCTTCCCTATCCACCAGTCCCATTACCAACCTTCCCTATCCACCGGTCCCATTACCAACCCTTCCCTATCCACCAGTCCATTACCAATCCTTCCCTATCCACCAGTCCATTACCAATCCTTCTATCCACCAGTCCCATTACCAACCTTCCCCTATCCATCGGTCCCATTACCAGCCTTCCCTATCCACCAGTCCCATTACCAACCCTTCCCCTATCCACCAGTCCCATTACCAATCCTTCCCTATCCACCAGTCCCATTACAATCCTTCCCCTATCCACCAGTCCCATTACCAACCCTTCCTATCCACCAGTCCCATTACTAATCCTTCCCTATCCACCAGTCCATTACTAATCCTTCCCCTATCCACCAGTCCCATTACTAATCCTTCCCTATCCACCAGTCCCATTACCAACCCTTCCCTATCCACCAGTCCATTACCAATCCTTCCCCTATCCACCAGTCCCATTACCAACCTTCCCTATCCACCAGTCCATTACCAACCCTTCCCTATCCACCAGTCCCATTACCAATCCTTCCCTATCCACCAGTCCCATTACCAATCCTTCCCCTATCCACCAGTCCCATTACCAGCCTTCCCTATCCACCAGTCCCATTACCAACCCTTCCCTATCCACCAGTCCCATTACTAATCCTTCCCTATCCACCAGTCCCATTACTAATCCTTCCCTATCCACCAGTCCCATTACCAGCCCTTCCCTATCCACCGGTCCGTACTAATCCTTCCCTATCCACCAGTCCCATTACTAATCCTTCCCTATCCACCAGTCCCATTACCAACCTTCCCTATCCACCAGTCCCATTACTAATCCTTCCCTATCCACCAGTCCCATTACCAACCTTCCCCTATCCACCAGTCCCATTACCAACCTTCCCCTATCCACCAGTCCCATTACTAATCCTTCCCTATCCACCAGTCCCATTACCAGCCTTCCCTATCCACCGGTCCCATTACCAATCCTTCCCTATCCACCAGTCCCATTACCAACCCTTCCCTATCCACCAGTCCCATTACCAATCCTTCCCCTATCCACTTGTCACATTACCAACCCTTCCCTATCCACCAGTCCCATTACCAACCTTCCCCTATCCACCAGTCCCATTACCAATCCTTCCCTATCACCAGTCCCATTACCAACCTTCCCTATCCACCAGTCCCATTACTAATCCTTCCCTATCCACCAGTCCCATTACCAACCTTCCCCTATCCACCAGTCCCATTACTAATCCTTCCCTATCCACCAGTCCATTACCAATCCTTCCCCTATCCACCGGTCCCATTACCAATCCTTCCCTATCCACCAGTCCCGTACCAATCCTTCCCTATCCACAAGTCCCATTACTAATCCTTCCCCTATCCACCAGTCCCATTACCATCCCTTCCCTATCCACCAGTCCCATTACCAACCTTCCCTATCCACCAGTCCCATTACCAATCCTTCCCTATCCACCAGTCCCATTACCAACCCTTCCCTATCCACCAGTCCCATTACTAATCTTCCCTATCCACCAGTCCCATTACCAATCCTTCCCCTATCCACCAGTCCCATTACCAACCTTCCCCTATCCACCAGTCCCATTACTAATCCTTCCCTATCCACCAGTCCCATTACCAACCCTTCCCTATCCACCGGTCCCATTACCAACAACTTCCCTATCCACCAGTCCCATTACCAACCCTTCCCTATCCACCAGTCCCATTACAACCTTCCCTATCCACCAGTCCCATTACCAACCCCTTCCCTATCCACCAGTCCCATTACCCTTCCCTATCCACCAGTCCCATTACCAACCCTTCCCTATCCACCAGTCCCATTACCAATCCTTCCCTATCCACCAGTCCCATTACCAATCCTTCCCATCCACCAGTCCCATTACCAACCTTCCCCTATCCACCGGTCCATTACCAACCCTTCCCTATCCACCAGTCCCATTACCAACCCTTCCCTATCCACCAGTCCATTACCAACCTTCCCTATCGACCAGTCCCATTACTAATCCTTCCCCTATCCACCAGTCCCATTACCAACCCTTCCCCTATCCACCAGTCCCATTACAAAACCTTCCACTATCCACCAGTCCCATTACCAACCCTTCCCCTATCCACCGGTCCCATTACCAACCTTCCCTATCCACCGGTCCCATTACCAACCCTTCCCTATCCACCAGTCCCATTACCAATCCTTCCCCTATCCACCAGTCCATTACAACCTTCCCTATCCACCAGTCCCATTACCAAGCCTTCCCTATCCACCAGTCCCATTACCAATCCTTCCCTATCCACCAGTCCCATTACCAACCCTTCCCTATCCACCGGTCCCATTACCAATCCTTCCTATCAACCAGTCCCATTACCAATCCTTCCCATTTCCACCAGTCCCATTACCAACCCTTCCCCTATCCACCAGTCCCATTACCAACCTTCCCCTTTCCACCAGTCCATTACCAACCCTTCCCTATCCACCAGTCCCATTACCAACCCTTCCCTATCCACCAGTCCCATTTCCAATACTTCCCATATCCACCAGTCCCATTACCATCCCTTCCCCTATCCACCAGTCCCATTACCAACCCTTCCCCTATCCACCAGTCCCATTACCAACCTTCCCTATCCACCAGTCCCATTACCAACCCTTCCCTATCCACCGGTCCCGTACCAACCCTTCCCTATCCACCAGTCCCATTACCAACCCTTCCCCTATCCACCAGTCCATTACCAACCTTCCCTATCCACCGGTCCCATTACCAGCCTTCCCTATCCACCAGTCCCATTACCAACCCTTCCCCTATCCACCGGTCCCATTACCAACCTTCCCTATCCACCGGTCCCATTACCAGCCTTCCCTATCCACCGGTCCCATTACCAACCCTTCCCCTATCCACCGGTCCCATTACTAACCCTTCCCCTATCCACCAGTCCCATTACCAGCCTTCCCCTATCCACCAGTCCCATTACCAACCCTTCCCTATCCACCAGTCCATTACCAACCCTTCCCTATCCACCGGTCCATTACCAGCCTTCCCTATCCACCAGTCCCATTACCAACCCTTCCCTATCCACCAGTCCCGTACCAACCTTCCCTATCCACCGGTCCATTACCAACCCTTCCCTATCCACCGGTCCATTACCAACCTTCCCTATCCACCGGTCCATTACCAAGCCTTCCCTATCCACCAGTCCCATTACCAACCCTTCCCTATCCACCAGTCCCATTACCAACCCTTCCCTATCCACCAGTCCCATTACCAACCTTCCCTATCCACCGGTCCCATTACCAGCCTTCCCTATCCACCAGTCCCATTACCAACCCTTCCCTATCCACCAGTCCCATTACCAACCCTTCCCTATCCACCAGTCCCATTACCAACCTTCCCTATCCACCAGTCCCATTACCAGCCTTCCCTATCCACCAGTCCCATTACCAGCCTTCCCCTATCCACCAGTCCCATTACCAACCCTTCCCTATCCACCAGTCCCATTACCAGCCTTCCCTATCCACCAGTCCCATTACCAACCTTCCCTATCCACCAGTCCCATTACCAACCCTTCCCTATCCACCAGTCCCATTACCAGCCTTCCCTATCCACCAGTCCCATTACCAACCTTCCCCTATCCACCAGTCCCATTACCAACCTTCCCTATCCACCAGTCCATTACCAACCCTTCCCTATCCACCAGTCCCATTACCAACCTTCCCCTATCCACCAGTCCCATTACCAGCCTTCCCTATCCACCGGTCCCATTACCAACCCTTCCCTATCCACCGGTCCCATTACCAACCCTTCCCTATCCACCAGTCCCGTACCAATCCTTCCCCTATCCACCAGTCCCATTACCAACCTTCCCCTATCCACCAGTCCCATTACCAACTTCCCTATCCACCAGTCCATTACCAATCCTTCCCTATCCACCAGTCCCATTACCAACCTTCCCTATCCACCAGTCCATTACCAACCCTTCCCTATCCACCAGTCCCATTACCAACCTTCCCTATCCACCGGTCCCATTACCAATCCTTCCCTATCCACCAGTCCCATTACCAACCTTCCCTATCCACCAGTCCCATTACCAACCCTTCCCCTATCCACCAGTCCATTACTAATCCTTCCCTATCCACCAGTCCCATTACTAATCCTTCCCTATCCACCGGTCCCATTACAATTCCCCTATCCACCGGTCCCATTACCAACCCTTCCCTATCCACCAGTCCCATTACCAACCCTTCCCTATCCACCAGTCCCATTACCATCCTTCCCTATCCACCAGTCCCATTACCAGCCTTCCCTATCCACCAGTCCCATTACCAACCTTCCCTATCCACCAGTCCCATTACCAATCCTTCCCCTATCCACCAGTCCCATTACCAACCTTCCCTATCCACCAGTCCCATTACCAGCCTTCCCTATCCACCAGTCCCATTACCAACCTTCCCTATCCACCAGTCCCATTACTAATCCTTCCCTATCCACCAGTCCCATTACTAATCCTTCCCTATCCACCAGTCCATTACCAGCCTTCCCTATCCACCAGTCCCATACCAATCCTTCCCCTATCCACCAGTTCCATTACCAACCCTTGCGCTATCCACCAGTCCCATTATCAACCCTTCCCCTATTCACCAGTCCTATTACTAATCCTTCTGCTGTCCACCAGTCCCATTACCAATCCTTCCCCTCTCCACCAGTCCCGTACCAACCTTCCCTATCCACCAGTCCCATTACTAATCCTTCCCTATCCACCGGTCCATTACCAATCCTTCCCTATCCACCAGTCCATTACCAATCCTTCCCCTATCCACCAGTCCCATTACCAATCCTTCCCTATCCACCAGTGCAATTACCAATCCTTCCTCTATCCTCCAGTCCCATTACCAATCCTTCCCCTATCCACCAGTCCCATTACCAATCCTTCCCCTATCCACCAGTCCCATTACTAATCCTTCCCCTATCCACCAGTCCATTACCAACCCTTCCCTATCCACCAGTCCCATTACCAATCCTTCCCTATCCACCAGTCCCATTACCAATCCTTCCCTATCCACCAGTCCCATTACCAATCCTTCCCTATCCACCAGTCCATTACTAATCCTTCCCCTATCCACCAGTCCATTACCAATCCTTCCCCTATCCACCAGTCCCATTACCAATCCTTCCCTATCCACCAGTCCCATTACTAATCCTTCCCTATCCACCAGTCCCATTACCAATCCTTCCCTATCCACCAGTCCCATTACCAACCTTCCCTATCCACCAGTCCCATTACTAATCCTTCCCTATCCACCAGTCCCATTACCAATCCTTCCCTATCCACCAGTCCCATTACCAAGCCTTCCCCTATCCACCAGTCCCATTACCAATCCTTCCCCTATCCACCAGTCCATTACCAACCTTCCCTATCCACCAGTCCCATTACCAAGCCTTCCCTATCCACCGGTCCATTACCAACCTTCCCCTATCCACCAGTCCCATTACCAATCCTTCCCTATCCACCAGTCCCATTACCAACCCTTCCCTATCCACCAGTCCCATTACCAACCCTTCCCTATCCACCAGTCCCATTACCAATCCTTCCCTATCCACCAGTCCCATTACCAACCTTCCCTATCCACCAGTCCCATTACCAGCCTTCCCTATCCACCAGTCCATTACCAATCCTTCCCCTATCCACCAGTCCCGTACCAACCTTCCCCTATCCACCAGTCCCATTACCAACCCTTCCCCTATCCACCAGTCACATTACCAATCCTTCCCTATCCACCAGTCCCATTACCAACCTTCCCCTATCCACCAGTCCCATTACCAACCTTCCCTATCCACCAGTCCCATTACCAATCCTTCCCTATCCACCAGTCCCATTACCAATCCTTCCCTATCCACCAGTCCCATTACCAATCCTTCCCCTATCCACCAGTCCATTACTAATCCTTCCCTATCCACTAGTCCCATTACCAATCCTTCCCTATCCACCAGTCCATTACCAACCCTTCCCTATCCACCAGTCCCATTACCAATCCTTCCCTATCCACCAGTCCCATTACCAACCTTCCCTATCCACCAGTCCATTACCAATCCTTCTATCCACCAGTCCCATTACTAATCCTTCCCTATCCACCAGTCCATTACCAACCCTTCCCTATCCACCAGTCCCATTACCAACCCTTCCCTATCCACCAGTCCCATTACTAATCCCCTATCCACCAGTCCCATTACTAAACCTTCCCCTATCCATCAGTCCCATTACCAACCCTTCCCCTATCCACCAGTCCCATTACAAATCCTTCCCCTATCCACAAGTCCGATTACCAATCCTTCCCTATCCACCAGTCCATTACCAATCCTTCCCTATCCACCAGTCCCATTACCAATCCTTCCCTATCCACCAGTCCATTACTAATCCTTCCCTATCCACCAGTCCATTACCAGCCTTCCCCTATCCACCAGTCCCATTACTAATCCTTCCCCTATCCACCAGTCCCATTACTAATCCTTCCCCTATCCACCAGTCCCATTACCAACCCTTCCCTATCCACCAGTCCCGTACTAATCCTTCCCCTATCCACCAGTCCATTACCAATCCTTCCCTATCCACCAGTCCATTACCAACCTTCCCTATCCACCGGTCCCATTACCAACCCTTCCCCTATCCACCAGTCCCATTACCAACCCTTCCCCTATCCACCAGTCCCATTACCAACCCTTCCCCTATCCATCAGTCCCATTACCAACCCTTCCCCTATCCACCAGTCCCATTACTAATCCTTCCCCTATCCACCAGTCCCATTACTAATCCTTCCCCTATCCACCAGTCCCATTATCAACCCTTCCCCTATCCACCAGTCCCATTACTAATCCTTCCCCTATCCACTAGTCCCATTACTAATCCTTCCCCTATCCACCAGTCCCATTATCAACCCTTCCCCTATCCACCAGTCCCATTACTAATCCTTCCCCTATCCACCAGTCCCATTACTAATCCTTCCCCTATCCACCAGTCCCATTACCAACCCTTCCCCTATCCACCAGTCCCATTACTAATCCCCTATCCACCAGTCCCATTACCAGCCTTCCCTATCCACCAGTCCCATTACCAATCCTTCCCCTATCCACCAGTCCCATTACTAACCCTTCCCTATCCACCAGTCCCATTACCTTCCCCTATCCACCAGTCCCATTACCAACCCCTATCCACCGGTCCCATTACCAACCCTTCCCTATCCACCAGTCCCATTACTAATCCTCCCCTATCCACCAGTCCCATTACCAACCCTTCCCTATCCACCAGTCCCATTACTAATCCTTCCCTATCCACCAGTCCCATTACCAATCCTTCCCCTATCCACCAGTCCATTACCAATCCTTCCCCTATCCACCAGTCCCATTACCAATCCTTCCCTATCTACCAGTCCCATTACTAATCCTTCCCTTTCCACTGGTCCCATTACCAATCCTTCCCTATCCACCAGTCCCATTACCAACCCTTCCCTATCCACTGGTCCATTACTAATCCCCTATCCACCAGTCCCATTACCAACCTTCCCTATCCACCAGTCCCATTACCAGCCTTCCCTATCCACCAGTCCCATTACCAAGCCTTCCCCTATCCACCAGTCCATTACCAACCTTCCCTATCCACCAGTCCCATTACCAACCTTCCCTATCCACCAGTCCCATTACTAATCCTTCCCTATCCACCAGTCCCATTACCAATCCTTCCCCTATCCACCAGTCCCATTACCAGCCTTCCCTATCCACCAGTCCCATTACCAGCCCTTCCCTATCCACCAGTCCCATTACCAACCTTCCCTATCCACCAGTCCATTACCAACCCTTCCCTATCCACCAGTCCATTACTAATCCTTCCCTTATCCACCAGTCCCATTACCAACCCTTCCCCTATCCACCAGTCCCATTACCAATCCTTCCCCTATCCACCAGTCCCATTACCAATCCTTCCCCTATCAACCAGT
>NC_066537.1:12104953-12124953 GCF_024679095.1 Eriocheir sinensis
ACTTGCTTGTCTCCTTCTTTCATTATTTTATTTATTTTTAACGTAATAACTGAATTTGCTTTTCTCCGTCTCCTCGTATTTTCATTATTCAATGCGTCTCCTTGCTTTCGTATTTTATTTTCATCGTATTTTCAACGTGGAATTTTTAGTGTAGATTTTTTATTTCATGGCATTTTATCAAGGGATTTTTTTTATTATGATAGCGAGTCAATAATCTTTTTCTTCATTTTCTTCTTGTTTTAGTGGAATATTGACTGTTGAGAGAGAGAGAGAGAACACTTAACTGTGAGAATAAACAATTAGTGGACCAGACAAAAACAATCCCTTGAAAAGATATAATTTGTTTATTCCTTGTTTACTTGTTCATTCATCTATCTTTTCATTTGTTTGCTTGTTTGTTTATCTGCTCGTCTGTCTGTCTATCTGTTTTCTCTTCCGTTAATGTTACTTTTTTTTTTATCGTGTACCGTTATGAAGGAAAATAAAAATAATGTTAATTTGATCGAACTCAATAATTTAGGGCGAAAAAATGATATGTAGTAATAATAATAATAATAATAATAATAATAATAATAATAATAATAATAATAATAATAATAATAATAATAATGATGATGATGATGATATGCTTCGGTTATGTAATTTAAGAGGAAAGAAGAGGAACAGGAAGTAAATGAAGGAAGGAAATAATTAAGGTAGGAAAAGATGGATGAAGGGAAGGAAGAAAGGAAGGTAGGAAGGAAGGAAGAATGTAGGAAGGAAGAAAGAAAGTAGGAAAAAAAAAGAAGGAAGGAATGAAGGAAGAAAGGAAGGAAGAAAGGAAGGAAGGAATAAAGGAAGTAAAATAGGAAGGAGAAGAGCAGGAAGGAAGGCAGGAAGGAAGGAAGGGAGGAAGGAAGGAAGGGAGGAAGTGAGCAAGGAAGGAAGGAAGGAAGGAAGGAAGGGAGCAAGGAAGGAAGGAAGGAAGGAAGGAAGGGAGCAAGGAAGGAAGGAAGGAAGGAAGGAAGGAAGGGAGGAAGGAAGGAAGGAAGGAAGGAAGTGAAATAGGAAGGAGAACAGGAAGGAGGGAAGAAAGGAGGGAAAGAAGGAATCAAGGAAGGAGGGAAGGAAGGAAAGAAGGAAAGAAGGAAGGAGGGAACGAAGGAAGGAAGGAAGGAAGGGTAATAGGAAAGAAAGAAATGAATGAATGGAGAAGGAAAAAAAACATACTTAAGAAAACAATAAGGAAGAAAATAATACGAAACTACATACATAACCTTCTCTCTCTCTCTCTCTCTCTCTCTCTCTCTCTCTCTCTCTCTCTCTCTCTCTCTCTCTCTCTCTCTCTCACTCAATGTTCTGTCACAGTTAATTCATTCGTTTATTGCCGTGACTTCCTGGACCAATCAGAGGCCGGGAAGGAGGTGACGTCACAAGAGGGGGGCGTGGCCGGCGTGACTTTGGGGAGCCAGAGGACCGTCAGACGTGTAGGAGGGAGGGTGTGTGTGTCCGAGGCTCCTGCGGCCCTTCACTGAGAGACTTGTATCCAGGTGAAGGGAAGCGAAGGAAAAAGGATAAAGAAGTAAAGACGGACTTAGTAAACTGTGGAATAAAAGGGATAAGTGCGAAATAAATATAAAGTTTGTGTGTGATGATTTAATGTGAAAAATTTAGTAAGCATGTGAAGTATTTAGACTGGTAGAAAAATTACTCGAACGAAAATAATAGAATAAAATGACAGACGGATGAAGGAAGCAAAAGAAAATAAGGAACAACAACGAAATAAGTAATAAAAAAGTATGAAAAAGTTAAGTGTGTCGATAGCAATGTGAAAAATAAGGAAGAGTGTGAAGTATATTGACTGGCGGAAAAGAGGAAGGAAGAAAAAAGAGAAAACGTTGAACTCTATTAATAAAAGAATCAAGTGAAGAACAGAACATAGAAACGAACAGAACTATGTAAGAAAAAAAAAAGATAAACAAAGCAGGAGAGGGATTGCACAAAAAGAAACAGACAAACAAACAATTGAACAAAATCAGCTTGTCAAAAACGCACTTACAGTTTGTGGAAGAACCGTAATTTTTTGTTGCATATTTCGTAAAGTGAAAAAAATAAAAAAATCCTAAGTTGGAACCGATTTTGTTTACTACGATTTCAAGTGTTAAGTGTGAATAGTTGTGACAGAAAGAAGTACAGACTAACAAACAACATCAGATATATAAACACGACAACCAAACTGACTGATAAAAAAGGAATAAAAAAGAAAGAAAAAGAAAAAAATATGGAAGCTAAGCAATAAAGAAAGAATAAAAAAGAAAAAAAGAAGAAAAGTTATAACATCAAAGCAAAACTGAACCCAAAAAGAAAAGTAAACAAAACAAAACATAATCACACAGAACAACATCTAAGATTAACTCGTTTATCTGAATGAGCTTCGCGCCGGATGGAGACGTGAACTACAGGTGATTGATGAGCTCTCTTACCTGTGGCTCGGGGGACGTGAGAAACAGGTGGTGGAAGGGAGAGAGGGAGAGAGAAGGGAAAGTGAGCACGACGGAGAATTACGAGGTAGAAAGTAAAGGTTGACAGACGGAGGACAGAGTGAAAGAGAAGAGGAACGGAGAAAAAGTTGATGAAAAAGGAAGAAATAAACGTAGATAGAAAAGAAGAAAGGCTAATAAAAGAAGGTAAAAAGAGAAGAAACGAATAAAAGCAGATAAGTAAAGAAAAGACGGAGAAAAGTAGACAATAAGAAGACAAAGTAACAAATATAAGTAGATAAAAAAAGAAGAGAAAAGTAGATAATAAAGAAAAGAAAAAAGAGGAAAGGAGACAAAAATTAAAAGGAACGTATAAAAGTTGATGAAAAAGAAAGAATAGACGGATAAAAAGAAAAAAACAAACTAGGGAAATAGATAAATGACTGGAGAAGTTTTGGAAGTTAAAATAAGTGATTACAAAGACAAAGGAAAGAATGAACAAGAGTAAAAACAGTTAACTATAATGAATGAACAAAGGAAGAACAAAGACAGAACAGAAATGAGAATAAGAACAACAGAAAATAAATAAGTCGAGAAGATTTGAAAGTTGTGCTAAAAACAAGAAAGAAAAAAATAAATAACAGATGTAATTATGAGGTAGAAAGTAATGACAGACGGAGAGGATAGAAAAAAAGAAGAGAAATGAGGAAAACATGAAATAAGCAGAAAAAAACAAGAAAAAAAACCATCCAGTAAACAAACAAACAGGAAAAATGTAGCAGAATGATATAGACAAACGAAAAAGAAAAAAGAGGGAAAATAGCAAAGTTGATGAAAATGAGAGATAAGAAACAATAAAAAAAAAAGAATGTGAAATGCTAACAAAAATGAACAGTGTGAGTGAACGAAAGGAAAAGACAAACTGATAATAATAATAAAAATAAATTGGAGAAGTGAAGCAAGGAAGGAGGTAGTGGAAGAGAGAGGGAAACTTGTCTAATCGTGTCTGTGCGTGTGTCTGTCTGTCTGTCTGTCTGTCTGTTTGTCTTATCTTCATCCCTTCCTCTCGCACCCCAAGGAATACAAAACGACAAAAAAACAAAAAAAAAAAAAAAACATTAGAGGGAAGAAATAAGACAAACAATTAAGACTGAAAACGGAAAGAAAAAAAAACCCAAATGCTAAAGGAAAAATAAAAGAAAACAAGAAAATTATAAAAATACGAATATAGAAAAGTAAAATAAATAGCTGTTAATAAAAGTTACATTGAGAGGAAAAGATAAAAGAGGACAAGAAATGGAAGAAACAAAAATTATAAGAAAAGCAAGAAAATGAACAACAAATGAACATAGAAAAGAAGATAAAAAAGACAAATAGACAAAATAAAAACCAAACTGAAGACAACCAAATATTAAGATGAAGACAAAAAAGAACCAACATGAGATAATTGGAACCAGAAGACGAAGACGAAGAAGAAAAACAAACACGAGAAAACAATAACAAGAAAAACAGAAAAAAACGAACAGAGAGAGCACCGCCATGATGGATTCGAAAGAGTGGTTCAACCTTCGCCAGCTGTACCGAAGCAGATTTTCGAACCCCAAAATGAACTCCACGAAATTCAGCCTCAAACGCATCAAACAAGGTGAGAGAGAGAGAGAGAGAGAGATCATAAATTCAAGGCATGTTTTCCAGTGGTTGTTTGCAAATTGCGAAGCACGCTCGTGTGTGTGTGTG
This sequence comes from Eriocheir sinensis, assembly GCF_024679095.1. Classification (NCBI taxonomy): domain Eukaryota; kingdom Metazoa; phylum Arthropoda; class Malacostraca; order Decapoda; family Varunidae; genus Eriocheir; species Eriocheir sinensis. Next base: position 12,109,150 of record NC_066537.1, read on the forward strand.
TGTGTGTGTGTGTGTGTGTGTGTGTGTGTGTGTATATGTGTGTGTGTGTGTGTGTGTGTGTGTGTAAATTTGCGAAAGGAGTTTGTCTTACACCAACCTGTGATTTACTGAATTAGAGGGAGCACAGGAGGAGGAGGAGGAAGAGGAGGAGGAGGAGGAGGAAGAGGAAGAGGAGGAGAAGGAGAAGGCATATACAGATGGGAAGTTATATTTTGCTGCACAGGGTTTTCCTCCTCCTCTCTTCTCCTCCTCCTCTCTTCTCCTCCTCCTCCTCCTCCTCCTCCTTACCGTAATTCATGGCTCTCTCACCTTCTTTAGTCTGACACGCTTATTTCCATTAACCGCCGTGTGTGTGTGTGTGTGTGTGTGTGTGTGTGTGTGTGTGTGTGTGTTTGCGGTGGTCAGCAGGTGCCTCAGTTTTCCTCCTCCTCTTCCCCATCTTCCTCCTCCTCCTCTTCCTCCTCCTCCTCTTCCTCCTCCTCCATAGAGAACTGATGATGCGATAAATGAATCAGCTTTTCTTAATCTAGCAGTCTCTCTCTCTCTCTCTCTCTCTCTCTCTCTCTCTCTCTCTCTCTCTCTCTCTCTCTCTCTCTCTCTCTCTCTCTCTCTCTCTTTTCGTGTGTGTTTATCAGTATGCTTTTATCTATCTATCTATCTATCTGTCTATCTCTCTATTTATCTGTTTATCTCTTTATATGTTTATTGATCTGCTCCTTTGTCTCTTTTTATCATGTATTTTTATCTCTTCTTTATCATCTACTTCTTTATATTCTCTTCACATTCTCTCTCTTTCTTTCTTTCTTTCTGTTCTTTCTTTCTTTCTCTCTCTAAGTCAATCAAAGAGTACTAATGTTTTTTTTTTCTGTTGTCGGATTTAGAGAAAGTAAGGGAGAGGAGAAAAAGTGGAGGAAGGGAAGGAGAGGGAAAGTAGAGAGGAAGGAGAGAGGGAGGGAAGGGGAGGAGGAGGTGCCGGAGGGAAGGTTACGGAGGGAACGTAGGAATTTGACCCCTGACCTGACCATCTCCTTCCACCCCCTCCCCTCCTCTCTTCCTTTTCCTTTCTTCCTCTTTTTCGCTTTCTTTTTCTTCCGTTTCCTCTTCCTAAGCTTTCTTTTTGCCTCCTCCCTTTTATTCATTATTTCTATTTATATTTCCTAACCTTTATTCTCTCTGTTCCTTTATTCATTCCTCCTCACTTCCATTTTTTCACTCCTTTCTTCTTCTTCTTCTTCTTCCCTTTTCTTCTTCTATTTGTTTCCTTCCTTTATTTGCTGCTTCTCCATTTTCTCTTTTCCTATATTAATTCTTCCTCTTTTCCCTTCTTTTCTTTCTTCTTCTCTTTCTTTTATCCATTTCTTCCTTTTTCTAGTGCTCCTTTATTTTATCTTTTCCTCTTCATTTTCTTTATTTCTTTCCTTCCCTTTCTTTCTCTGCCTATTTTTTCCCTTTTCCTCATTTCTTAACCATTTTTAGTTTCCTCTTTTCTCTATTCTTTTATTGTCCCTTTTTTTCCTCATGCTCTTTTTCCTTTCATTTTAATTTTTCCTCTTTCCTCTTACTCTTTTGCTTCCTTTTCCCTTCTTTTCTTTTCCACCTCTTTCCTTTAGTTCCCGTTTTTCCTGCCTCTTTTTCTCCCTTCCTTCCTTCCTCTTCACCTTTTCTTCCTCCCCTTCCCTCCTCCCTCCCTTCTCCTTCCCTCCTTCCCTCTTTCTTTCTTCTCCCTCCCTCCATTCTTCTCATAAAGGCGTGTTTTGTAAAGTGTAAAGACCTATTGAACAAAGAGTACACACACACACACACACACACACACACACACACTTGTATACGTAATTCCGTTGTTTCTTATTTGCCCTACACACACACACACACACACACACACACACACACACACACACACACACACACACACACAGGAGGCGAGTGAGTGACATCTGTCGATCCTTGCGTAAGTTTTTTTTTTTTTCTCTCTCTCTCTCTCTCTCTCTCTCTCTCTCTCTCTCTCTCTCTCTCTCTCTCTCTCTCTCTCTCTCTCTCTCTCTCTCTCTCTGTTGTTTTCTCTTGCCCTTTTATCTATTCATGTCTGTGCTTATTTGTTTTATTATTCATCTTTATTCTTTTTCTTTCTTTCTTTAACTTTCATTTTTTTTATATGTCTATTTTTTTCGTGTTGCAATGCGGCTAATTTCCAGTCATTCTTCTTCTTCTTCTTCTTCTTCTTCTTCTTCTTCCTCTTTTTCTTCTTCTTCTTCCTCTTTTCCTTCTTCTTCATCTTCTTCTTCTTCTTCTTCTTCTTCTTCTTCTTTTTGTTCTTGTTCTTGTTCTTCTTTTACTTATGCTTCTACTACATACTTTTGTGACTATTCTTTGATTTCTTCGCCATCCTTCTTATCCTCCTCCTTTTCCTCCTCCTCCTCCTCCTCCTCCTCCTTTTCCTCCTCCTCCTCCTCCTCCTCCTCCTCCTCATGCACGTGGTTGTAATGCGGAAATGGGGAAGAGTAAACACAGCTGCACCTCTTCTCTCTCTCTCTCTCTCTCTCTCTCTCTCTCTCTCTCTCTCTCTCTCTCTCTCTCTCTCTCTCTCTCTCTCTCTCTCTCTCTCTCTCTCTCTCTCTCTCTCTCTCTCTCTCTCTCTCTCTCTCTCTCTCTCTCACACATTATCTGCTCACCACCCAGAACACACACACCTGTTCTCTCTCTCTCTCTCTCTCTCTCTCTCTCTCTCTCTCTCTCTCTCTCTCTCTCTCTCTCTCTCTCTCTCTCTCTCTCTCTCTCTCTCTCTCTCTCTCTCTCTCTCTCTCTCTCTCTCTCTCTCTCTCTCTCTCTCTCTCTCTCTCTCTCTCTCTCTCTCTCTCTCTCTCTCTCTCTCTCTCTCTCTCTCTTCCCACCCTTCTTCCTTCCTTTCTCAGCTTCATCAATCTTCTGTCCACCTTCCTCTCTCTCCCTTCTTCCCTCCCTCCCTTCTTCCTTCTTTCCTTCCTCCCTCTCCCTCCCTCCCTCATCATTCTCTGCCTGTTTGCTAATAAAAGGAAGTGGAGAGTGACTAGAAGGAGAAAGAGATATATGAATTAACGGCATAGGAGGAGGAGAAGGAGGAAGAGGAAGAGGAAGAGGAAGAGGAGGATGAGAAGAAAAATGTGTTATAATCAAATATTAATTATCGTAATGTTGGTCTTTATGTTTGCATAGAACTGTAATACTTTTGAATATTAACGTAATTTGGCGTGAAGGAGGAGGAGGAGGAGGAGGAGGAGAAGGAGGAGGTAAAGTTACGAAAGCATCCCAGTTTCTTAAAAGATGTGAAAGCATTTTTAGTATTATAACAATTTGTGTGGAGGAGGTGGAGGTGGAGGTGGAGGAGGAAGAGGAAGAGGAACGTTATTTATAATTTCTATATGTGTAAGCTTTCGTAATAATGCTTTTCTTTTATTATTTTTATCATCATTATTATTATCATTATTATGAACACTGCTCTCAGCCAAGCAGTTCAGGTATGCAGCCAATCTATTTACCTGGCCATGGCTTGTTAATTAGTGGTGAAGGTGACTCATTAATATTTACACCTGTGGAATTTAGACATAACGACCTCTGTAGTGATATGTTGAGGTAATTAATTATGGAAATGAGATGGAAGAAGCAAAGCGGAAATGTCTTAATCTTTTTTTTTATGTGGAATTGGTTTTATGTCGAATTTTATTTATTTTTATTTATTTTTGGTTTTACTTTCATTTTTCTTCGCATTCCTTCCTTCCTTCTCCTCTATAATTTGCTTTCTCCCATTCATCCTCTTTCTATTTCCTTCTCCTCTTCTACTTTTCCTCTTTTATTCTCTTTTACCTCTCCCCTTTCATTTCCTTCTCCTCTTTCTCTCTACCTTTCTCCTTTTTATTTTATTTTACCTCTCCCTTTTCATTTCCTTCTCTTCCTTCTATACTTTTCCTCTTTTTATTCTCTTTTACCTCTCTTCTTTCATTTCCTTCTTCTCTTTCTACTTTTCCTCTTTTTCCTCTTTTACTTTTTTCCCTTCATTTCCTTCTTCTCTTTTCTACTTTTACTCGTTTATTCTCTTTCATCTTTCCCCTTTCATTTCCTTCTTCTCTTCCTTTTTATTTTTCCTCTTTCATTCTCTTTTTCTCCTTCCTTTCATTTCCTTCTCATCTTTTCCAATTTTCCTCGTTTTACTCTTTTACCTCTCCTCTTTCATTTCCTTCTCCTCTTCCTTTCTACTTTTCCTTCTTTATTCTCTTTTACTTATCTTTCATTTCCTTCTCTTCCTTTCTACTTTTCCTTCTTTATTCTCTTTTACTTCTCCTCTTTCATTTCCTTCTTCTCTTCTTTTCTATTTCTCCTCTTTCATTCTTTTTTACCTCCTTCCTTTCCTTTCTTTCTTCTCTTTCTTTCTACTTTTCCTTTTTCATTCATTTTTACCTCCCTCTTCATTTCCTTCTCCTCTTCCTCTCTACTTTCCCATTTTTATTCTCCCTTACCTTTCCCCTTTCCTTCCCTTCTCCTCTTCCTTCCTACTTTTCCTCTTTTCTTTTCTTTTACCTCTCCCTTTTCATTTCCTCCTCCTCCTTTTTACTTTCCCTATTTTTTATTCTTTCTCACCTCTCCTTCCTTACTTTCTATTTTTCTACCTTTTTCTTGCTTCGTTCATACACTTACTTTCCCTCCTCGCGTGTAACGGAATGAAGGTGACAGACAGACAGACAGACACAGACAGATCGACAGACAGAAAGACAGACTCACACAACGACGGACATGATAGTTACCAAGAGTGCCTGGTCATGTGTGTGTGTGTGTGTGTGTGTGTGTGTGTGTGTGTGTGTGTGTGTGTGTGTGTGTGTGTGTGTTTGTGGATTACTTGTATAGATCGCGTTGATGTCACTCTTGTTATTTTCCTTCTCCTTTTCTTCCTCCTCCTCCTTTTCTTCCTCCTCTTCTTTTCTCGTTTCCTTCTTCTCTTCTAGTTTCTTTTCCTTTCTGTCTTTCCCTTTCATTTCCTCCTCCTCCTTTTCTTCCACTTCCTCCTCTTCCTCCTCCTCTTCTCTAATTTCCCTCTTCTTTCTACTTTCTTTGCCTCCCTTTCTTTTCCTTTCATTTCCTTCTCTTCCTTTCTACTATTTCTTTTCTGTTCTCCTTTACGTCTCTTTTTTTTATCATATTTTCTACTTTTTCTCTTGTTTCATTCTTATATTAAATTTCCTTCATCCCCACTTCCTTCTTTTCCTCCTCTTTCTCTATTCTTAACTTTGTCCGTTAGTTATCTCATTCTTTTTTTTTATTCATTCATTTATCTCTCCATTTTCTTTCTTCCTCATTTCCCTCCTATCCCTCCTCCTCCTTCTTCTCTTCTTTCTTCCTTCCTTCCTCCTCTTCCCAATCTTAATCTTCTTTTTCCCTGCTCTCCATAACTTCCTTCTTCTATATAATCTGCAGGTGAGGAAAGGAGAAGACAGGTAGAACAAAGAGGAGGAGGAGGAGGAGGAGGAGGAGGAGGAGGAGGAAGATGATGGATGGAGAAAAGACGACGGAAGGAAACTAAAATATCCCACTTATTTTAGGCTCCATTTTCCGTGTGATTTATTATTTTCAGAGAGAGAGAGAGAGAGAGAGAGAGAGTAGTAGTAGAGTAATGTATAGTCTTGAACCATCACCATCCACCTTCGTCATCATTACCATCATCAGCATCGTCTCAGTCATCGCCGGAGCTTATAATTCTATGCCCGGTGTGTTTACCTCGGAGACTGGGAAGACAGGAAGGAAATGAGGTAGAAAGTGGGAAGGCAGGAAGGTAACGGGAGCACACGTTTCTCCGTCTCTAATCTTTTCCTACTTTTCGTATTGTGTATGTTATAAAAAAGTGTATGGATAAAGTGTATGGATAAAGTGTATGGATAAAGTGTATGGATAAAGTGTATGGATAAAGTCTCAGTGCAATTTTTTTTTACAACAGAGGAGTCAGTTCAAGGGCATAAAAAAAAGGAAACAAATGTGAAAAAAAAGCCCGCTACTCACTGCTCCTAGAAAGAGTTAGAGGAGTGGCCGAAAGATAGGTCAATTTCGGGTGGAGAGGTGTCCTGATACCCTCTTCTTGAAAGAGTTCAAGGCGTAGGTAGGAGGAAATACAGATGAAGGAAGATTGTTCCAGAGTTTACCAGCGTGAGGGATGAAAGAGTGAAGATGCTGATTAAATCTTGCGTAAAGGATTTGGACAGTAAAGGGATGAGCTTGAGTAGAAAGTCGTGTGTGGCGAGGCCGCGGGAGGGGGGAAGGATATATAAGATAATATGGAAACTATTTTTTTGTCTTCCGTCTATTTGTTTTTTTTTTCCATCTTTTTCTTATTGTGTTGCCTTCGTTGTTCTTTTTCTTTTTCTCTGACTTTTCAGTCTGCTTTCCTCATCTCCCCACTCCGTTTCACTCCCTCTGTCTGTGTGTGTGTGTGTGTGTGTGTGTGTGTGTGTGTGTGTGTGTGTGTGTGTGTGTGTGTGTTGACACAATAACGCATGCACAGCTTTTTAAAGCAAACACACACACACACACACACACACTTAATCATGCATATACCCACACCTGTTTACACATACACACAGCGCAACCCCTCCCTTCCCCCCCCCAACACACACATACAACACCGCTCCGATAGCTCAATCGGTTAGAGCGCCGCGCTGCAAGGCTTCACGGCCAAACAGGCGGCAGTTCGAGCCCCGCTCAGGCCGGATTCTTGCCGTCGACTAGGGGCCGCTTTCACAGTCACTTTTGTTTGTTATCGATGGCGGCGATCGCCGCTACAGTACTTCCACGTGAAGCTGGCCGATGGGGTGGTGGCGGCTGCGGGGTCCCTAGCCCCGCACCTTACCACACACTCTCAACACCTCTCGCTTCCTCTGCAGCCGCCACCACCCCATCGGCCAGTTTCACGTGGAAGTACTGTAGCGGCGATCGCCGCCATCGATAACGATCAAAATAAACAAAAGTGACTGTGAAAGCGGCCCTGGGAGTGGTTACGCTCCCCCGTGAGCAAGGGGGGTGGGGGGTGTGGTGGGTGGGGTCCTGGCAGCACCCAGAGATCGACAATAATGAGCACTTGCTCACGTCGGGAGGGTACCTGCTGGTGAAAGCAAGTCCGACTTGTGATCAGGGCGTGGTGAATTACACACACACACAAACACATACTTAGGCGTTATTTTGAAACTTTCCCCTCAAGACTTAAGATTATGATTGTGTGTGTGTGTGTGTGTGTGTGTGTGTGTGTGTGTGTGTGGTCACTTCCGGTACTGCTGCTCAAAACAAGACTTTCACTTCGTTTAAAATAGAAAATGAGAGAGAAATGAAAAAAATGTCTTCATGCAATATTTATTTTGGTTTTCTTTCGTCATTCCATATTTCGTTTTCATTTATTTTCACCTGTCACTTTTTCTCATTTCATTACTTTTCCTTTTATTTCCTTCATCATCACATTTTCTCTCTTTTCCATTATCTTTTCCTCTTTTTCACCTTCATCACTCTCTTCTCTCCACATTATTTTTCTTTCATTTCCACCATCATCACATTTTCTCTCTTTCATTTTTTCCTTCTATTTTTCCCTTCTCCACATTTCTATTTTTTTTATCATCCTTTCTTCTATTTCTACCATCATAAAAAAAATTCTTCATCAGTTGTCTTCCAAATCCACCATTATCGTATTTTCTCCTATTTCTGCATATTTTTCCTTTTATTTTCACCTTCATTGACTTCTTTCTTTCTCATCATTTTTTTCCTTTAATTTTCATCATCATCACATATTCTTATTTTTCATAATTTTTAGCAGTTATTTTTTACTTCACCAAATTCTCTCTCTTTTCATCATTTTTTCTTTTTATTTTCACGATTATCAGTTTTTCTCTTCTCCTTTCTCTCTCTTTCTTTCCTCTCCACAACTACTCTTATTATCATCATTTTCTCCATCGTATTTCTCCTTTCTCTCTTATTTCTCTCTTTTTCTCTCCACATTTATTTCACCATCATCAACTATTCTCATGTTTCTCTCTCCTTTCTCCATTCTCTTTCACTTTTACTCTCCATATCATCACATTTTTTTTCTCTCTCTCTCTCTCTCTCTCTCTCTCTCTCTCTCTCTCTCTCTCTCTCTCTCTCTCTCTCTCTCTCTCTCTCTCTCCTTCATTTATTCTCTCTCTCTCTTAATTTCATTCATTCTTTCTTTCATTCTTTCATTCATTGTTTCCGTCTTCCTTCTCTCTCTCTCTCTCTCTCTCTCTCTCTCTCTCTCTCTCTCTCTCTCTCTCTCTCTCTCTCTCTCTCTCTCTCTCTCTCTCTCTCTCTCTCTCCTCTCCGTTTTCACCGTCATCTAATTTTTCTCTTTTTTTTCAGTATTTGCAACATTTCTCAGTTAATAGTTTCCGCATTCTTGGTATTTCGGGAACTCTCTCTAAGATGGTTGTTATTAGCGCCTTGGTTATTAGCGCCCGCCTCTGCCTCCTCCTCCTCCTCCTCCTCCTCCTCCTCCTCCTCCTCCTCGTATACGTAGACAGAAGGGTAGTACTTAGGTTTTCGTTTTCTGTTTGTGTTTTCTTTTTGTTTTGTTATTTTTGGAGGCTGTTAGTTTTTTTTTTTTGTAGTTTTTGTCGTTTTTTGTGATGCGAGGTTTTTTATTTTGTCATTTCTGTTGTTTTTAATTTTTGGTTTTTATTTCTTTCCTTGTTTTTCTTATTTTTTTGTATTGTTGTTTTTGTTGGTTTTGTGATACGATTTTTTTGTTTGTCATTTCTGTTGTTTTCCACTTTTGTTTTCATTTCTTTCCTTTTTTTTCTTATTTTTTTGTATTGTTGTTTTGTTTGTTTTTTGTCATTTCATTTGTTTTCAGTTTTTGCTTCGTTGTTTTCTCTCCTTTTTATATTTTTGTCACTGTTGTTTTTGTTTATTTTGTCGCTTTCGGTTATTGCCCTTTTTTATTATTTTGTCTTGATGTCTTTGTTTATTTTATTATTTTTTTGGTTATTCTTTGGTTATTTTTTCCTCTTTTCCTTTTTTATTTTATTTGTGTTGTTTTCATTTTTTGTTGACGTTATCTTTCTACATTTCCTTTTGCTTAATTTCTTGTTATTTTTTTATATTGTTACTTTTGTTTATATTGTAATTAAGGCTGTTTTTATTAGTTTTTGTTATTCTACCACGTTTTCTATTATTATTATTATTATTATTATTATTATTATTATTATTATTATTATTATTATTATTATTATTATTATTATTATTATTATTATTATTATTATTATTATTATTTTTTACAGCAGAGGAGACAGCTCAAGGGCAAAAAAAAAAAAAAAAAAAAAGGAAACAATAATTAAAAAAAAAAAAAAAAGCCCGCTATTCGCTGCTCATATAAAAAGCTCAAAGGAGAGGCCGAAAGATAGGTCAGTTTAGGTCTTTTCTTTTCTTTTTGTTTGCTGCATTTTTTTTTATCACGAATATTTGATCTATGTACTTTTTTTTGTGTTTTAGTTCTTTACCAGGATTTTTTTTTTTTTTTTTTACTTCCGTCAATGATTTTCACGTCGCTGCGTTTTCATGATATCTCAAGTTGTTTTTGCACTCCTCTTTTTCTCATTTTGCGGTTTGTCATAGTTTTTTTTTTCTGTACGCTTTTGCCTTCTCATATTTTCAGTTTTGTGTGTTTGCTTGGCCTATTTTTACATTTTTTTTAAAGTTTTGCATTATTTCCCTCATATATTGGTTCCTTTTAAAACCCTCGACTCTCCCTCTTTCTTTTTCTCTTTCTCCTTTCTTCCTGTCTCCCTGTGTTTCCATTATGTCTTTCTTCATCATCCGTTCTTTTTTCTTCATTAACTCTTGGACATGACTTTCTAACAATTTAATAGTAATTTCTTCCCTGACACACTTTTATATCTAAGGTAACACTACACTCTCTCTCTCTCTCTCTCTCTCTCTCTCTCTCTCTCTCTCTCTCTCTCTCTCTCTCTCTCTCTCTCTCTCTCTCTCTCTCTCTCTCTCTCTCTCTCTCTCTCTCTCTCTCTCTCTCTCTCTCTCTCTCTCTCTCTCTCTCTCTCTCTCTCTCTCTCTTTCTCTCTCATGCTCTTTTGCTTGTTCGCTTTTCTTTTTCTTTTCTTTTAATTCTGACACTTCCTTTTTTTCTTCCCTCTCTCCTCTTCCTTATTCCATTCTCCTTTGCTTTCTTTCCTTATCTATAATCTCTCTCATTTCTTTTTTTCTTTCCTTGTGTTTTATTTTATTCTCTTATATTTATATTGTCTCATTCCCCCTCTTTCTCTCCCTCCTCCTCTATCTCCCACCCACCCTCTCTTCCTTCCCTTCCTCCCTCTCCTCCTTCCCTCTCAATCAGCTCCTTCTCTTCTGTACTGTTTTCTCTTTTCTTAACTCGAGCGGAGAAACTTGAGCGGTATTCGGAGCGGCCCAAGGAAACTTTGTGGAGGGTGAGAGAATAAAGATAGCTCACCTCCACCCGGGCGTGACGGTGCGGTGGTGGGGAGAGAGAGAGAGAGAGAGAGAGAGAGAGAGAGAGAGAGAGAGAGAGTGAATGGATGCAAGAAAGAAAGAATGAATGAAAGTAAGGAATTTAGGAAAGAAAGAAGTGAATAGATAAATAAATAAATCTGATGTAAATAAAGAAGAAAGAAAAAGAATGAATGGAAAGAAGGAAAGAAAGAAAGAAAGAAAGATATGAAAGAAAGGAAGGAGGGAAGAAAAAACAAAGAAAACAAGTAAGGAAGAAAGAAAAACGACTAGATAATTATGAGAGAGAGAGAGAGATAGAGAGAGAGAGAGTGAGAGAGAGAACAAACAACAAAAATAGACATTACTGACCAACTCTCTCTCTCTCTCTCTCTCTCTCTCTCTCTCTCTCTCTCTCTCTCTCTCTCTCTCTCTCTCTCTCTCTCTCTCTCGCCCAGTCATCGTGGTTTATATCTTTATCGCCAGGTTGCCATAGACGCCTGAACCTATAAAACCCTGAACGCCTAGACCGAGTGTGTTTACTGGGTGTGATAGACTGTCATTTGTCTTGCTCGCTCCCTTGACGCGGCGCCCGACCCCCTGTCTCTCTGTCTGTCTGTCTGTTTACCTGTCTCTTTGTTTGTCTGTTTCTCTTTTATGTTTGTATCTCTCTATGTATGTCTGTATTTGTCTGTCTGTTTGTCTATCCGTCTATCTGTCTGTCTGTCTGTTTGTCTTGTATTACCTGGGCGAACTGTTACCTGGGGCCTTAGTTACCTGCTTGTTAGTCTTATAATTTACCTGTGTGTGTGGGAGGGGGGGGGTACTCGTCTGTTTGTCTGTCTGTCTGTTTGTGTACCTGAGTGTTTGGATACCTGTAAGTCTGTTTTTGCTTTGTTTATGTGTGTATTTGGTTACCTGTCTGTGTGTTTGTTTGCCTGTTAACTGGCTGTCTGGTTACTGTCGGTCTGTCTGTGTAACTGGACGCTTGGTTGCCTCAGTGTTTTGTCTGTATGTCTGTTCGTCACGCTACGTTAGTTTTGCTTTTATATTGATTTTTTTTTATCTTTTATTGTAAACTGAACCGAATCGTCTACCTATCTGTATGTCTGTCTATGTCTGTCTGTCTGTCCGTTTGTCTGTTTATACTTTTTCTCTGTCCGTTTTTGTTCCATTGTTGGTTATTTTGTTAGGATTTTTCTGTTTTTCTCTTTTGTTCCCTGTGTGTGTGTGTGTGTGTGTGTGTGTGTGTGTGTGTGTGTGCATGAGTGTGTGTGTGTGTGTGTGTGTGTGTGTGTGTGTGTGTGTGTGTGTGTGTGTTAATTTCTTTTTTTGTATTTCATCATGTATTGTGTCGATGTTTGCGTATGTACCAGTTACACACACACACACACACACACTACACGACCCGTTAGCTCAGTGGTTAGAGCGTCTGCCTCACAATCAGAAGGACCGGGGTACGATTCTCCGGCCGGGTGAAGATAAGTTGGGTTTATCTTCTTTCACGTGTAGCCCCTGTTCACCTAGCAGTGAGTAGGTACGCGACGTAAGGCAAGGAGTTGTGACCTCGTTGTCGCGGTGTGTTGTGTGTGAGTGGTCTCAGTCCTACCCAAAGATCGGGCACGGAGCTCTGTAGCTCCTTCCGTCGGGGAACGGCTGGCCGTCTCGAGAGACCCGCAGCAGACCAAGAGGTGAATTACACACACACACACACACACACACACACACACACACACACACGGAAAAACATGTACTCCACGCCCACACAAACAAGAAATTCACACGATCATGACGAGAAAAGTACATGTGGCGTGTGTGTGTGTGTGTGTGTGTGTGTGTGTGTGTGTGTTAATGTGATGATCGGGGAGAGTGTGGTGATGGTGGTGAACATGGTGATGGTGGTGAACATGGTGATGGTGGTGTTGGTGGTGACTGATGAGGGTGGTGGAGATGGCGATGGTGATATTGTTGGTGATCGTGGTGGAGGTGGTGGTAGAGGTGGTGGTGGTGGTGGAGGTGGTGGTGAGAAGTTCTTTATCAGCGATTACGGTAGTGTGAGAACGTGTATGTGTGTGTGTGTGTGTGTGTGTGTGTGTGTGTGTGTGTGTGTGTGTGTGTGTGTGTGTGTGTGTGTGTGTGTGTGTGTGTTAGCCTGGGGTAAAATCGCACTCTCAGCAGTAAAAAAATAATAACAGCATTATTATTATTATTATTATTATTATTATTATTATTATTATTATTATTAGTAGTAGTAGTAATAGTAATAGTAGTAGTAGTAGTAGTGTAAATAATTGTAGAGGCGATAGTAGAGGATGAGAGAGAAGTAAATTAATAGATACGTCTTGACTGCGATGATAAAAATAACGTAACTGTAATGAACATAACCACGAATCATCTCAGTAATAATAATAATAATAATAATAATAATAATAATAATAATAATAATGATAATAATAATGATAATGAAACAAGCGGAAGAGCACAGTTATAATGAAAGGAAGATCGAAGGAAAATGAGTGGCAGACTGTACTGAGATATACTGTTAATTTAATTACGAGTCTTCTTCTTTTTCTTCCTCTTCTTCTTGTTCTTTGTTTCTCATATTCTCGTTTTTGTTCTTGTTTTTCTTCTTGTTCTTATTTATTTTTCTTCCTCTATTTTTTATTTTGTTCTTCTTTTTTGTCTTCTTTTTCTTCTTCTTCTTCTTCTTCTTCTTCTTCTTCTTCTTCTTCTTCTTCTTCTTCTTCTTCTTCTTCTTCTTCTTCTTCTTCTTCTTCTTCTTCTTCTTCTTCTTCTTCTTCTTCTTCTTCTTCTTCTTCTTCTTCTTCTTCTTCTTCTTCTTCTACTTTTTGTTCTTTTCTTGTTCATCTTGTTCTTGTTTTTGTTTTTGTTCTTGATCTTCTTTCCTAGTCTATCTTTTTCTCCTTGTTCCTGTTCTTCATTCTCCTTGTTCTTCATCTTCTTATCCTTTTCTTTGTTTTTCTTATCCTGATTTCTTTCTTATTCTTCCTTTTGCTTCCTCTTTTTTTCCTCCTCTTCTTCTCGTTCCTCTCCCTCTTCTTTCACTTCCTTATAATGTTTTCCTTCCAGATACTTCTCTTCGTAAGCCACCTTCTCGTCCACCTGTTATATCTTCCTCCTCCTCCTCCTCCTCCTCCTCCTGAAGCGCCTGCAGTAAGTGTGAGAAAGGCAATTATCGGGCGGACTGCAGAAAGACACAACGCGAGTTTCTCTCACACCTGCACAAGGGGGGGAGAGAGAGAGAGAGAGAGAGAGAGAGAGAGAGGGAAGGCAGAAGCGAGAGGAAAAGAATGAAGGGAAGAAAGAAAGAAAGAAAGAAAACAATGATTGACAATTGGATTTTAGACAAGAAAAAAAATAAAACAGGAATCAACGCCGTCAATTCCCTTTCCTTGCCTAATCCCTTCTTCCTCCTCTTCTTCTCCTTCTCTTCCATTCCCCATTCCCTTCCCCCTTCCCTTTCCCATTCCCTTCCTCTTCCCCTTCATCATCTTCTTCCCTTCCTCTTCCTTTCCCTTCCTTCCCTCCCTTTCGCCTCTCCCTTCCCCTTTCCATTCTCACAGAAACTCAAAATATATTAGTATTCCCATCCTTAAATAATGAAAAAAAGAAAACGCAAAAACAACAAAAACAGAGAGAGAGAGAGAGAGAGATTGTATAACCGAGAGAGGGGGGGGGGGGTGGCAGTAGAAGATGGACAGTTTAAATACCTTTCCACTACAACCTTCTTCCCTCCTCCTCCTCCTCTTCTTCCTCCTCCTCCTCCTCCCCCAGGTGACCCCGGGGACCATATGGTGGTTTTGGGGACTGTGATTTCTCTGCCGAAGGTCTAATCCCTCGTGTCTTCCGCTCGTAAACCTGAGAATGAGAGAGAGAGAGAGAGAGAGAGAGAGAGAGAGAGAGAGAGAGAGAGAGAGAGAGATAAGAAAGAAAGAAAAAAAAGAATGAAAGAAATGAAGAAAGGAAAGAAAAAGAAAAGAAAGGAATGAATGCATGAAGGAAAGAGAGAGAGAGAGAGAGAGAGAGAGAGAGAGAGAGAATAATTGAGTGGTCAAGGTAATTATAAGGTAGAGAGGTGCATAGATGGATAGTGGTAGGTAAAAAAGAGTCAGGTAGAGAAATAGATTAACACACACACACACACACACACACACACACACACACACACACACACACACACATACCTTCACAAACAAGAAATAGATAGATAAATAGAAAGATAGAGATACATAGATGAATAGATGATGATAGATAAATATTGATAGATAAAGTAAGGGAGATTTACGTCCAGATCTTGATTTCCTTCTTGCTTGCCGGCCTGTTTGTTGTGGTCACGGACAAATTATGTTTACCTGTTAAGGGGGTAATGCATTCTCTCTCTCTCTCTCTCTCTCTCTCTCTCTCTCTCTCTCTCTCTCTCTCTCTCTCTCTCTCTCTCTCTCTCTCTCTCTCTCTCTCGTGCGTGTCTTCTTCAACAGTTAACACAATTTTCTCTTTTCTCTCCATCTTTTTTTTTTCTCTCCCTTCACCTCTTTCCTCCAGTATCGACTCGTTTCTCTCCAATTTTGCCTCCATTTCCTCCAAGTATTTCCTCCCCTTGATATGGATTTCCTTTCACTCTCTCTCTCTCTCTCTCTCTCTCTCTCTCTCTCTCTCTCTCTCTGCTAACAATTAACCAAGATTTCACAAACATTCCCTTCCCCTTCCCTTCCTTTCCCCTTCCTATCCCCTTCCCTTCCCTTCCCTTCACTTCACTTCACTTCACTTCTCTTCCCTTCCCCTTCCCATCCCCTTCCCTTCCCTTCCCTTCCCTTCCCTTCCCTTCCCTTCCCCTTCCTATCCCCTTCCCTTCCCTTCTCTTCCCTTCCCTTCCCTTCCCTTCTCTTCCTTTCCTTCCCTTCCTTCCTTCCTTCCTTCCCTTCCTTCCCTTCTCATCCCTTCTCTTCCTTCTCTTCCTTCCTTCCTTCCTTCCTTCTCTTCCTTCCTTCTCTTCCTTCCTTCCTTCCTTCCTACCTTCCTTCCTTTCCCCTCCTTTATTCCTCTCATTCTCTTCAATTCATTTCCTCCAACCCTTCTCCTTCTCTTCTTTCTCTCCTTCCCACTTAATTTCCCTTCATATCCCTTCTCTCCTTGCCCCTTCCTCTCCCTTCCCATTCCCTTCCCTTTCCTTCTTCCTCCACCTTCTTCCTCCACTTCCCTTCTTATCATACCCCCTCCCCCCCTTCTCTCTCTCTCTCTCTCTCTCTCTCTCTCTCTCTCTCTCTCTCTCTCTCTCTCTCTCTCTCTCTCCGCAAACCACCTAAAGTGATA
>NC_066537.1:12129953-12132453 GCF_024679095.1 Eriocheir sinensis
TGTCTTTATTTTTTTTTAGAGCAAAGGAGACAGCACAAGGACACACACACAAAAAGGAAACGACTATATAAAAAAAGCCCGCTACTCGCTGCTCCTGTATACATTAATAAGATTAGGCAGCGCTGTGGCCAAGGATCTCCCCGAGCGGGCCACCACCAACCTGCCTTCTCAGCTTTGTTTGGTGAGGTCTATAAGTATTCCTCTCAGTACATAATCTCCCGCCTTCGATGTTCCTCAGTGTGCTTGTTGATGATCCTATACACGACTTCGAGGACAAAAATACAGACACGATATATTTTGCGGCTAAGGAGACAGATGAAGGAACTAGACATTAATTTGATAAGAAAAAGGACTTAATTCAGAGGTGTGTTGATGCGCTTCTTGTCTTGATATGATGGAAAGAGTGAGAAAGATAAAGATGGAATTAGTTAAAAAGAAAGATGGTTATAGGGACGAAGATTATGAAGAAAGAATATTGTGTTAGTTTTAATTGGTATGCTGTTGTTGTTGTTGATTTTCTGCTGTTGTTGTTGTTGACTTTCTGGTGTTGCTGGTGATGGCGGTGGTGTATATGAGTAAATAGATAGATAGATAGATAGACAGATAGATAGATACGTAGATATATACCCAGATGGTTGAATGAGAGAAAGAAGGAAAAGAAAGAAAAGAAAAGAAAGAATGACAAAATTTGATAAGAGCATTTCAATAAACAAACATACAAACAAACGAAAAGCGAATGCCATTAAATCCTGTTGTGTGTCCTTGTTCTAGAAATTTATGGACTTGAGTGTTTGTTTGTTTGGAGGAGGAGGAGGAGGAGGAGGAGGAGGAGGAGGAGGAGGAAGATATGCTTGAAATGGACAGCGACTTGGGTAATAATAAAGGAATAGAGACCTTGAATTTTGTTTATTATTTATTTATTTATTTATTTTTGTTGTTGTTGTTGTAGTGATGGGGGTTATAGTTTTGTGTTCTTGTTTTTACTATTCTTCTTCTTCCTCTTCTTTTTCACCTTGTTCTTGTTCTTCTTGTTTTCTTGTTCTTGTTCTTCTTGCTCGTCTTGTTCTTGTTCTTGTTCTTCTTCTTCTTCTTCTTCTGTTAAAAAAAACTTACCAATTCATTATCATCTTTAATTGCTCTCTCTCTCTCTCTCTCTCTCTCTCTCTCTCTCTCTCTCTCTCTCTCTCTCTCTCTCTCTCTCTCTCTCTCTCTCTCTCTCTTTTTCTCACGGTTTGGCACACGTTTAGCGTCACTTCTAAACGGTCAAGTTAACACCTCCTCCTCCTCCTCCTCCTCCTCCTCTTCTTCCTCCTCCTCCTCCTCCTCCTCCTCCTCCTCCTCCTCCTTCTTGTCGGTGAAGGTAACTGTCTGCCTCCCAAAGCATCCAGGGTTACTCTCACCATGAATTGGGGAGAGAGAGAGAGAGAGAGAGAGAGAGAGAGAGAGAGGATGGAAAAAGGAAAGAAAGAAAGAAAGGAAGAGAGAAAAAGAGGGAGAGGGGAAAGAAGCATAGAAAGAAGAAAGGAAGAAAAACAAAGAAAGAAAGCAAGAAAGAAAAAAACAAAAAAACAAACGAGAGAGAGAGAGAGAGAGAGAGAGAGAGAGAGAGAGAGAGATTAGGGTAACAAGAGCAGGTAAGATATTAAATTACTGAGAGGGAAGGAAAGAGGAAGGGAAGGAGGGAGTTTGAGGTAAGGCTTATGAGAGGAGGAGGAGGAGGAGGAGGAAGGGAAGGGAGCAAGAAACCGTAATAGGGAGGGAAAAGGGTTGTGTAATTGTTTATGCAAATGTGTGTCTGTCTGTCTGTCTGTCTGTCTGTCTAAATAAGAGTAAAGATAGAGAGGTAGATTTAGCGGCTTTTTTTATTTATTTATTTCTCCTTAAGCTGCTGAAAAAAAAGCTGATAAAAAGTAGATAGATACACAGATAGATAAATAGAGCCAACAGATACATTGACTGATAGACAGCGTTGATAGATTAATAGATGGATTGAAAGGTAGATAAATTAACAAGCTACAAGATAGATACATACGTGAATAGATAGATAGACGAATAAAAGGTATGTATGGATTAATAGATGGATTGAAAGGTAGATAAATTAACAAGCTACAAGATAGATACATACGTGAATAGATAGATAGACGAATAAAAGGTATGTATAGATTAATAGATGAAGAGATATAAAGTACACGATTAACAGGTAATTTTAGATAGAATGTCATATATATTTTTTCTTTTTTTTTAGTATTTTCGTGACTTTGATTAGCTCTTATGTCTGTTTATCCATCTATCTGTCTATCTATCTGTTTGTTATCTATCTTACGTCTGCTTATCTATCTATCTATCTGTCTATCTATCTATATGTCTGTCTATCTCTATCTATCTGTTTGTCTATCTATCTATCTCTCTATCTGTCTGTCTATCTATCTATCTCTATCTCTCTGTTTGTCTATCTATCTATCTCTATCTATCTGTTTGTCTATCTAGCTATCTCTCTATC
>NC_066537.1:12134953-12137453 GCF_024679095.1 Eriocheir sinensis
TCTGTCTGTCTGTCTTATCTCTGCGTATCTATCTGTCTGTGTCTCGCTCTGTAGCTACCTGTCTACCTGTCTTAAGTGTCCCAAGCAGTACTTTTTTGGTCCATTTCTCTCTCTCTCTCTCTCTCTCTCTCTCTCTCTCTCTCTCTCTCTCTCTCTCTCTCTCTCTCTCTCTCTCTCTCTCTCTCTCTCTCTCTCTCTCTCTCTGCATTTGTTTTTTTCTTTTTCTTGTAATTCTATTTTCATACTTTTCTTTCTCTCTTTCCAACCTCTTCTTCTTCCCCCCCCCTCTCTCTCTCTCTCTCTCTCTCTCTCTCTCTCTCTCTCTCTCTCTCTCTCTCTCTCTCTCTCTCTCTCTCTCTCTCTCTCTCTCTCTCTCTCACTCTCTCTCTCCATCCTCCACCTCTGATTAGATAGTTAGTGTAGCTTGTCATAAACAGCCTCTTAAGGACCAGCAGGTCTGCTGTTGTTTGTTCTTCCTTTGTGTTTCTTTGTGTTTCATTGTGTTCTTCCTCCCCCTTCTCTCTCTCACCCTCCCTAACCGTCCCACTCCTCTATCTTCCCCTCTCTTCCTCTCCCCAACCTCCACACCCCTCAATCTTCCCCGCTCTCTCTCCCCCCTTTCCGTCCCTCCTCCCCTCTTCCCCCCCCCGTCCTGCCTCCCCTCTTCCCCCCCCGTCCTTCCTCCCCTCTTCTCCCCTCCCCCCGTCCCTCCTCCCCTCTTCCCTCCCCTCTCTCTCTCCCTCCGCTCTTCCTCCCTTTCCTCTCCCTCCCAACTTCAATCCCATTCCCCCGTCACCCACGCCGCGGTCAGGGGATCCCGTTTGGGCCCCGCGCGGTGGACGGATGGGCGTCTCATGAGGGTGTAGTTTGCGCGTGTTCTGGATATTTGTTTCCCTCAGCGACGCAAGGAGAGAGAGAGAGAGAGAGAGAGGGGTGGGGTGGGGTGGAGGTGGGCAATAAAAATCACCGCTTTCATGATCAGCAAAAACCACTGCAACCTCTATTACGGTTACCACTGCTACTACTGCTACTGTTACTGCTACTACTACTACTACTACAACAACTACATCTACTACTACTAATACTACTACTACTACTACTACAACTACTACTACAACTACAACTACTACTACTACTACTACTACTACTACTACTACTACTACTACTACTACTACTACTTTTTTATTGCCACTAACTGTTTTTATTACTTCTACTGAAAATAAGCAATTATGTCAAAGATAGAAATAATAATAGTAATAATAATAGTAATAATAATAATAATAATAATAATAATAATAATAATAATAATAATAGTGGATGAAAGTGCCTGTATATAAATATGAGTGTTTTTTTTTTGTTATGACTTCTTATCCCCTTCCTTCCTTCTTCCTTCCTTCCCTCCCATATTACTTCCTTCTCTTCTTCCCTCCATATTTCCTTCCCTCCCTCCTCTCCTACTTCCTTCCCTCATTTCCTACACCTCTTCATAAATATTAAATAATCCTTCCCTTTCTACTTCCTTCCTTCCTTCTTTCCTTCCTTACATCCTTCCTTTCTACCCACACTCCTTCCTTACATCCCTTTCTCCTTCTCTCCTTCCTTCATTTGCTTTATACCTCCTAAAATATTCTTCCTTCCTTCCTTTCGCTCTTCTTCCATCTATTCCTTCCTCTCTCCTTCCATCCCTCCCTCCCTCTCTCTCTCCCTCCCTATCTTTCTCCCTCCCTCCCTCTCTCCCTCCCTCTGTCTCTACTAAAATACCTTCCTTGTTGGGGTGATGAGATGGGTGACAAGATGCTGGAGGGGGAGAGGGAGGGAGAGAAGGAGGGAAGAAGGGAGATATAAATAGGGGTGTAAGGGATCTCTCTCTCTCTCTCTCTCTCTCTCTCTCTCTCTCTCTCTCTCTCTCTCAAGTATTAATGTTCTACTTGGCGCTCTTGTGACTGATGATGGAAGACAGGAGGAGGAGGAGGAGGAGGAGAAGGAGGAGGAAGGAAAGCGAAAGTTATGTCTCAAGAATTATTAAGAAAAAAAGAAAAAAAGAAAATCTCACACGTCAAGATGAAAGATAAAACCATTAACAAGGAGGAGGAGGAGGAGGAGGCGGAGGATGAGGAGGAGGAGGAGGAGTTTTGTGGTTTCTCTTAACTTTAGGTAAATCGGCAATGACATTTTTCTTTTAGTCGTATTTTCTTCCTCCTCCTCCTCCTCCTCCTCCTCCTTCTCGTTCTCCTCCTCCTCCTTCTCGTTCTCCTCCTCCTCCTCCATCTCCTCCTCCTCCTCCTCCTCCTCCTCCTCCTCCAACTCCTCCTTCTCGTTCTCCTTCTCCTCCTCCTCCTTTTACTCCTCCTCCACTTTTAACGGGGGGGGGTTATCCTCACGAGGTCTGAAAGGAGGAGGAGGAAAGGAAGGAGGAGGAGGAAGGAAGAGCAGGAAGGAAATGGAAAATGAGAGAGAGAGAGAGAGAGAGAGAGAGAGAGAGAGAGAGAGAGAGAGAGAG
>NC_066537.1:12142453-12219460 GCF_024679095.1 Eriocheir sinensis
AGACAATCTTAACCTTAACAAAAAAAATAATATTTCGGCTTTTATTTTCAGTAGAGGAAGCAACTCAAGCGCAAAAAAAAAAAAAAAAAAATAATGAGAAAAACCCGCAAAACACTACCCAAAAAATATTTCGCCTTTTTTTTTTTGCAGTAAAGGAAGCAACTCAAGGGTAAAAAAAAAAAAAAATAATAATAATAATGAGAAGAAAAGCCCGCAAAACACTACCCTTATAAAAAGAGTTTAGGAAAGTGGCCAAAAGACAGGTCAATTTCGGGAAGAGAGATGTCTCGGCACTCTCCTCTGTATTTTTTTATGTTATTAGAATGACTCCACAGCAGCCTTATGTTATATCAAAGGAAACTACACAGATCAGAAAGTTGCTTGAGCGTCCGCGATTCAAGGTGAGGGCTGAAGAAACTGCTAGGGGCGACGCACTGCAAATATACTTTAAAGGAAGGCGAGGTGAAGAAACTTTATGAAGCATCCGATCCTATATTTTCTGCTTTTCCATTTCCCTTTAAACATAATTCGTGCTTCGTTCTTTTTCTGTCTGTCTGTCTCTCTATCCGTCTGTCTGTCTGTATATCTGTCTGTATGTCTGTTTCTCTGTCTGTCTGGTTGTCTGTTTGTCTGTCTGTCTGTCTTTCTGCTTATCTGTCTGTCTGTCTGTCTGTCTGTCTGTATATCTGCTTCTCTGTCTGTCTGGTTGTCTGTTTGTCTGTCTTTCTGCTTATCTGTCTGTCTGTGTCTGTGTCTGTCTGTATCTGTCTGTCTGTCTGTGTCTGTGTCTGTCTGTATATCTGTCTGTCTGTCTGTGTCTGTCTGTCTGTCTGTCTGTCTGTCTGTCTGTCTCTCTCTCTCTCTCTCTCTCTCTCTCTCTCTCTCTCTCTCTCTCTCTCTCTCTCTCTCTCTCTCTCTCTTCCAAAACACATTCGGTGCGTGAAAAACGAAAATGAAAGAAGAAAGTGAAAGTGGGTTAAGAAGTAAACGGGAAAAAGAAAATGGGTAAAAATACTCAATCTCTTACATGGACAATTTTTTTTTTTAGACCTTGATTACTTAACAAGAGAATGAATGGTAATAAAGTGGCAACCCAGAAACTGTAGACGTGAGGGCGGACAGAGGACCAGGTGGAGACATGAAAGTAGAGCATCTGGCGGCGCAGGATGGAGTGAGCGCCCTGACATCACACAGACTCGTATATTCATGGGTGTATTCATTGTATATTCACGTTTATCTTTTTCTTTTCAGTTTCCCCTTTTAAAAGTAACCATTGCGTGTTTTCTGTTTTGTTTGTTTACTTTATTTTTCCTCCTTTTGCCGTTCCGTTTCCCTTTAAAAGATATTATCCTAGTGTAATGTGTTTCTCTAATTTATTAAGTTTTATCCCTTTACTGTAAAAAAAAGAAATAAAAATATACAGGTTCAGTTTTTACTACGTTTGTTTAATTTATTCTCTTTTGATTTTTAAGAAGAAAGCGCAGGCAAAGAAGGAAGGATGAAGATGACCCAGAAAGTTAAATTAATGAGTGAAGGATGTAGTTAGTGGATTAGTGTTAGGCATACGCGTAAATGATTGAGAATAAAGGCTGAAGACAAGGATATAAGTTACATTAGTGAGTAGAGGATGATGATCAGAGTTAGTTAGTGATTTAGTATGAGGTGCTGATGGCTAATATTGAGATTGAAAGTTGAACGTATAACAAATATCTCAGAACAAAAAAAGGAGAGGTCAACAGTTTTAAGAAGCAAACATACCCTTTCTCTTTTTGCCCTGGGTTGCTTGAGTATTACCAGCGTTGCCATGAGGGGTAATATTGAGATAGAAAGTTGAACGTATAACAAATATCTCAGAACAAAAAAAGGAGAGGTCAACAGTTTTAAGAAGCAAACATATCCTTTCTCTGTTTTGCCCTGGGTTGCTTGAGCATTACCAGCGTTGCCATGAGGGGTAATATTGAGATAGAAAGTTGAACGTATAACAAATATCTCAGAACAAAAAAAGGAGAGGTCAACAGTTTTAAGAAGCAAACATACCCTTTCTCTTTTTGCCCTGGGTTGCTTGAGCATTACCAGCGTTGCCACGAGGGGTAATATTGAGATAGAAGGTTGAACGTATAACAAATATCTCAGACAAAAAAGGAGAGGTCAACAGTTTTAAGAAGCAAACATACCCTTTCTCTCTTTTGCCTTGGGTTGCTTAAGCATTACCAGCGTTGCCATGAGGGGTAATATTGAGATAGAAAGTTGAACGTATAACAAATATCTCAGACAAAAAAAGGTGAGGTCAACAGTTTTAAGAAGCAAACATACCCTTTCTCTGTTTTGCCTTGGGTTGCTTGAGTATTACCAGTGTTTTCATGTTATCATTCTCAAGACATTGGCCAACATTGAGATTGAAAGTTGAGTTAGTGAATGAAGCATATTTGTATGACTTTTACTTCGTGTGTTCTTAATAGATGTAAGATTAAGTCAACAGTTTTAAGGAGCAAACATATCCTCTCTCCTTTTTACCTTGGGTTGCTTGAGTATTACCAGCGTCGCCGTGTTATCATATTCAAGACACTGACTAATATTGACATAGAAAGTTGAGTTAATGAATGAAGAATGTTTATGTGACTTTTACTTCGTGTGTTCTGAATAGAGGTAAGATTAAAGGCTGGAGGTAAGACAAAGTTCAATTATCGCTTTCAGACCCAGAGTTTCCGCACCCACACAAATAACGATATCAAATTAAAGTTATTCTTGAAACCGTTAATTAGTGATAGATAAGAAACCGGGGTTGATATTCTCGGACGCTTTCGCCTCATCAACTATTTCCAAAGGCCATAAAAGGAAATCAGTTGGGGTTTCATAAGTGATATTTTAGGTTCATGGTACAGAAGAAGGGTCAGTCTACCACCGGGGTCATAAAGATACCCCTGGAAATGTTCTCAACTCCTACGAAAGCCGTGTCAAATATGTATGCTTGGGCGACGAAATGTTTAAGAATTCGACCCCGGAAAATACAGTGTGCTAAGTAGGATCGTGTGGTAATGTTGGTGAAGGGCTCATTAGGTTTCGTCTCTCATGATTGGTTGACACATTTTTTAGGCCTAGCACAGTACAGTTACGTTAGTTTAGGGTTTACTGGATTGTTATTCGCTACCTCCTCCTCCTCCTCCTCCTCCTCCTCCTCCTCCTGGAACCACTAATAGCCGGCCAGGTACGGGGGACACACACCTGTAATTACCGGGGGATACCTGGCTAACGGCGCTCACCTCAACCCTCACGAGAAGGACGCCGGGAATTAGCGTTATTGTCATTGTTTCCATAATAATAGTAATAATGATAATAATAGTAATAATAATAATAATAATAATAATAATAATAATAATAATAATAATAATAATAATAAGGTTTTGTTTCTTGTTTTTCGTCCTCCTCCTTTTTTTTCTTTCTTCCACTTCTTCATTATTTTCTTGTTCTTGTTCTTGTTCTTCTTGTTCTTCTTCTTGTTCTTGTTCTTGATCTTCTTCTTCTTCTTGTTCTTCTTGTTCTTGTTCTTCTTCTTGTTCTTCTGCTTCCTTTTCTTCCTCTTCTTCTTCTTCTTCTTCTTCTTCTTCTTCTTCTACGCATACTACTTATTCATTTTGGTTTCTCATCGTGTGTGTGTGTGTGTGTGTGTGTGTGTGTGTGTGTGTGTGTACGTGCGCCCTTCACAGTTACAGTGTCATAAAAGTTTACAGGTTCACCACATAGTAACATTCTCCCTGCTTCTTCTCTTTCTCTTTTTTCGTCTTTAGATTCTTTCGCAATTAGCGTGACAATCTCTCTCTCTCTCTCTCTCTCTCTCTCTCTCTCTCTCTCGTACATTAATTTTTTCCTTTTTTCTTCTGAGTTTTCGTAAGAGTAATAATTTTGTCATCGGTCTCGTACATTCAACTTCCTTCTTCTTTTTTTCTTCTCAATTTTTGCTGTACGTTAGTCTTGTCTCTTTTTGTCTTCCCTTTTTTATGCCTTTTCTTCATTTACTTCTCCATTTTCTTCCTTTAAAAAGTTATTCCCGTGTTTTTATCTGTTTCATTTATTCAGTTATTTTCTTTTATTACTTCTCCGTTTTCTTTTAATCTAATTTTGTCAGTTCTCTCTCGTTTATTATTTTTTCCTTTTTTTTCTTTGTCATTTTTCTTTATATGTAATTCTGTCGTCATATTTCTTTTTATTCGTTTTTCTTTATCTTTTTACTTTTACATTTCCTTTTAACTCTAATTCTAGTGTCACTTTTTTCTCGTTAATTGATTTTCTTTCCTCTTTTACTTTTCTCGTTTCCCTTCAAAGGTAATTCTCGGGTCATTTCTACCTCGCTTAGTATTAATTTTCCTTCCTTTTTTACTTCTCCGTGTCCACTTAAAGGGAATCTTCGTGTCATTTCTCTCTCGTACATATTTTTTTTCTTTCATTTCTTCGTTTCCCCTAAAAAGTAATTCATGCCCCGTTCTCTCTCTCTCTCTCTCTCTCTCTCTCCCCAAAACATCCGGTGTGTGTGTTCAGTGATGATAATAGAAACAAGATGATGACAGAAAATGGGAGAAAACATTTAAGCTCAGTCTCTTTAAACATATCCGTACTCCCTAAAATCAACCAACAGCGGAATGATGATAACTAAAGTGGGAAGGGAACAACAAAAATATGAAGAAAATTCACCCGAAATTAACCTCTCTTTTGGCTCCTCTTTACTTTTGTGGGAGCGGCGAGTAGTGGGCTTTTTTTGTGTACTCTTTTTGTTGCCCTTGAGCCGTATCCTTTGATGTTAAAAAAAAAAAAAAGAGCAGGAATGAATGCAACAACCCTACCTAATATCAACGTAACATCAAAACACAGGAACTGAAGCTTAAAATAGTAGAACAGTTAGTTAAAAACGCATTCCGCAACGTTAATAGGCAAAGCTGTGCAATTATAGAGTCTTCGTGCTTTAGAGAATAATAGTAACGAGATTAAAAATAAAATAATGATAATAGCGAATGGTCGTATTAAAAGCAAGAACTAAATCCAATATTCAAGTCTCTGTGCTCGAGAGAATGGGAATCTGAATGAGAAGAAGGAAAATGGGAAGGAAAATGATTACGAAAACGGAAGCAATAAAGCGAATATGATGATAACCTTGGTATTCATAATAGAGGCGGAAACTAAGCACAGTGATAAAAAGAGCAGCTGACGTGAAAATAGTTAAGGAAAGATGAACAGTTGTAGCAATGCAAGAAAACAGCTGAATTGTGGGTAACTGAACAATAAACACAGTAATCAAGTCTGCGTTTCCAGGAGAATGTTAACAGCAGTAGCAGACACGAAAATAAAGTAAAGGATATATTTGTAGTGAAAACATGACTTAGGTTGGAAGGACTAGCTTAAAACGTAAAGTGCAAGTTGAACCAGACAGGAAGGAGATTGTGCAGGGAAAAGAAGAAAAATTCCCGAGACTCCATTTCCTCGAGAATTATATAAGCCGCAGACTCTGAAAATGTGGTTAAAGTAAGGCAATCATTTATGGAGGAGAAGATGAATTACGAGTTACTGAAAATCGAACGGGGAGAAACTTCTGGATAATGAGGAGGAAAATAAATCTAACTCCACTTCCCAGAGACTGTACTAACAGCCATAGACGTGGAAAAAAAATCATTGCGTACTGAAAATTAACAGTAAGAAACGAAGATGAAATAAAAGTAACTGAAAAAAGGAGGAAGCTAGTAGATAAAGGAGAAGATAACTAATAGAGAATTTACTAGAGGATATGATAAAAGCCGTAGACGTGAAGAATGATTGAGAACACTGAAGATAAGCGATCAAATAAAAGTAAATGAAAATGGAAAAAAGGGGAAAAGTTTCTAGATAGAGATAATCGAGGGACCATTTACTAGAGGATATAACAGTACCTGCAGACGTGGGAATACTCTTAACGAAAATGTGTAGGTGAAGACAAGAGTAAGCATGAAATAACAGTGACCGAAAGAATAACCCCAGCAATCAAGTCTGCGTTTACGAGTGAGCATTATAGCAACAGCAGACGTGAAAATAAGCAGCCATAGTTGAGGTAAATACATGTTAGGAAGAGCGGCTGACGCGAAAGACAAGAAATGTTAAAATGATAAAAGAAATGACGCCAAAACGGGAAACTTAGAAAAAAAGGAGTACGAAACCGGAAATATGAAAGAAAAACGCACAGAGAATAAAAATACGCACAAAAATAAACGGGAAATTTAAAAAGGGAAAAACAAAAGCAGAAATAAGAAAGAAAATGCATAAATTATAGAGAAAAAAACGTGAAAAAATATAACGTGAAATTTAAAAACACGAAAATTAAAGCAGAAATATGAAAGAAAAACACAAAAATAATGACAATACACACACACAAAAAAACCCGTTAAATAAAAAAAAACCCACATGAAAACAAAAGCAGAAATAATAAAGAAAACGAAAAAATAATAAAGCATACACATAAAACTAAACAGGAAATTAAAAAAAGAAAACGCGAAAACGAAAGAAGAAATAAGAAAGAAAACCAAAGAACAACAACAACAACAACAACAAAAAACCATAAATATACGAAAAAAAAACAAAACAAAAAAAACGAAAGGAAATATATGAAGGAAAAACGAAAATATAATAGAAATACTCTAAATTAAACATGAAATTAAAATAGAAAAAACGCGAAAACGGAAGTAGAAAAAAAAGTTAGCACATTAGTTAACGCATATCCCGCTAATGCCAGGATACGTGACAGCCAGTGGGAAAATAATTCATAAAAAGAAGAAAAATAACCGCAAAGATGAGAAGAAGCGCGCAATTTGGAGTAATAAGAATAATCAGGAGTGAACGCCTTCCCGCTAATACGAGGAGGGATAAATAGCAGGCAGGAAAAAAGAAATATATGTAAATAGAGAAATAAAAATGGGAAGTAGATGAAAAAAAGAGGAAAACGGGGACTTGAAAGGAGAAATATGAGTAAAACAGAAGAAAGACAGACAATAAGGAAATAAAAATGTAAAGTATATGAAAAAAAAAAGAGGAAAGCGAGTAGTTGAAAGGAGAAATATGAGTAAAACAGAAGGAAGGAATAACTCAAATAAACAGAAGAAAGACAGACAATAAGGAAATAAAAATGTAAAGTATATGAAAAAAAAAAGAGGAAAGCGAGTAGTTGAAAGGAGAAATATGAGTAAAACAGAAGGAAGGAATAACTCCAATAAACAAGAAAGACAGACAAATAAACAAGTAAATAAAAATGTAAAGTAAATGAAAAAAAAGAGGAAAGCGAGTAGTTGAAAGGAGAAATATGAGTAAAACAGAAGGAAGGAATAACTCAAATAAACAGAAGAAAGACAGACAAATAAACAAGAAAATAAAAGAACAAACAATGAGAGACAAAAGAATTAAAGACAAAGAAGCCAAGAACGATGAACGCCTTTTCGGTAATACAGTGATGGATAAACGGAGGTCAGGAGGAAAAGAAAATATAAATAAATGAAAATGAAAGTAGATAAAAAAAGAAGAGGAACACGAAGAATTTGAAAGCAGAAATAGGAATAATGAATGATGTTTTTTTCCCGCCCGAGATTGGTAGACGGGAGACAAAAGGAAAAAGAATAAATTAAATTGTAAAGTAAATGAAATAAAAAGAGGAAAACGAGCAATTTGAAAGCAGAAATAGGAGTAATGAATAATGTTTCTTTTTCCGCCCGAGATAAGATAGACGGGACACAAAAGAAATAAATATAAACAAATGTAAATGTAAAGTAACTTAAATAAAATGAAAAAAGAGGAAAACGAATAATTAGAAGGAAGAAAAAGAGTAATGAACAATAAATGAATTTCCCGACCATGATAGGATAGACAGAGGGCAAAAAAATGAAGTTGTAAAGTAGATAAAAAATAAAAGGAGGAAGACGAACAATTTGAAAGCAGAAATAAGAGTAATGAACGATAAATGAGTTTCCCGCTACGATAAGGAAGAAATAAACGACAATCAAAAGAAAAAACAAAACAAAAATATAAATAAGCAAAAAGAAAAAAAAAAGAATGAGAGAAACAAACGGTTGAAAAGAAGAAATATATATAAAAAAAATAATAAACGTAATTCCCGCTGATACAAGTAAAATTAATGACGGTAAAGAGGATACAAAACAAATAAAAATAAGTAAAAGGAGAACAAAATGCAAACAAACAAACAAACAAACAACAACAACAAAAAAAAAAAAACCACCACATTTGAAAGTAACAATAACAAGAGTGAAGAATAAACGCATCCAAATCTAATTACCGCGAGTTTATAATAAAAAAATCGTTATATATGTTTTGTTTTAATTTTCCTTACCATTCCTTGATTTGTCTTCTTTTCTTCTTTTTTCTAACTTTCTCTATACTTTTTTCTTTTTTTTCTTTTTTGCTTGTTATTCCCGCTAATATAAAGAGAAAATAAACGGTGATCAAGAGTGAAAAAAACAGTAAAAAAAAAAGAACGTCCATGATAAAGCAGAGATAACAGTAATCAACGGTAAACGGATATCCCGCTAATGCAAGAGTAAAGCGACAATCAAGAGGAAAAATAAAGATAATTAGAAAGCTGAAAACACAAAAGAAAGAGAAACACGCACATTTGAAAGCGGAAAATAAGAGTGATCAACAGTAAACGCATTTCCCGCTAATACAAGGAGGAATAAATATAAGTGTGTAAGAAAAACGCAGAAATAATAAAAGTACACACACAAAACGTGAAATTTAAAACACCAATTCGAAAACAGAAATGATAAGAAGAAGAAAATAATGATGATAAACACAAATAAACGTGAATTAGAAACGAAAACGAAATCGGAAATATGAAAGAAAAACGCCAAAAAGTAATAAAAATATGCACACGAAAAAATGATGAATCTGAAAACACGAAAGCGGCAACAGATAAGAAAAAAATAACCGTATAGAGTATGGAAAACACACACACACACACACACACACACACACACACACACACACACACACACACACAAACACACACACAAAAAGAAAAAAGTAAATAAAAAAGCAAATATATACCCAAAAATAGCAAAAATAAGTCACAATTGAAAGCAGAAATCAAAACAATCAACACTACACGAAATTCCCGCTTGTACATAAAAAAAAAAAAAAATAAGCGTCAGACGAAAGAAAAATATATAAAAAGCAAATAAAAAAAAGGAAAACAGAAACAACACCCATTTTAAAGCAGAAATCAAAGTAATCAGGAACAAACGCCATACCCGCTCATACAAGGAAGGCACGTGAAGCAGGAAATCACAGAGAGGGGGGCAAATCAGCAGGAGCAGGAGCAGGGGAGACTCTTGTAAACGTTGCCCCTTGCTCACCCTAACTCCCCGCTCCCCTTCTCCTCCCCTAACTCCCCTCCCCTCTTCTCCTCCCCCAACGCCCCTCCCCCCTCCTCCTTCCCTAACTCCCCTCCCCTCTTCTCCTCCCCCAACGCCCCTCTCCCCTCCTCCCCCTCTGCTGAAACCACGAAGACCAAGGGAAATGAATATCAAGACCAGAGGCGGCGATTATCACAGCGAAGGTCTTTTGCTATCTGTGGGCAAGGTGCAATTTTAACTGTTGAGGATTCGCGATTAGCTGGTCACCTTTACCTGGTCCATTTGCCTGCTCCTTTAGTTGCTCCTCAGGCGAAGGTATTGGATGTGAAGTTTAAAGGCGGTGGTTATCTCGGTGAGAGTCTTTTGCCTTCCTTTCTTGCATTCTTTGTTTCGTTTTACTTTCCTTCCGTGGTTTCGTTCTTTCTTCCTTCCTGCTTCGCTTTCTATCTCCTTCTTTCTCTGTCTTTCTCTCTTTTTTCTTTTTTTCTTTCTTATTCTTTTTTTTTTTTTTTTTCGTTTTTCTTCCTTTCTTATTTTCTTTCTTTCTTTCTCCCTTCCTTCCTTCCTTCCCTTCTTTCTTTCTTTCTTTCTTTCTTTCTTTCTTCTTTCCTTCCATCCCTTTCTTTCCTTTCTTGCTTTCTACCTTTCTTAACTCCTTCCTTCCTTCCTTCCTTCCTTTCTTCTTTCCTTCCATCCTTTATTTCATTTCTTCCTTTCTACCTTCCTTCCTTCCTTCCTTCCTTCCTTCCTTCCTTATTTCCCTCCCTCCCTCCCTCCCTCCCTTTTTCCTTCCTTCCTTCCTTCATTGCTTCCTTCCTCCTTGCCGTCCTTTGTTCACCTTTACCTGTCTCACCTGCTCCCTTAATTAACCATTCAAGCAAAGGTAACTGTATATCATATCCAGAGGCGGCGATTATCACAGTGCGGTCCTATCTAATTAAGTGAATAAAGTGTAATTTTGCCCGGACAATTTGCGGTACTGTGTTCACCTCCACCCTCTTACCTGTTCCCTTAATTACCCACTCAAGCACAGGTAACTGAATATTATGTCCAGGAGCGGAAGTTATCACAGTGAGGGGCTTTCTTATCAAGTGAATAGGGTGTGATTTGTACTTTACCCTCCCGAAAATTCTCCTCCCCCTCCCCCGTCACACCTCTTCACTGAGCTATTACCCAGACAAAGGTAACTAAAAAGCATATGCAGAGGCAGCCATTATCACAGCAAGGGTCATTATCATATAGTGAATAGGGTGTAATTTCGACTTGATTATTCATTCTATTATGTTCAGGTTAACTTGTCATATAAGCTCCGCCCATCCGCCCACTCTAACTCAGCAGCCACCAATAGGAGATAGCGTTTCCCAGTATCAACCAATCATATATCAGTGGCTTGCTTGTGGACTTGCCAATGACAAATTCTTAATGGAAAATAGGGAAAGGATTGGTTGTCAAGTTAATCTGAGCTGAGTGTGATGTGCTTTCTCCCTTGCACAAACTAATACAATCTAAGCCCATTTTTTTTTATACAGTAAAGGAAGCAACTCAAGGGCAACAAAAAGAAAGTGTAGAAAAAAGCCCGCTTGTAGAAAAAAAAAAAGCCCATGAATAACTGAAAATATGAGTCCTGAGTCCACGATTTTTACAGACCAGGATAATTTTTCAACCATGAGCATAATGTTTAGTAGTCTACCTTCACTCCATCACAAAAGCACTGCCAGGATTGAAATTACGAAGCGTTGGGTGGAGATAGATTACACGTTTAACGGTAGCTATTATACGTAAGTCCAGAATGAGTCCTGAGTCCACGATTTTTACAGACCAAGATGTAATTTTTTAACCTTGAGCATAATGTTTAGTAGTCTGCTTTCACTCTATCATAAAATCACTGCCAGGACTGAAATTACGAAGCATTGGGTGGAGACAGATTACACGTTTAACGGTTGCTATTATACGTAAGTCCAGAATAAACGATTTTTCCAAGCTACGATCCTTTTTCAGCCACGAATCTGATGTTTAATAGTTTTGTTTTCACTCCATAACGTCCATAACAGTCCAGAAATGAAATAGGAGGTGTTACGTGAAGACAAACAGTGTTCAACTGTAGCAATGAGAACATATATATGAGTCCAGAGGCAACTATTTTTTAGGCTAGCACCGTTTTTCACTCGCCAACGGAACTTGTAATCGTCTTTCCTGCCATAAAACTCAACCGCAAAGGACAGAAATGCGAGGCGATACGTGAAGATGTATATAAAGTTCAATGATAACTATTATACCGAATATCCAAGTCCAAAAGCAACTATTTTTAAGCTAGCACCGTTTTTCACTCGCCAATGGAACTGATAATCGTCTTTCCCGCCATAAAACCCAACCGCAGGGGACAGAAATGCGAGGCGATACGTGAAGATATATATAAAGCTCAATGACAACTATTATACCGAATATCCAAGTCCAGAGGCAAGCTAGAATCATTTTAACGCAAGAAGAAAATGGATACTTGTTCCTCCACCCACAAGGGACCACTGCACAGGACTAAAATAAGGCGTTTCGTAAAAGATAGATACAGTTCAACGATAGCTATTACACTGAATATATAAGAAAGCCCATTAGCAACCACATACTAATATCGTTGTCATGCGAGAGCAGAACATATAATAGTCTTTTCACCCACAAAGCCCCACCACACAGGATTAAAATAAGGCGTTTCGTAAAAGATAGGTACAGTTCAACGATAGCTATTAGACTGAATATATAAGTAAGTTTAAAGCAACCTCATACTAAAATCGTTTGTCATGCGAGATCAGAACTTATAATAGTCTTTTCACCCACAAAGCACCACCACACAGGACTAAAATAAGGCGTTTCGTAAAAGATAGATACAGTTCAACGATAGCTATTACACTGAATATATAAGTAAGTTTAAAGCAACCTCATACTAAAATCGTTTGTCATGCGAGAACAGAACTTATAATAGTCTTTTCACCTACAAAGCACAACCACACAGGATTAAAATAAGGCGTTTCGTAAAAGATAGATACAGTTCAACGATAGCTATTACACTGAATATATAAGAAAGCCCATTAGCAACCACATACTAATATCGTTGTCATGCGAGAGCAGAACATATAATAGTCTTTTCACCCACAAAGCCCCACCACACAGGACTAAAATAAGGCGTTTCGTAAAAGATAGATACAGTTCAACGATAGCTATTAAACTGAATACATAAGTAAGTTTAAAGCAACCTCATACTAAAATCGTTTGTCATGCGAGAACAGAACTTATAATAGTCTTTTCACCCACAAAGCCCCACCACACAGGTCTAAAATAAGGCGTTTCGTAAAAGATAGATACAGTTCAACGATAGCTATTACACTGAATATATAAGTAAATCCAGTAGCAACCTCATACTAGAATCGTTTGCCATGCGAGAACAGAACTTATAATAGTCTTTTCACATACAAAGCACCACCGCACAGGACTAAAAATAAATAAATAATAAGATGATAAAAAGAGGGTTCAACAGTAGCGATTAGGCCGATTATATTTATGTTCACAAGCAGCTATTATCCAACCTAGAATCGATTTTCACGCGAGAATAGAACGCATGATGGGTCTTCCTAATAGTCATGCATTAATAAAGAACCACCATGCAGCCGAGAGCAGGACGAATAATCTTTACATCTTCAAAAAAATAGTCGCTCCATTAACAAAACAACAACAGAAAACAACAACAACAACAAGGTACAGCCAAGAAGAGAACGTACCGTAGTCTTCCTCACAATAGTCTTCCCATCCCAACAAACACACACACACACATACACACACACACACACATACAATAAGAAAAAAAAGTCGTACAGCAAAGGAGAAAACGTATATAAAATAGTCCTTTCACTCAAATACATATATAAATACACACACAAAACATCTTACAGCCCAGAACAGAATGAATATTAATAGCCCTTTCCCGTCTTTACCTCCACCCTCCACGCACGCAAAAGTAACCCCGTACAAACGAGAAAATAAACGAACATGTAATAGTCTCTCCATCCACAAAGCGCCGCCAGACGGACAGAAGGGCGAGGAGTGTTACGTGACGCGACGAGAGTGTTGGGCCGCGACTATTATCACGGCGGGAGTCTTTTTCCAGCGCTGAATGGGCGACTAAAGGCTCGTTTGTTTCCTAAGATGTCGCCGACTTTTCCCTTTATAACTGGACCTGGAAACGGCAACTGTACTGAGATTTAGTCGTCACGGTGGTGTTTTCTTTATTTTCGGTGTTGTCCAGAGCGCCGGTAGACTCTCTTGAGGGGCCTCTTGGACGACCCCAGCTTATTAGTGGCGCAGGCGAATTTTATTTATAGTTGCTGCCGTGATGTAAGACTTGCCTAGACCATGCTGCCCCCCCCCCCCCCCTCCTCGGTGAAGTTAAGGGTTGATTGAAGATCTGAGCACCATGTGGGTAATCTTCCGCCAGTCAGCGATAATTTAATGATTCTCAACCATCCTGCCGTTGCTGACAGTTATCGTTAGCGTCCATCGGGGGAACTTGAACCTGTAGGGCCCACCACGCCCGCTGGCTGACCACTTGGCCGCTTGTTGTTGTTGTTGCCTTCTTCTTCTTCTTCATCTTTATCCTCCTCCTCCTCCACCTCCTCCTCCTCCTCCTCTTCCTCCTTCTCCCACACTAAACATTCAGAACAATAAGCCTAGGCCCAGTTTCCCACACCGCAAGTCCGTTGTTATTATTATTATTATTATTATTATTATTATTATTATTATTATTATTATTATTATTATTATTATTATTATTATTATTATTATTATTATTATTGTCATTACTGCTGCTACTACTACTACTACTACTACTACTACTACTACTACTATTTGAGAGAGAGAGAGAGAGAGAGAGAGAGCGTTTAATGGAAAGCTTTCACTAACATCAAAAGCAAGTCCCTTTCCAATCAGCCTCGAAAAACACACACACACACACACACACACACACACACACACACACACACACACACACACACACACACACACGTACAAAGTCTACATGCATGGGCAGCGAGGTCAGGCTGGCAACATACTCTCTCTCTCTCTCTCTCTCTCTCTCTCTCTCTCTCTCTTCATTTAAGTCTCTTGATAATCGGTCGGTTTTCTTTTTCCTTCATCTCCTCCGCCTCTTCTTCTTCTTCCTCTTCATTCTCCTCCTCCTCCTCCTCCTCCTCCTCCTCCTCCTCCTCCTCCTCCTCCTCCGTCTTATCTCTCTTTCCCATTAGTACATCCGAGCTTAGTCCGGCATCTGGCATTGAGAGAGAGAGAGAGAGAGAGAGAGAGAGAGAGAGAGAGAGAGAGAGAGAGAGAGAGAGAGAATAGTTATGTATTTGCCAAGAAAGCCTGAGAACGGGTCAACACACACACACACACACACACACACACACACACACACTGTAATTTTCACTGGTCAAGCTTATGTTATCCCCACCACCACCACCACCACCACCACCATCATCACCACCACCACCATCATCACCACCACCACCATCATCACCACCACCACCACCACCACCACTTGTTACCTACTCCCCCTACCTCCCCCCCTCTCTCTCTCTCTCGATATACAGAAGGGCTCTAGATTACATAGTTGGCTCCTAGAAAATGGCTTTGAACAGACTATAAAATTTTCTTCCTGTGTTATTTAGAACATGTAAACACACACACACACACACACACACACACACACACACACACACACACACACACACACACACACACACACACACACACACACACACACACACATTCACACTTTCTTTCTTTCTTTCTTTCTTTCTTTCTTTCTTTCTCCCTCTCAATTAGTCTGATATCCGGGCAGTAACAAATGAAGCAAGTGAGTGAGTGAGTGAGTGAGTGAGTGAGTGAGTGAGTGAGTGAGTGAGTGAGGGAGGGAGGAAAGGGAAGGAAGGTTGAGGGAGGGGAGAGAAAGGAAGAAAAAAAGACAAGTTGGGGAGGGGAGACAAGAGGAAGAGATAAAAGATTGAGGGTAATGAGGAAGAAGGGTAGAAAGGTG
This sequence comes from Eriocheir sinensis, assembly GCF_024679095.1. Classification (NCBI taxonomy): domain Eukaryota; kingdom Metazoa; phylum Arthropoda; class Malacostraca; order Decapoda; family Varunidae; genus Eriocheir; species Eriocheir sinensis. The sequence continues at coordinate 12,157,904 of NC_066537.1, forward strand.
GGAGGGGAGGAGAGGAGGAAGAGGAAGGAATAGGAAGAGGAAGAGTGGAAAGGAAAATCAGTGAGGAGAAGAGGATAACTGGGGAAGGAAAGAGGAGCAAGGAGAGGAAGAGGAAGAGGGGAAAAGGCAAATAGGCAAAGAAAGGAAGGAAAGAGGAAGAGTAGAATCTGAAAATGAGTGATTGAATGAAAGGGAAAGAGAGGAAAGGTAATAAGTGAATAAGAAGCGAAGAGAGGAAAGAGGGGAGAAGGAGAAAGGAAGAAAAGTAAATGAAAAGTAACAGATGAAGAAGAAAGAAGAAAAGAGATTAGGATTGGGTAAGAGAAGGTGATGGAAAAAGAGAAGAAATGCGAGGAAATAAGAACAAAAGGAAAAATAAATAAAAAGAGGAGACAGAGTAAAGGATATGAGTTAAGATAAGGGAGAGATAGAGTAACCAAGGATGAGATAACGAGAAAAAAATAAGAAAGAGGAGTAAATAGAAAAGGAGATAAGACGAAAGAAAAAAGAAGAGGAGAATAGGAGAGGAGAAAAAGATAAGATGATAAATGACAAATAAGAAAAGATGAGGAAAGAAGAAGATGGAAAGAATGGAAAAGAAAGAGTGGAAAATAGGGAGAAAATAGGAATGAAAAGACATTGGATGAGAAAGAGAAAGAGAGAGACAGAGAAAGAGAGTAAAAGGAAGAGATAAAAGAGAAAGAGAGTAGAAGAGAGAGACAAGCAGAGGAAGGGAGTAAAAGAAAGAGACACAGAGAAAAAGTGATTAAAAGGAAGAGAAAGAGACAGAGAGAGAGACAGTAAAAAGAAAGAGACAGACAGAGATAGAGTAAAGAGGTGAGAGAAAGACAGAGAGAAAGAGATTAAAAGAGGAAGAAAAGACGGGAATGGGAGGGAGAAGAAAATAGAGAAAGAGAAACAAAGAAAAAGAGAAAGAGGGAGAGCAAAGGGAGATAGAAGAGGGGGGAGATGTAATGAGAGGGGGAGAGGGAGACTGTGTATGGGAGTTGGATGGGGTGAGGAAGGGGGGGAGGGGGGGAGGGGAGGGGAGGGGGCTGTGTGGTCTAGGTTACTAATGACCGCGCCGTTTATTAACCAAGGTACTAATTATCAGCTTGTTTTCACCTGTCCGCTGTGGTTTACCTGGACTGATGATGATGATGATGATGACCACAACAACAACAACAATAACAACAAGAAAACAACACTACTACTACCACCACCACCACCACTACTACTACTACTACTACTACTACTACTACTACTACTACTACGACCGCAAGAAAATTATGATAAAGGAGGAGGAGGAGGAGAACTGGAGGAAAAGGAAGAGACGAAGAGGAATAAGTAATGGAGAAGAAAAATAAGATAAACAGAAAAAGAAATATATGAAATTCAACATAAACAAAATTTTTTACTACCACTACTACTACTACTACTACGAAGACGAGAGGCGGTTCTTTTTATGGTGTTTTCTTTATGTTCTCTTTCCCAACCCAGTTCATTGGCCTCTCTCTCTCTCTCTCTCTCTCTCTCTCTCTCTCTTGTGTCTACTGTCGCGCGATTAAGCTCAGACGTAGTAGAAGTGAAATAAGGCTTTAATTTTTTTTTTCCTTCATATTTTCTTGTTGTTCTTGTGTTTTAAATGTTCGTTGTATTCCCTCAGTCGGATTTTTTGTTGGTTTTATGTTAATGTTGTTGTTTTTTTTGCTTGTTTTGCTGTAGTTTTTTTTTTTTTATATTCTGCTGGTTTTCTGCTCTTCCTCCTCCTCTTCCTACTACTACTACTACCACTACTACTACTACTACTACTACTACTACTACTACTACTACTACTACTACTATTACTACTACAACTACTATCTACTACTACTACTACTACTACTACTACTACTACTACTACTTCTTTTCCTTTTTTACGTTTAACCACTGGCGCCGGTAGGCTTTCTTGGTGGGGCCTGATGTTCGGTCCAATGTCATGGCGCAGGCAAGTGTTCATATTGGTGCCATCTTGCTTGACTCATGCCGACCCCCGGAACTCATCTTTGATCCTCTTTTGGAGAGAATCTAGAGTCAGGGTTGATAGATGGTCTTCACGACAGCATGTGGGTAGATTTTCACTACTACTACTACTACTACTACTACTACTACTACTACTACTACTACTTCTACTTCTACTACTAATACTAATACTGACTCATTCCTGACCACAACACTGACTCAGGAATGGCTTGACCACCGAAGGAAGAAGATGCTTGAGACTTAACTCATCTCCTCCTCCTCCTCCTCCTCCTCCTCCTCCTGAGTCATCCCCCCCCCCCCTTGCGTCACATCCTCTGTCAGTCGCATCACGTTTTCTTTTTTCTGTTTTTGTTATTATTGTTATTATTATTATCATCATTATTAATTTGAAGAGGTTAGATCTATTTATTTATCTCGTTGTAAAGGCTATTCGAATTTGTATGATTCTCTCTCTCTCTCTCTCTCTCTCTCTCTTATCTGCGTGACGTTTGACAGTGACAGGTTCCTTCCCTTCCTTCCTTCCTTCCTTCCTTCCTTCCTTCCCTTCCCTTCCTTCCTTTCCCTTCCTTCCTTCCTTCCCTTCCTTCCTTCCCTTCCTCTTCCTTCGCTTCCTTCCCTTCCTTTTCTTCCTTTCCTTTTCTTTCTCTTCCTTTCTCTTTGCCTCCCTTTCCTTTTATTTCTCCACTCTTTCCTTCCCTTTTCTCCATTTCCCTCCCTTTGTGTCCCTTCTCTTTGTCTTTTCCCCCTTCCCATTGTCTCCCTTTTCTTCTTTCTACTTCATCACCCTTTCTTCTTTACTCTTCGACTCCCTTCCCTTCTATTTCCTTCCGTTCTGTTTCATTATCTTCCCTGTCCCTTCATTGTAAGTCCCCTTCTGTCTTCCGTACTCTTCACTCTCTTCCCTTTGCTTCCCTTCGCTTCCTTTTCCCTTCCCTCTATATCCCCAATCTTTTTTTATATGCCCTTCACTCTTCACTTCCCCAGTCTTCCCTTCTCTTCCCTTCTCTCGACTCCCTCTCTCCTCCCCTTCCCTGCCCATTTCTCCCCTTCCCTACCCTTCCCTTCCTCCCCTTCCTTCCTTCCTTCCCTTCCCTCCCCTTCCCTTACTGCCCCTTCCCCTCACTTCCCCTTCCCTCCCTTCGCTCCCCTTCCCTCTCACCACAACTTCTTCCTCTTACCACGAAATCAAGAGACCACACCATTTGCCTCCCTGCGGTGAGCTCCTTCTTCTTCTTCTTCTTCTTCTTCTTCTTCTTCTTCTTCTTCTTCTTCCTCTTCCTACGTGGACAGATTGACTTCACTCCTTTGTGTCATGTTATAAAGTTGTTGCGTACGTGTTTTTGTTTTGTTCTTTTATTACTTTGTCCGTATTTCCTGTCCACTCTTTGTATTTAGAGTTTTTATTGTCTTCCTGTGTGTGTGTGTGTGTGTGTGTGTGTGTGTGTGTGTGTGTGTGTGTGTGTGTGTGTGTGGTAATTGCGGGCGGGGTCGGTGCGCGGTATGTACTGTTTTACGTGATTTACGCACACACACACACACACACACACACACACACACACGGACATTGATAAACAGGCGTGTGTGTCCCACTATTTGGTTAGCGATGATTTACTAGTGTGTGTGTGTGTGTGTGTGTGTGTGTGTGTGTGAGGAGAATAAGTGACATTGCGTAGCTACATCATAACAAGCGATTTTATGACGAAAGCAAAAAAACGAAGATAACATTGACAGCATGTAGAAAGAATAGAAGAAGAAGAAGAACAAGAAGAAGAACAAGAACACGAACAAGAACAAGAAACAGAAGACAAAAAAGAAGAAACAAGAAGACTGAGATGAAGTAGAAGAAAGAGTTGAAGAAGTAGAAGAGCAGAACAAGAAGAGGAAGAACAAGAAGAAGAGAAGGGAAGGGCCAGCAGGAGAAAGGGACGATTAGCGTAGTGTTGTGAAAGGACCCGCGGAGTAACAACAAACAAGAACGATAAAGAACGATGACAAAGAAAAAGTAGAAAGGAACACGTTGATGATGATGAAGATAAGGAGGAGAAGGAAGAAGAAGAAGAAGAAGAAGAAGAAGAAGAAGAAGAAGAAGAAGAATGATGATGAAGGAAAACACAACCAAGGAAATATAGGTTGAATGAAGAGCAAAAATGACATGTTGAAGACGAGGAGGAAGAAGAAAAAGAAGAAGAAGGAGAAGAAGAAGAAGGAGAAGAAGAAAAAGAAGAAGAAGAATGATGATGAAGGAAAACATAACCAAGAAAATATAGGTTGTATGAAGAGCAAAAATGACATATTGCAGACGAGGAGGAGGAAGAAGACGAAGAAGAGGAGGAGGAGGAGGAGGAGGAAGAGAAGAAACGTCAGCTAAAATACCATCATCAAAAAGTCACATAGGTTTTATAATGAGGAAATAACATGTTGAATAGAAGAAGGAAGAGGAGGAGGAAGAAGACGAAAAGGAGGAGGAGGAGGAGGAGGAGGAGGAGGAGGAAGAGAAGAAACGTCAGCTAAAATACTATCATCAGAAAGTCACATAGGTTTTATAATGAGGAAAAAACATGTTGAATAGAAGAATTAAGAGGAGGAGGAAGAGGAGGAGGAGGAGGAGGAGGAGGAGGAGGAGGAGGATAAACACCTGGCGTCTCACGCTTTCATGTAACCATCTGTCGCCTTCTTCTCTTCCTTTCTCCCCAGCACCCATTCTCTTCCTCCTCCTCCTCTTCCTCCTCCTCCTCTTCCCCCTCCTTCCCTCCTCTTTAACCTCCTCCATTATCCACCCTTCACTATGCTTATTCCCACTCTTCTTCCTTCTTTCTCTCCCTCTTCTTTCTTTCTCTCTCCCTTCTCTCTTTTTCCTTACATTCCTCCCTCTCTTCCTTCTCCTTTTTCCTCCCTTCTTCCTTTTCCTCCCTTCTCCATTCTCCCATTTTCTTACCTCCCTCTCTAACTCCCTTCCTCCTTTTCTCTTCCTTTTTCATACCTCTCTCTCCCTTCCTATCCTCTTTCTTTTCCCTCCCTCCCTGGCTTTTTCTCTTCTCCCTTTTTCTTTCCTTCCTCCCTTCCTTCTTCCTTTTCTCTCCCTTCCTCTCTCCATTCTTCTCATCTACCTTCTCCCTCATTTCCTCTCTTCTCCCTCTCTTTCTCCCCTCCCTTCTCCCTTTTCCTTACCTCCCTCTCATCCTCCCTTCTCCCTCCTCCCTCCCTCCTTCTCTCCCTTCTCCTTTTCCATTCCAGCTCTCTCTCTCTTCCTTCCTTCTACCTTTTTCCTCTCCCTCTCCCTTCTGTCTTCCTTCCTTTTTCCTCCCTCCACTCCCTTTCCCCCTTCCTCCCTTCTCCCTTTCCTCCCTTCCTACCTGGTTTCCCCATTCCCCACCTGTTGGTCCCTTAATCATTCACCCTTCCAACCTTATCACACTTTCCAAGCTTTTTCCCATTCACCATCATCATCATCATCATCATCATTGTTATTGCTGTCGAGAGATTTACTTCACTTTACAGGATTGGAATCTTTTCGTGCATGGTATTTGATCCTGTTTTAAAGGGACTGGATTCGCTTTTTAAAGGTCAGGAAGTCGAGTGGGATTTAAAAGTCATTAGGTTCATAGGATGTGGTACGTGAAGTGGATATCTTTCTCTATCGTTATCTCTGTCTTTCTTTTTTTTTTCTTTCTTTTTTTCTTTCTTTGCGTATTTTCTTTTCTCCCTTTCCTTCTTTTGGTCTTCCTTTCTTTTTTTCTTTTTTTTCTTGTTTCCTTCCTTCCTTCTTTCTTTTTTCATTTTCTTGTTTTCATTCTTGTCTATCGTTATCTCTGTCTTTCTTTTTCTTTCTTTCTTTCATTCTTTCTTTCTTTCTTTCTTTCCTTCTTTCTTTCTTTGCGTGTTTTCTTTATCTCCCTTTCCTTCTTTCGCTTTTCCTTTTTTTTCTTGTTCCCGTCCTTCCTTCTTTCTTTCTTTAACTTTCTTATTTTCTTTCTTTTCTTGTTTCTTTCTTTAATTTCCTTACTTTCTTTGTGTTCTTCCATTCCTTTCTTTCTCTCTGCTTATTTTTTTCTATTTCTTGTTATTATTATCTCTCTCTCTCTCTCTCTCTCTCTCTCTCTCTCTCTCTCTCAAAATCTCTTCTTTTTCCTAGCAATCAACGTAATCTTAATATTCAAGTAAAAACTCACAAATTTCTTAACACCAAAAATGACACAAATTACTCTTTTTTTCTAACAACTTTATTACACTCATTACAAATCACTTTTACGCAACTTCCGTCGAACGTTATAACTCTTCCTCGAATGATAACACTTCCCTCGAACGTTATAACTCTTCCTCGAATGATAACACTTCCCTCGAACGTTATAACCTGGCGCCGAACAGAACCAACGAGCCAGCAAACGTTATATTGTTACGTCACGGTTTTTCTATTGGTTTTATCCACGTCTTCGTCACGTCGGGAGGAATTTTTTAAGCTTCTTATCGGTAATATTTTCCCGAGAAATTTTCCTCACGCGGTTATCGGAAGGAAAGAAAAGGGAGAGAGAGGGAGATGGGGAGAGAGAGAGAGAGGGCTAGAGAGATGGTTAAAGAGAGAGAGAGAGAGAGAGAGAGAGAGAGAGAGAGAGAGAGAGAGAGAGAGTAAAAAACCCAGTAAAACAGAGAGGAAGAAGGAAAACAGAAAGAAAAGAAGAAAAAAAACAATTCTTTGGAGAGAAAAAATAAGGTAAAATAGAAAAAAGAAACATTATTATTATTATTATTATTATTATTATTATTATTATTATTATTATTATTATTATTATTATTATTATTATTATTATTATTATTATTATTTCCTCCCTTCTCCCTTCTCCCATTTTCTTACCTCCTTCCCTAACCCCCTTCTTCCTTTTCTCTCCCTTTCACATACCTCTCTCCCTCCCTATCCTCTCCCTTTTCCCTCCTCCTTCCCTGGCTTCTTCTCTTCTCCCTTTTCCTTTCCTTCCTCCCTTCCTTCTTTCTTTTCTCTTCCTCCTTTCTCCCATTTTCTTACTTCCTTCCCTAACCCCCTTCTTCCTTTTCTCACCCTATATCTTACTTCTCTCCCTCCATAGCCTCTCCCGTTTCCCTCCTCCTTCCCTGGCTTCTTCTCCTTTTCCTTTCCTTCCCTCCCTTCCTTCTTTCTTTTCTCTTCCTCCCTTCTCCCTTCTTCCATTTTTTTACCTCCTTCCCTAACCCCCTTCTTCCTTCTCTCCCTCCCTATCCTCTCCCTTTTCCCTCCCTCCCTGGCTTCTTCTCCTCTCCCTTTTCCTTTCCTTCCTCCCTTACTTCTTTCTTTTCTCTTCCCTCCTCTCTCCTCTCTTCTCATCTACCTCCTCTCTCTTCTTGTTATTCTCCCTTCCTTCTTTCTTTTCTCTCCCTTCCTCTCTCCTCTCTTCTCATCTACCTCCTCTCTCTCTTCTTATTATTAAACTATACACTCCTACGGTCTTTGTTCTTCCCCTACTGTACTTTCTACATTAATCCACTTACTCTTCTATTTCCCGTGCCATAAATAAAACGAAGGGGCTCTGAAGGGGAGATACAGACCGTGAAGACTAGATTTAAGACGAGAAATGGGGAGGAAGGAAGGAGAGGAGGAGGAGGAAGGAAGGGGAATATGGTTACTTGTATATGGAGTAGAGGGCGGGTTAGGGTGATAAGGGGGTAGGGGGCTGGGAACCTGTAATCGGTCACCCCTTTGATGTATAGACACCCCCCCTCCCCCCTCCCCCTCTCTTCCCCCTCCCTCCATCTCCTAATTCAGGGCGTGTGTGCGTTTTGTCAGACCCTCGTTGGGCGGTCCTTCCCCTCTGTTCTCGCCTGTGTTCTCTCTCTCTCTCTCTCTCTCTCTCTCTCTCTCTCTCTCTCTCTCTCTCTCTCTCTCTCTCTCTCTCTCTCTCTCTCTCTCTCTCTCTCTCTCTCTCTCTCTCTCTCTCTCTCTCTCTCTCTCTCTCTCTATCAGGTGATCGGTTGAGAGAGAGAGAGAGAGAGAGAGAGAGAGGTGATTTGTGGTGGTATAACTGAGATGATGATTAACGAATATTTAATGAGGTGTGTACAGGTGTGTGTGTGTGTGTGTGTGTGTGTGTGTGTGTGTGTGTGTGTGTACGTGACCTTGGAGGCTTCCCCTGGCATTCGTACACACAGGACACAGACATAGATAAACCTCCTCCTCCTCTTCCTCCTCCTCCTCCTCCTCCTCCTCCTCCTCCTCCTCTTCATCCCCCTTCTCTCTTCCATCATCGTCTCCTATCTTCTCTCTTCCCTTCTTCCATTTTCATCCCTTCTCCCTCATCCTATTTCCCTATCTCTTCTCCACCCTCCTCCTCCTCTTCCTCCTCCTCTTCCTCCTCCCTCGTTCGTCCTTCTCTCCTATCTCTCCTTATCTCTCCATTCCTCCCATGCCTCTTCCTTCATCACTTCTGCAGGACATCAAACACTACAGACCAATGGAGGAGGAGGAGGAGGAAGAGGAGGAGGAGGAGGAGGAGGAGGAGGAGGAGGAGGAGAGGAATATGAGGTCAAGGTTATGTTTTTAAAGACTTGCCTTCATGAGAGAGAGAGAGAGAGAGAGAGAGAGAGAGAGAGAGAGAGAGAGAGAGAGAGAGAGAGAGAGAGAGAGAGAGAGAGAGAGATAACCTGAATGTGCCCTGGTTTACTATTAACTCACTCACACACACACACACACACACACACACACACACACACACACACACTCGCGATTTATTTTTCTTACATTATTAACCTTGAAATATGACACCCAGGGAAGCGCAAACTGGGGTGCAGGATTTGAAATTTGTAAAGGAAATAAACAAAAACAAAACGTCCTCTCGCTGAATACAAAACAAAAGATAGGAGTAAAGCAAAATGTAGACAGAAACCAGGACACATAATTGGCTACACTTGTTGAATGTGTGCTTCAATTTGGCAGCCATGGCCTTTGCTCCACCTGAGAGACAAACGGGTTACTCAGTTTCATGTCAGAATCTAAAACAAAATCACTCAATAGATTTAAAGAGCATAGTAAAGGTGGAAACATGACTATTCTTTTTATTTATTTTTTTAACGTTTTTTCATCCCTAGTAAATGACATCCTTAGTTTATTTTACTCCAATTGATAGATAAACTAGTTATTGCGCTTTATACCTGGTCAGAGTCCGAGACGAATAAGTAGATAAATAAGTAAATAAGTAAAAGTAGCATAGCAGTTTGAAGAAAGGAAAGAGAAGCAAGGAAAGTTGACTGATGAGAAAAGATTTATTTTGGAGCGACTGAAAGGCAAAAACATGATTCAGAACGAGAGAGTAAAAAGAAGAGAAAAAGAGTGATTGGAGAACTACTTGTAGGGACGAAAGAAAATTTAACCAGAAACAAGGTATAGGAAAACAAAGGGGCATACACTACATCTACGCGTTGCCTCGGTGTTCATCTCCGTCACATGAACCCTTGAAGCTGTGATGTGCCATACTTTCTGCGCGTGGTCTCGGTGTTTATCTCAGTCACATAAGCCCTTGAGCCTGTGATGTGAAATACTTTCTGCGCGTGGTCTCGGTGTTCATCTCCGTCGCATAAGCCCTTGAAGCTGTGATGTGGCATACCTTCTGCGCGTGGTCTCGGTGTTCATCTCCGTCGCATAAGCCCTTGAAGCTGTGATGTGGCATACTTTCTGCGCGTGGTCTCGGTGTTCATCTCCGTCGCATAAGCCCTTCAAGCTGTGATGTGCCATACTTTAAGAACATAAGAAAGAAAGTCCGATCGATACAATGGCAGCATTTTTGTCTCTTATTATTTGTGAATTTTATATTTGAATTATTTTGACGCACCTTTGATTTGCGAAGAGGATGGTTAATGTTCTCTCTCTCTCTCTCTCTCTCTCTCTCTCTCTCTCTCTCTCTCTCTCTCTCTCTCTCTCTCTCTCTCTCTCTCTCTCTCTCTCTCTCTCTCTCTCTCTCTCTCTCTGATAATTAAAATACAGGAGTTTCATTGGTACCCATCTGTCTGTCTGTCTGCCTGTCTGTCTGTCTGTCTGTCTGTATGTATGTATGTATGTATGTATGTGCAAGTGAGTGTGTAAAAAGCGACCCCGTATACAAGATCCTCCACAGTAGTTCCAGATAAGAACTTCAGTTGTTTCATATAAGAACATTTTTACATTTTTCAGCCCCACACATAAAACTGCACTCTTATAAATATGCATCCAAGTTATAGACCCCAAAATGAACACCCTTGTAAATACACACCCACGCTGAGGCAACAAATACGCCCAACCTAACCCACGCGTTCTAACACTGTGACCCTTGATATCGTTTCTGGGTTAGTGAGTGCTTGATTATTTGCCGAGAGAGAGAGAGAGAGAGAGAGAGAGAGAGAGAGAGAGAGAGAGAGAGAGAGAGAGAGAGAGAGAACACACACACACACACACACACACACACACACACACACACACACACACACACACACACACACACACAGCCAGAAAGGTAGGCAAACATACATACACATACATACATACATACATACATACATACATACAGACAGACAGACACAGACAGACATAGAAGGTGTATTAATGAAGCTCCAATATTTTAATTATCAGAGAGAGAGAGAGAGAGAGAGAGAGAGAGAGAGAGAGAGAACACACACACACACACACACACACACACACACACACACACACACACACACACACATACACAAACAACCAGAAAGATAGGCAAACAAACAGACACAGACATACACACAGACAGACAGACAGAGGTGTAGTAGTGTACTAATGAAGATCCTATATATTAATTATCAAAGAAAGAGAGAGAGAGAGAGAGAGAGAGAGAGAGAGAGAGAGAGAGAGAGAGAGAGAGCAAGCCATAGGAGTGCCAGGATATGATGCCACTGGGTTCTACGAAGACGATGTTAGTGTGTGTCCAGTGGGCATGACGGAGGTAGCGTGCGCGTGCGTGTGCGTGTGTGTGTAAGTGTGTGTAAGTGTGTGTGTGTGTTTTAGTGTCGCTCATCCCTCCGACGCGGTTCCATCTCCTCCTCCTGCTCCTCCTCCTCTTCCTCCTCCTGCTTCTTCCTCCTCCTCCTCTTCAGTTCGAGATAACGCTGGAGGACTTTTCTTTAGTTTGTGCGACGTTGACGAAGAGAAGTTGAAAAGTGGAAGTTTGAATCGGATTAAGAAGTTGTAATTGGCGTCGCTTGTGTTGCGCGAGAAGGGATTTGGTGTGTTGCGAGGAAGAGGATTTGTGGGAAGCTTGGAAAAAGAAACTAAAGACAGAACGAGAGAGAAAATAAGAGAAGAAAAGAAAGTTGATCGATGAAAGACTGATTTGGAAGAATATGAAAGAATTAAAATAGAAAACGAGAGAAAAAAAAACATGTAATTGATGAAAGATTTGCTTGAAACGAGAAATAAAACACAGATAAAACCACAAAGAAAAAAAAAATGAGAGTTGATGAATGAAAAAAAGTTATTTGGAACTATATGAAATTAAAGACAAGACGAGAGCGAAAAAAGAAAAAAAAAAGAGATTGGAGAAATATTTGCCAGGAGAGATAAGAAAGAAAAGAGAACACAGCAGGAGAGATAAAGAAAAGAAAAGAAAGTAATTGATGAGGTGTTTACTTAGAACGATGTAAACTAAGACGTGGGAGAAAAAATAACAACTGAGGAAAAAAGGACGAGAAAAGAAAGTGATCGGTCGAGGCAGAACTAATGAAAGGAAACTTCGAGTGTGGGAAAAATGAGGAAAAGAGAAACTGAACCTTTATTTATGATGTGAAAAAAAGGAAAAACACCAACACATGAATTTCTAAAGGGCTGTGTTGCGACCTTTTGTTTCGACACTGGTCTTAAACGTGACTCATATTGAATTAGAGAAAAAGGGAAGAAAATATTAAAGAGAGTGAGAGAGAAAGAGAGAGAGAGAGAGGCATATTTTGACTCTCACTTTCTTTAAAAATCAATGGTTGTACATCAGACCACTATAGGTACGTGTGTGTGTGTGTGTGTGTGTGTGTGTGTGTGTGCGTGTGTGTGTCTGAGGACCTTGAATTAAAGAAGAAATAGGACCGGAATGTGTGTTTGTGTGTGCGTGTGTGCGTGTGTGTGTGCATGGTTGCGTGTGTGTGTGCATGGTTGCGTGTGTGGATCTTTTATGTGTGGTTATTAAGCTCTTTTGTGTGTGTGTGTGTGTGTGTGTGTGTGTGTGTGTGTGTGTGTGTTTTCCTTCTTCACATCACCGTCACAATACTTACCATTTATTCCATCCTGTCTTCTTCTTCTTCTTCTTCTTCTTCTTTTTCATTTTTCTTCTCTTATCTTCTATTTTTTCTTTTTTCTTTACTTCCTTTTCTTGAGTTTTTATTTTCTTCTTTGCCTTCTTTCCTGTTTTTCGTTTTCTTCTTTTAGACATTTTCTTTTTCTATTTTCCTTTTTCGCTACCTTTTCTTCTCTTTCCTCAACCTATTCCCTCTACTTTCTTCCAATTCCTTACGCTTTTCTCTACCTTTCTTCTCCTATTCTACTTCTTTCTTCGTCTACTTTCTTTCTTTAACTTTTATTCAAACTTTCATCATATTATTCATTGTCTTGGGATTTTCTTTATGAACTCCCGCGTTTCCTGTAAGTTTCCTGTTGGCACATCGTATTCCCTTCCCCCCTTGCCCTTCCCTTCCCTTCCCCTCCCTCCCTCGCTCCCTTCCCCTCCCTTAGTCACTTCACGTCCTGTCCCTGTTATCACTACAAAGGACACATTGGTATTAAAACTTAACGTGATGTAAGTGATGATTTCTCTCTCTCTCTCTCTCTCTCTCTCTCTCTCTCTCTCTCTCTTTTCTTTTCTGTATGTGTTACTTCCTGTTTTAATTCTTTGTCTTATCGTTGTGTGTGTGTGTGTGTGTGTGTGTGTGTTTGTGTGTGTGTTTGTGTGTGTGTGTGTGTGTGTGTGTGTGTTGTTTTCCTTTCACTCCTGTCGCGATATGGTCGTTGTCGCCACACACACACACACACACACACACACACACTCGAACGTAAATCTTAAGCTTGTCTCTTTCTCCGCTTCCCGTCGAACAACAACACCTATTTCTCTCTCTCTCTCTCTCTCTCTCTCTCTCTCTCTCTCTCTCTCTCTCTCTCTCTCTCTCTCTCTCTCTCTCTCTCTCTCTCTCCTTCTTCCTCCCTTCCGCTCTTTCTCTCTCCCTTCCTTCCTCCCTCCCACTCTTCCTTTCCTACATTCTCTTTTTCATAATATAATCTCTGAATCACCTTTGTCTTTCTCCATTTTCCTTCCTTTCTTCCTTTCCGTAAGATTTTCACATTTCACATTACTCGCTTTTATTACTTCCTTCCTTCCTTCCTTCTTTTCTGTTTTCTCTGAGTCTCTTCCATCCTTTCAGTTTTCCTTCCTTCCTTCCTTCTTTTCTGTTTTCTCTGAGTTTCTTCCATTCTTTCAGTTTTCCTTCCTTCCTTCCTTCTTTTTTGTTTTCTCTGAGTTTCTTCCATCCTTTCAGTTTTCCTTCCTTCCTTCCTTCTTTTTGTTTTCTGTGTTTTTCTTCCATCCTTTAAGTTTTCCTTCCTTCCATCCTTCCTTTTTTTTTTCTCTGAGTTTCTTCCATTCTTTCAGTTTTCCTTCCTTCCCTTCCTTCTTTTTTGTTTTCTCTGAGTTTCTTCCATTCTTTCAGTTTTCCTTCCTTCCTTCCTTCTTTTCTGTTTTCTCTGAGTTTCTTCCATTCTTTCAGTTTTCCTTCCTTCCTTCCTTCTTTTTTGTTTTCTCTGAGTTTCTTCCATCCTTTCAGTTTTCCTTCCTTCCTTCCTTCTTTTTTGTTTTCTCTGAGTTTCTTCCATTCTTTCAGTTTTCCTTCCTTCCCTTCCTTGATTCGCTCTCACTAATATCTCACGTTCCTTCTTCTTCCTTCGTTTCCTTCGTTTTCTCTCACCGATTATATCATTTCCTTTCTGTCCTACCTTAGTTAATCTTCCTTTTTCTTTCTTCTTTCTTTTTTTCAGTTTTTTTTTTATCGATTATCTCACTTTCTATTTCTTATTTTTATTTATTCTTCTTTTTCTTCTTTTTCTTCTGATTTTCTCTTATACCGATGATCTCATTTTCCTTCTCTCTCTTATCTTTCTAATTTTCCTTCTTTCTTTCATTTCCTTCATTTCTACTCATCATTATTTCACGTTTCTTCTTTCTCTATCGTAACTAATTTTCCTTTTTTCTTTCTCATTTTTTTCTTCTTTTCCCTGATTTCCTTTTCCCTAATACCTCACTTTCCTTCTCTTTCCATTACCTTTTAATTAATAGTCGTACTTTCCTTCCTTCACATGCTAAGTGATATCTCTCTCTTATCTTAACTAATCTTTCTTCTTTTTCTTTCTCATTTTTTCTTCTTTTCTCTGATTTCCTTTTCCTTATGACCTCACTTTCCTTCTCTCCAATACCTTTTAAATAATTGTCCTACTTTCTTTTCTTCCCTTACATGCTAAGTTATATCTCTTATCTTTACTAATCGTCCTCCTCCTCTCCTCCCCAACAGGCGCCGGGATGTGTCTGGGTCGTGTGGGCGGCGTGGTGGGTGTGGTGGGGGCTGCTCTCATCTTCCTGGGCCTTCTACAAGTGGTGTCCGGGACCTACTTCATGCTGGCGCTGCCCATCTTCCAGCTCGGCTCAAACCTCTGGACGGGAGCATGGGTGAGTCTGCGAGTGCCCCTGTTAATTGTTTGTTTCCTTACCTGGCTGTGTGTGTGATTATACCTGTTAATTATATGTTTGTTTACCTGTTTGTGTGTGTGATTATACCTGCCTGCGTGTGATTGTTGTTTGTTTACCAGCCACTGTGTTATTGTACCTGCTGATTGTTTACCTGTCAGTGTGTCTGTGGGCGTGTGTGATTGTGGCGTGGTTAGGGGTGTGGATTCTAATAGGAGTGGTCAAAAGAGTGACTGGAATGGACCTGAATGGAATAGGAACGTTTATGAGGGTGGGGAGTACGTAGATTGAGTTGAAGGGAGACTGAAACACTTTAAAAGGTGGAGGGATTGAGTTTTTGGAAGAATACGAATGTTTGATAGGGAATATAAACGTTTAAAAGAAGAGATGGATTTGAGGAAGAAAACAAAACGGTTGAAAAGTAAGATATCCAGTTCTAAGGAAATATAAATCTTGGAAAGAGGGTCTGCATTAAGTTTGGTGAGAATGTGAACGTTTAAATGAGAAGCGGAATGTCTAAAAGGAGCAAAAATGTCTTAAGGGAACGGAAGCATTTTAAAGAGAAATAGAAACGACAACTGAAGGAGCTTAAAGATTATATAGTAAAACAAAGGCGCAACGCATCGACAGCAGTTCGTAGAAGAGGTTTAAATTGGATTAGAAAAAGGGATTCAGAGTCGACAAGAGTGACTTAAGAGCAGAGAAAGGAAGACATACAAATTCCCAGTCAGTAGAAACAGATCACTTCAGGGGCAGTTCCCAGAAGAGGCTTAAAGAAGAGGCTTAGAACGGTTTACTGGAGGTTCGAAGAAGATAATAGCGGATCGGGAGAAGATTAGAGGAATACGTAGAAGTTTTTGGTTCTCTTGCTTGGGGGAGATTAAGTTATGGAGGTTCAGAATGCATTGGAATAGAGTGGAAGCCGAGTGGATGCCAAGGGAATAGGAGGTAGAAGAGAGTTAGATTAGGTTTTAAACGTGGGTAAGGTTGAAATGCTGAGTATGAAGGCGTGACAGTCTTAGGAGTTCGTGGAAGTGACGGAGTTAACAGAAATGACTAAAAGGAGATAAGAAGTTTTTTTTTAAAGCTAGACAACATGGCAGTGCTCTTTAAAACTTTCCTTCCTGTGACCAAGGTTAAGCATTTCCGACTCAAGTTTTATTTTCCCTCACGACTCGGCTTAACAAAATGAGGCAGGGAGGAGGAAGAGGAGGTGAACTAACCCAATTTTCAATGCGTTGCACTTACTTGTGTTTTGACGGGACTAATGAGTTGTGAGGTGAGTAAAAAGGTCTTGCGCTGTCTAGTCCTAGTCTACAGAAGCGTGAAAGTCCTTAGAAGAGCCTTACCAGAAAGTAGTCTCGTTATTAGTACTTCAGACGTTGCTAAAGACGGTGTAAGGCAGTGAGACAGGTGGGATGATTAATTATTAGTGCTACACCTTGATTCATGTTTGTTGTCTGAAAAGTATGAATGGAATGATGAATATATTAGTGAATGATAACTATAAGATTGTATTAATGAAGACACCATGTTCACACACACACACACACACACACACACACACACACACACACACACACACACACACACACACACACACACACACACACACACACGGATAAGAAGAGGCCTACTGTCAGGTTTATCGCAGTTTACGGTAGGCCTAGGGTGAGATAATGATGATGCTGGTGGTAGTGGTGGTAGTGGTGGTGGTAGAATGCGGATGTGAATACTCGTACTTTTGCTGTAGTGGTAGTAGTAGCAGTAGTAGCTGATCAATAAGAGAAGGAGGAGAGAAAAAGAGGACATAGAGATAGATAGATAGATAGATAGATAGAAAAACATAAATAGAGAAAGGCAGAAATAAAAAGAAATGCTTGTATTCGTTTTTTTGTTTGCTTTGTGACAAAACATAAAAGAAACAAACATAAATTAACAACAACAGCAGACAAAACTAACATAAAAAAGAAAGAAACAAGCAAACAAACTAATAACAAAGCTTAAAATAGAAACGAGGAATACAAACAAACAAAAATAAAGCAGAAAACATCACCACCACCACCACCACCACCACCATCATCATCACCACCATCATCATAATCATCACTCAACAACAAATACGGGTTGGGAAAGTCTGACACCACCACCACCACCACCACCATCACCACCACCAAGAGAGTGACATGACACCTCCCTTAACCACCCTTTCTCCCACCCTCCCTGCAGTCCAGTGTGTGCGGGCTCGTGGTGGGCGTGCTGGCGTGGCGGGGGAAGGCGCTGCAGAGGGGCCAAGTGGTGCTCGTGGCTACCCTCAGCGTCCTGGTGGCGAACGTGGCGAACCTGGTCATTCTACAGGTGCGCTATTTACCTGTGCTGTGTTTCCCTGTGTGTGTGTGTTTACCTAGTTGTTTGTTTACCTGGTTGTTTGTTTACCTGGTTGTTTGTTTACCTAGTTGTTTGTTTACCTGGTTGTTTGTTTACCTAGTTGTTTGTTTACCTAGTTGTTTGTTTACCTGGTTGTTTGTTTACCTAGTTGTTTGTTTACCGGGTTGTTTGTTTACCTAGTTGTTTGTTTACCTTAGTTGGTTGTTTACCTTAGTTGTTTGTTTTTTGCCTGTTTGTGTTTGGTTTTGATTTTTTACGTTATTCGTGTGTACCTGTGTTTTTACCTGGTTGATTGGGATTGATTATTTGCTACCTGTTTTGTGTTTACCTGGTTTGTTTTCCTAGTTCTTTGTTTACCTTAGTTGTTTGTTTTTGCCTGTTTGTGTTTGGTTTTGATTTTTTTTATGTTATTTGTGTCTACCTGTGTTTTTACCTGGTTGATTGGGACTGATTATTTTTTGCGTGATTTATGTTTACCTGGTCGTTTGTTTACCTGGGTGTTCTGGTTTGATTGTTACTTGTTACCTGTGTTCTGTTTTGTTTCCTTTTATTATCTATGTTCTCACCTGATTCTTTTGTTTCCTGATATCGGTTGTTTAAACGTTTTTTTCTCATCTGTTTTCTTATATGAGTGTTTTTCTTTGATTACTGTTTCTTATACCTGTGTGTGTGTGTGTGTGTGTGTGTGTGTGTGTGTGTGTGTGTGTGTGTGTGTGTGTGTGTGACCGACACTATCATTCACAGAAAACAATCTGAATCATCCATCTCCTAAAAACAGTGTGCGCCCTCATCTCTCTCTCTCTCTCTCTCTCTCTCTCTCTCTCTCTCTCTCTCATTTTTGTTGTTGTTGTTGTTGTTGTTGTTGTTGTTCCTCTTGTTGTTGTTGTTGTTGTTGTTGTTGTTGTTGTTGTTCTTCTTCTTCAACACACTCCATTCCTTTTACCCTCGCCTCTCCCCTCACCTGTCCCCTTCATGTTAATTACCTTCCCTTTCTCACAGGTGGGGGAGCAAGGTGTGTTTCTGACGCCTGACAACTGGAGGACCATCGTGGGGAAGAACCAGGAGAACCAGCTGAAGATAGGTGAGTGTGTGCATTCGTTTGTGTGTGTGTGTGTGTATGTGTGTGTGTGTGTGTGTGTGTGTGTGTGTGTGTGTGTGTGTGGGCGGGGGGGTATTGATAAAGGTAATGTAAGTTAAGTAAGACCTGTTTAGTATTATATCAACGCATGGAAGTTATCTCATTAGTGTTTTAAAGTTAATTATATCACGACTTTAATTAATTCTCTCGTAAGTATTTCATATTTTTTTCATATTTTTATCTATTTATTCATCGTTTTATGTTCTTTCTTACCTTTTTTCATCTTTGTTTAATCTTTTTTATAATTTTTTTTTACCTTTTTTATTTTTTTTTACTTTTATTTTCATCTCTTTTTACACCTTTTTTTTTTATCTTTTCCTTCCCCCGTGTAGCGCTGTGGCTGACGACGGTGCTGTCAGGCCTCGGGATCGGCGTCAGCTTCCTGGGGGCGCAGTACCTCTTCTGCGCCGTGGTCCGAGGGCCGCGCGTGAAGGGGAGGATGCCCGTCACCAGGTCCCTCTCTGACCAAGACCTGCAGAGGCGCCAGGTACTGCAAATGACCAGGTTCCCGTCGGCTGGTATGCGGAACGGCGGGGTGGTGCCTGATAGCCCGCCGTCAGAAGCTGCTGCTGGTGGTGACGGCGGTGGTGGTGAGGCTGTGCATGGCTTATCTGGTGGTGGTGGTGGTGGTTGTGGTGGGTCGGGTGGTAGTGGTAGTGGTGGTGGTGAGGGTGGTGGTAGTGGTGGTGGTGGTGGTGATGGTGGTGGTAGTGGTAGTGGTGGTGGGTACGAAAACACCAACGGCCCTAAGACCTCGCCTCCAGGAACTCCGGAGGGTGTGGTTCCTTACTTCCTCCGCAACCACAAGTCCGCCTGGCAATTCATCCTGCCGGCGGTGGTGACGGAGGAGACGCTGCCGGACTCTTCCTCCCGCTGCTCTACACTCTCAAGAGCCTCAAGATCCTCCTTCCAGCCCTACAGACCCAGCAACATGGAGCCTTACAACCCTGGACCTACACCGCCACAGCTCCACGCACCGATTCTCAGGGTACCCAGGGCCTCCTCCTCCCGCCCATCTTCACGCCCATCCTCCCATCTGAGCTCAAGCTGCAGCGCCTCCCTTTACTCCATCCACGAGGGCAGCAGAAGCGACAGCCCCGCCCGCAGAGGTACAGGGAAGGTCGTACGCCCGTCTGTGCCCCCGCCAGCGCCTCCTACAAGTGCCCCGGCTAGTGACACGCTTCGCTCGCATCCTGTGGGCGGTTGGGAGTCCTGCGCGGTCATTCAGTGTCCTGCGCAAGCCGGTGGGGGATTCGTGGTAGATTTGGACTGAAGGAGGAGAACTGGAGACTGATGTAAAGGATGTCAGTTGATTATCGTACTTCTAGACTCAAGGGAATGGACTTCAAACTGATATAAGATAATCTGATGTCAGTTGATTCCTTATACATCTGGATTAAGAGGATCGAACTGCAAAACTGATATCAGAGATGTCAGTTCGTGAGGTCACTGCCTACCTATCAACCTTCTCTCCTTATTCCTTCATTCCTCTTTAATCCTTCCATTGTCTCGGGTGATTCTTTTACATCTGGGCATAAGAGCAAACTGGTATAAACTGGCATAAGAGAAGACAGTTGTTGAGGCTATTTCCTACCTTCTATTCTTCTCTCCTTATTCTTCCATTCGTTTCCTATCCTTCCATTCTTTCTTCGCCTCCCCTCACCATTCACCTTCCTTCCTCAATTCATCTTTTCTTCCTCAATTCCTCTTTTTTTTCCTCAGTTTATCTTTTCTTGCTCAATTCCTTCATTCTTCCTCCATTCCTCCTCTCCACATTCTTCCTCCATTTCTCTTTCATCCCTCCATTCCACCCCCGTCTTCCCTTCCCTCTCTCTCCACCTTTCCCATGCCTTCCCACACCCTTTATAGAGCATCCACGTGGAATCAAAATCTACCTAGTTGCGAGGGAAGGAGGGTCAGGCGAGGGTGTTTGTGTGTTTGTGTATATATAGGAAGATCCATTGATGTTTGTTAGTGTTTGATTGTTTTTTGTTGCTTAGCGGATGTTTTTTATACGTTTTGTGTGCCTGAGAGAGAGAGAGAGAGAGAGAGAGAGAGAGAGAGAGAGAGAGAGAGCATGAGCATATATGAAAACAATTGTGCCTTTATGCTTAAGGAATTCATAGGAGGAAAAAATATGACTAGAAAAGCAAACTTACCAGAGAGAGAGAGAGAGAGAGAGAGAGAGAGAGAGAGAGAGAGAGAGAGAGAGATGCTGAAGCGCTCTTGTTTACCGGAGAGAAAAAGAAAGAAAAGAAAGACAATAAAAGAGGAAAGTGGCTCAAGAGGTGCGAAGAAGAAGAAGAAGAAGAAGAAGAAGAAGAAGAAGAAACCCGAACAGAAAAATGGAATGGCAAGAGAAAACAAGAAAAGGAGAAGAAAGAAGAAGGAAAAGAAGACGTACATGATGATGAAGGAAAAGAAAAAGGAAGAAATGAAGACAACCACAGCATTATTTACTCCTATTTATTATGTACATTGAGTAAGCCAAATTATTAAGTAAGTCAACCCGAGAAAGAGAGAATAAAAGAAAACAACCTGGACTACTTTCTTTACCACCAACACCGAGAGGAGGAGGAGGAGGAGGAAGAGGAGGAGGAGGAGGAAGAGGAGGAGGAAGAAGAAGAGGAGGAGGAAGAGGGGAGTATGCATGGATAGCCTCACATAAAAGCATAAACTAAACAGGGGCAAACAAACACATAAACAAACTCGTAACAAACACGTTGAAAGCATGTATTGAAGCACGAAGTAGAAACGTATGCGCATGACCTTAACTGAGCCCTTGAGAGGAACGAGACTGCGAACGCCAAATTTAATCAAAGAAAACGCAATTAAAGATCAAAGAAAGTGGGAAAACTCTTGCCTCTTGCCTTGCCCGTTAAAATCCGTTCTGAGCATTATCTTGAAGCTCGTATTCTCAGACGTTTCGGGACTTACACACCAACATCTGATAAGGCTTTCCTAGAGGTTGTTGTGGGTATTTCCATGTGTAATTTTATGAGTCTTGTGATAGTTTGACAAGACTTCTGTACCGTGAATGTGATAACCACTCATGAGAACCAGACTAATCTCCTTTGTGAACTTTTTTTTTTACGACAAAGGAGACAGCTCAAGGGCACAAAACAAGGAAACAATAATAAAAAAAGCCCGCTACTCGCTGCTCTTAAATAGTTATTGTGACCCGAAAGCGTGTGTCAATTGCCTTCCCTCTCTTTGATAAGGCTTTTGTAGAGGCTGTTATAGGTATTGCCATGGGTAGTTTTATAAGCCTAGTAGTAGTTTGTCAAGGCACATGAAATAAAAAAATAAAAAAATAAAAAACATGAGATCCTAGCTAATCCCCTTTGTGACCATTGGAAATCTGTTGTGAGAGCCGAAACTGTCTGGGAATACGGGCCTTACTAAATTGTTTCGTGATGCAGTTTTAAACCTTGTCAGATAAACCTTTAAATCCCACCTTTACAAACTAGAGGACATTATATTGAACTTGTAAATGGCACTATCTCTTCTTGTGGCCTTGTTGAAGCTTGTGGACTCGTGAATCTAAAGGGCTCAGGTGAAACATGTATATCCTAACACACCTACACGATTACCTGCCTGTCCTTACCTGCCCGCCTGATTGCATGACTTGATACCTGACTGACTGGCTGACTTCCTCCGTGCACCTGTCTCTTAATTAACCCCTCCGAGTCACCTGTGTATCCACCTGTGCTGAGGATCTAATTAAGGAAAGGTGAGTTGCTTGTCTTGGAGTTTTTGTTGTTGTTGTTGTTGTTGTTGTTGTTGTTGTTTAATGTTTTATTTGTTTTGTTTTATGTTATTGGTGTTTTTTGTGTTGTATTTCCGTGTATGATTTGTATAATTATGGCGTGAAATCTTTGTCTGTTTGTCTGTGTTTGTTCGCGTGCATGTGTGTCTGTCTGTCTGTCTGTTTGTTTGTTGGTATGTGTCTGTTTCTGTTGGTAGTTTTCCGTTTATGTATATATGTATGTATGTATGTATGTATGTATGTTTGATTGTTTAGCTGTCTGTTTGTCTGTCTGTCTGCCTGTCTTGTTGTTTGCTTCTCTATCTGTTTATATATGTTGCCTGTCTGTCTGTCTTTATTTGCTTGTCTGTCATTTAGTATCTGTCTGTCTGTCTGTCTGTCTGCCTGTCTTGTTGTTTGCTTCTCTATCTGTTTATATATGCTGCCTGTCTGTCTGTCTTTATTTGCTTGTCTGTCATTTAGTATCTGTCTATCTGTCTGATTGTCTGCCTCCCCCACCCCTCTCTCTCTCACCTGGACACACCTTTGATTAATTACCTGTCGCTCGTATGATTCTCTCTCTCTCTCTCTCTCTCTCTCTCTCTCTCTCTCTCTCTCTCTCTCTCTCTCTCTCTATCTATCTATCTATCTATCTATCTATCTATCTCTTAGGCGGATAAGGACAGACAATGGCGCCCTTGAAATAGCTTGACACTCGCGATGTTGCTGTGAAAGGATGTCTCACTTCCCGCCTTTGTTAATGCTCTTATCCCGCCCTTCAGCTTCCCTTCTTCTCTCCCCCTCTCCCTCCTTATCTCCCCCTCCTTCTCTCCCCCTCTCCCTTCTTCATTGCCTCATCCTTCGTCTCCCTTATTTTCCATCTCTCTCCTCTATTCGGCACTTCATAACTTGCAATATATTCGTAGTACACATTTCTCTTCTTTTTGTTCCTTTATATTCTTCTTTTTTTCTTTTTGTTCTTTTTTTTCTCGTTTCTGTTCTTGTTCTTATTCTTCCTGTTTTTCTTTTTTTGTCATTATTACTGTTGATTTTTTTGTGTGTTTTTGTTTCTCATTTCCGATTAGTTTTTGTTTTTCGTTACAAGTAATGTTTAGTTTTCTTGTGTGTGTGTGTGTGTGTGTGTGTGTGTGTGTGTGTGTGTGTGTTCTTTTCATCAGCAGTCTGATTTTCTGCTCACCTGACTTTTTCTGTTTTGTCTGTCTCTACTTGCTCCTCTGCCTGTGTTTTTGTGTCTGTCTTTCTGTCTATCTGTCTGTCTGTCTGTCTGTCTGTCGCGTGGTTATTTTCTTAGCACGTTGTTGTTTATCGTTATCCTCGCGTTCTCCCTGACTTTTCTGTTTCCTGTCTTCGCTTTTGTCTGTCCGTTTGTCTCGCCTATTGCGTCTCATCTCTCCACCCTCGTGTATATATAATTTTATGTCTGTTTGCTTATCTATTTGTCTGCTAGCTAATCTGTCTGTCTATTTGCTCCCGTCTCTGCCAATCTGTCAGTCTATCTGCCCGTTAGTTTCCTTCTTCGTCCACATTTCTGTCCGCCTGTCTGTATATATGATCCTTGTCGGTTTGTCTGTTTGCTTCTTTGTTTGTCTTGGATTGGTCTCTGGCGAAACATGTGTGTGTGGTGTGTGTGTGTGTGTGTGTGTGCACCCGCTGACGTGTGCGTGTCGCCGCAGGACCCGCACGACTCCACGCCGTCGCTGGAGGACGTGGTGGCGCTGCCGGACCCCGCGCGCTCCTCGGCGTGGGTGTACCGCCCCGAGGAGGAGAAAGCCGCCGCGCCCCCCGGCCCCCCGGGGATAGACCTACTGTGGGACTGCCCCGACGGTCCTCGAAGGGCCCCCGCCGCCCGCCACGCTTCCTTCGCCACGACAAGGTTCGCCCGCGTGCATCAGCGGCCGCAAAGGGCGCAGACCTTCGCCGTCAGAAGGGACTTGCTGCTGCACGCCTCTGAAGGACGCATCGCCCAGCCTCCCGCCCCTGTCCGATGCCCGGAGCTCCCCGGCACACGCACGTGCCCGCGCTACGCCAAGCCCAGCATGCGCCGCATCTACAGGTCCAACTCGGTGAGCGACAAGACCCTGTTGGGGGAGGCCGCCGCCGCCGCCGCCGAGGCAGGGGCCGCTCTCAGCCGCAGGTTCCACGCGGGCTCCCTCGACGACCTGGACGTGCCGGCCGTGCTGGAGGTGGGCATGACGCGCGAGGTGAGTCGCTCCGAGTACACGCTGGCCACTTGCAGGACCTCCTTCTGCACCGCGCCCTCTACGGCGGACGAGGGTGACGGCGACGATGAGCTGGAGGAGGACGCCGCCCCGCCCGCCGCCACCAGCACGCCGGGGCCACAGCCAGAGGGCAAGGCCGTCCTCTCTTCATTTAGCCCCATCAGTCGCCCTGCCCCGCCGCGCCTCACCAAGCCCAAAGGTCCCGCCCCGCCACCCCCCACCAAGTCCAAGCCGCCCCCACCTCCTGCTGCACCCCTGCAGAGTGAACAAGCCCCGCCGGGCCCCACCAAACCACCAGACGAGACGGACGAGTTCAGCGAAGATGAGAGTGTGGCAGCCTCGGTGGGCCGGGAGGCGGGGGCTGCGATGCCGAGGGACCGCCGCTTACGCCTGCCCAGCGTCGAGGACAGCAACACTGACAGCATCAGTCGTAAGCGCCCCGCCCCACAGCCGCGCACCTCTCGGCCTCACGCCCCGCCACCCCAGGAAGCCGAAGAAGAAGTACCCACAAACACACCCCGTCAACCACCACCGCCGCCGCCGCCGCCGCCGCCGCCCCCTCCATCAGGGGCCAACAAAACTCCCGCCGGCGTCACCAGAATTCCCCGACCCGAAGTCGTTAAGCCGCCACGGCCTTCTGTCGCTGAGAGGAGCCTTCGCCCCCCTGACAGGGCCAGCGACAGCCCCGCCCCGAGGGTACGTCGCAGTGAGGGCGAGGAGGCGGCCACGCTGCGCCGCCTGGAGGAGGTGCTGACGGGGATCCTGGACCGTGGCGGCGCGGCCCCGACGCTCCGGGCCACGCGCTCCGAAGAAAACTTGATGGAGAGCCTGAGAGCCGCGGGGCAGGAGCTGAGGGCGCCGAAGGGCATCTTGAAAAAGAGTCCAGTCAAGCCCAGCCGCTACGAGCAGGAGCATCGCGAGGCCCTGCAGGACTCCCGCGCCCTGCTGGAGCAGCTGCCGCGCGGCGAGCTGCAGCGTCACAAGATCGTGCTGCGGGTGCCCTCCTTCAGGACGGCGGGCTGCCAGACTGAAGCCTCGAGGCCGCTGCGGCGCCGCGCCTCCTGCGCCCAGACCGGCCTGGGCACCTCCCCGAGGCTCAGGGACGCGGCTGACACCACCACCATAGCCCCCACCCCCGCCCCGACGTCCTCCTCTTCCTCCTCTTCTTCCTCCCGTTCCTCATTGACGGAACGTTCCTGGAAGAAGTCCGCCGTCCTTGAATCGTCATCCTCATCGTCAGGATACTCCAGCCCTGAGGTGAGCAGCAAGGCGGCCTCGCCCTCACACTCCGGCCCACCCTCGCCGGCCTCATCCTCGGTGGGTGTAAGTGACGAAGAGGAACGGAGGCGGCGGCGGCGCGCGAAGGACACCAACGTGACGGTCATTGAGGTGAACAAGAACATCAGCGAGACGTCACCGCGGCGCGCGCCCCTGTGGCAGGGCCTCGACGCTGTGCAGCCACCACGCCCGCCCATACCTTACCGCCTGCGGCCACGGTCCGACGCCGGGACACTCCTGGGCAGCCGCGGCGGCTTGCTGGTGCCCGTGCCGCGCCGCGCCGCCCAGCTGCCCCTGTACGAGGACGTGTTCGGGCTGGCGGCGCTCACCGAGAACGTGATGCTGCTCACCGAGGCCATCAACCCCGTGCTGGTGCACACGCGCGGCACCGACGCCCCCGCCGCCGCGCCGCCGCCCGCCTTCGCCGCCCCCACCGGGCCTCGGGTGGTGGACGTCATACCGAAGGCGACGCACGTTGCTGTGGGACGGGCGAACGGCCCATCTGCCCCGCCCCGCCCGCACTCCGCACCCACAGCCTCTCCCTGCCCCGCCCTTCGCCCAAGCCCCGCCCGCCGCCCCCTAGAGTCGTGAGGAGGGTCGCCGAGCACACCCCCGAGGAGGAAGACGAGGAGGAGGAGACGCCGAGCCCCGAGTCCTCCACCGCTGCCTACCTCGCCTCGCTAGAGCTGCTGGCCTCACACTACCGCCACAGGCCCTGGCTAACGCTAAGGCCAGAGAGAGAGAGAGAGAGAGAGAGAGAGAGAGAGAGAGAGAGAGAGAGAGAGAGAGAGAGAGAGAGAGAGAGAGAGAGAGAGAGAGAGAGAGAGAGAGAGAGAGAGAGAGAGAGAGAGAGAGAGAGAGAGAGAGAGAGAGAGAGAGAGAGAGAGAGAGAGAGAGAGAGAGAGAGAGAGAGAGAGAGATTCCATAGCCACTGAACAGCAAAAAAATCAACATTCAGGCAAAGTTTCCCCTCCCACTACAGGATATACTTGGAGAGCGATAGAGTGAGTGACCCGATTAAATGCTGAAAGAAGAGCGTAGATACAACTAATAAAGAATTTGTTAAGTATAGAAAGCAGTGTGTGTATGTGTGTGTGTGTGTGTGTGTGTGTGTGTGTGTGTGTCACAATAAAAATACATATCTTTATTTTTTCAGCAACTACAACTGCAACAACAACTTCTCATGCAACAGCAGAGACAACAACAAACACAACAAAAACAACAACAGCAACAAAACACACACGACTCTGGAGAGATGGCGATCTTTGACGAGGAGGAGGAAGACGAAGAGGAAGAGGAGGAGGAGGTCAACCCGAGAGAGAAGACTCAGCCTCCACTACGACCCTCTTCTGAGCCTTACCTGGAGTCACCTGTGAAGGAAGAAAGTCAGTGCTAACCTGCAGGAGGAGGAGGAGGAGGAGGAGAAGGAGGAGGAGGAAGAGAGATGGAAATATGGAAAATCAGGCAACAGAAAGCTTATTGTCTCATTACGAGGTTGCCCGCTGTGGTGATTTAGTCTGCTCGACAGCCATTTCGTACCCTGAGAGCAGCTGAAAGCACTCCAGTATTCAGTTTACTCTTGACGCAACGAAATGTCGGTCGATTCAGTTTTTGAAGTTGATGGTATTCGCATTTACTACTTCTGCAGGGAGGTTATTCCAATGGCAGATGATTTAGTTAAAAAAATTAATTCCCGCTAATGTCTTTACTTCATCGCCTCGCTTGAATAGGTAGACTGTTATTTCTAGTTTTTAGTTGATTTACATCTCAGAGAACTTGGAGACGACTGAGAAGAAAAATCACAAAGGAAGAAAACAGACGTCATAAATTTGTGCTCTTTAGAACGTATGGAATATTAAGAAAAACATAATTTTGCGTAAACGGGAAAGAAAAACGGGGAAGGAGAAAAATTACGAAGAAAATAGACGTTAAAATGTGTGTGTGTTTGTTCTAGAAGTTATGGAGTTTTAAAAGAATGCAGACTCACAACTTAACATTAAAAAGGAGGAGGAAACATGACGAGGGAAAATTGCCGTGATAATGTGTGTGTTTTAAGGATTTATGGAGTTTCGGGATATACAATAGACATAATTTTCAGCAAACAGAAAAGAAGAAAAAAACCGACCAAGAAAAATACGAGGGAAAATAATAATAAAGTATGCGTTAGAACTTAAGAGAATATACCAGGTGTTCGCAGGTAATAGAGCACAGTTATCACACCTTCGCTTAGCCCCCTGACAACTGTGCACACGAGGAGGTAACGCGAGCAGGTGAACAGGTGAACATGTGCGTGTGAGAAGGTTCCTTATATTGCATGCTCGTCCCTTGCACCTTGCCGCTTCATTTGTGTACGGTGATAGCTTCTCTAAACCAAGGTGTGCAGCGTGGCGTTCTTGAATGTGTGTGTGTGTGTGTGTGTGTGTGTGTGCGTGTGTGTGTGTGTGTGTAGTGATGGTTTTGTGTTCTTGTTGTGGATTTTTGTTGTGTTGCTGTACTGTGTTGTGTTAGTGTGTTGTTTTGTGTTTTGTGTTGCCTCGCTTAAGTGTTCGGGAAGAATAGAAAAAAACAGATAATGTAGTAAAGAAAATAATCAATTGAAAAGGAGAAAGTGAGTGTATAAGATAAAGAGTCTTATACTAAAGAGATGAATAAGAATAAGAGTTATAAAGTAATAGAGAAAAGGAAAAAAATAAACAAAGAAACGGAAATTGAGAAAGAAAAATGAAAATAAACAAAGAAAATAACAAAATAAACAAAATATAGAGATAGACAGAAAGAAAGAAAAGACAAGAAAGAAGAAAGAAAATGAGGATATTAAAGTAAAATGAGAGACAAAGAGACGAATATTAAAGAAGCAGAAAAATATGATAAAAAATAAACCAAATAAAAATGATATAAAGGAAACAGGCTCATCGCTAGTATACCAAAGTCTACCACGAACCAAACCAACAAAAAACGGGAAGCTAGTAACGTAAGAGGATAAAATAGCTTAGTTATTACGAAAGAAAACGGAACTGAACTGTCAATTATTATCTCCGTCTAGGTGTGTGTGTGTGTGTGTGTGTGTGTGTGTGTGTGTGTGTGTGTGTGTTTTGCTATGTAGTTTATCATATCAATATTATTATAGGTATTTTATGGACTCGATGGAGGTGGAATAAGGTGGATGAGGTGGATAATAATGTGGGTGTAGAATGTGGATGTTTACTTTTCACTTCCATAACACATACACACACACACACACACACACACACACACACACACACACACACACACACACACACACACACTTGACACTAACTAACCTTTACCTGAACACTAATGACAACCCACCTGAGCTCTCTGAATACTCGCGTGCTTGGACTCACTTCTCTGGACAGGTGAAGCACTGTTACCAAAAATGTATTATACCCTAGCGTAACTTATTTGACTAGAGGCGTAGAGGAGGAGGGAAGAGGGGGAGGAGGGAGGGAAGGAGGGAAGGAGAAGAACTGAAGGAAGGCGGGATGGGACTTTATTATACATAGAGAAGAAAGCAGAAGGAAGGAAGGAAGGAATTAGAGGAGGAAAATAGGATGGGAATTTTATGATATAGGCAAATATAGATAATATAGAGCTTCATACGCAAAGGGAAGTAGGAAAAGGAGGAAGAAAGGAAGGAGAAAGGAAAGAAAATAGATAAAAAGCAAGATGGAATAAAAGAAAGTAACAGAGGGAGACAGGAGGAAACTTTATTTTTTACTCAGAATAGGAGAGAACTTTAATTATACCCAAACGAGGAGAATTATGATATTATGCGCAAATAAAGAGAACTATATTATACTTAGAGAGGGGGAACTATATTATATACAACTAAGAACTCTATTATAATATGTAGATAAGAGGGAAGAGGGAAGGGGGAGGAGGGGTGAGAGGAGGTAATAGAGGACGAAGGGAAGGGACTTGATATTATACTAGTGATTATAAGGAAATATTTCATACTCTTATTAATATTTATGTTATTTATCTCTTTTATTCATGTACATATAGAGTATAATTCGTACGGCTGAGAGAGAGAGAGAGAGAGAGAGAGAGAGAGAGAGAGAGAGAGAGAGAGAGAGAGAGAGAGAGAGAGAGAGAGAGAGAGAGAGAGTCATACGAGCTACAGGTAATTAATCAAAGGTGTGTCCAGGTAACTTCTAATCACCTTGTAAGTAATTAAGAGAGAGATTAGTCAGGTAAGTGAAAGGCAAAATAAAGTAAATACGAGTGAAATCTTGTCTTTGTAAGTTGAAGAAGGATTTGAATGTCTGTAAGTGGTTCGATTCTAAGTGGTTCGGATTTGAAGGGTTCGAATCCAGGTTCATATGACGGTTCGAAGATGAGAGAATTAGACATGAGTGAATAAATAGTGTGTGTAAAGGACATGAAAAAGAGAAGAAAAAGATCAGAAGAAAAAAAATAAGGAATAAGAGAAGGAGGAGGAAGAAGAAGAGGAGGAACAAGAGGAAGAGGAGGAGGAGGAGGAGTAGGAGGGAAAAGTGGTATCTAATTAAAATTGTATAGTTTGCATGTAGGTAAAGTGTTAAAATGAAAGTATGTAACGTGTGTGTGTGTGTGTGTGTGTGTGTGTGTGTGTGTGTGTGTGTGTGTGTGTGTGTGTGTGTGTGTGTGTGTGTGTGTGTGTGTGTGTGTGTGTGTGTGTGTGTGTGTGTGTGTGTGTGTGTGTGTGTGAAGCATAGTGTATATACTGTATGTTCAACTCATTAATTAACCTTTTCAAACCTGATATATATAAACCTTCTGAATAAACCCACTGAGCTTTTATTTAAGTTCACCTTGATATTACATTCCCCGTGTATTACCTCGTGCAGGCATAGATAGACCTTTATTTCTTTCACGTGTACTTGTAATTATTTCCACCAGGGCAGTATTGATTGACTGACTGACTGATTGACTGACTGACTGATTGACTGACTGACTGATTGACTGACTGACTGATTGACTGACTGACTGACTGTTTGACTGACTGACTGATTGACTGACTGACTGATTGACTGACTGACTGATTGACTGACTGAGTGATGGACTAACTGACTGATTGACTGACTGAGTGATGGACTAACTGACTGATTGACTGACTGACTGATTGATTGACTGACTGATTGACTGACTGATTGATTGACTGACTGACTGACTGATTGACTGACTTACTGATTGACTGACTGACTGATTGACTGACTGACTGATTGACTGACTGACTTACTGATTGACTGACTTACTGATTGACTGACTGACTGATTGACTGACTGACTGACTGACTGACTGATTGACTGACTGACTGATTGACTGACTGACTGACTGATTGACTGACTGACTGATTGACTGACTGACTGATGGACTAACTGACTGATTGACTGACTGACTGATTGACTGACTGACTGATGGACTAACTGACTGATTGACTGACTAATTGATTGACTGACTGACTGATTAATTGACTGACTTACTGATTGATTATATTTTTGGGATTATTTCATCAGGAGACAAGAGCGTGAGACTTCAGTAAACATGTGAAGTAATTAAGAAACACAGAATATCTCGTATATATCTAAATACCAACACAGACTGAGTGGTATTTCATTGTCTGTGTGTAGGGGGAGGAAGGGTAGGGTTGTTTCATCCTTATAATCCTTTCACTAACCTTACATGCGGCCCTGGTAATAGTAGTGGTATTATTATTATTATTATTATTATTATTATTATTATTATTATTATTATTATTATTATTATTATTATTATTATTATTATTATTATTATTATTATTATTATTATTATTATTATTATTATTATTATTATTAGTAATAGTAGTAGTAGTAGTAGTGCAAGATGGCGCCACTATAAACACTCGCCTGCGCCAGGACGGGCTGGGCCGACCATCAGGACTCACCGGAAAGAAGCCTTGGACCAACCATCAGGATCCACCGGGAAGAAGCCTACCGGCGCAATAGGCCGCAATGTATATATATATATATATATATATATATATATATATATATATATATATATATATATATATATATATATATATATATATATATATATATATATATATATATATATATATATAGTAGTAGTGGTAGTGGTAGTTAAATTCACAGTAGTCTTAAGGGTTTGTTATTTAAGATCAAAGACGTCAAGAACACACTAAAAAGAGCTTTACCTCATGAATTTAACGTAAGATATGACATTTAACACACTACATTTTCCTCTCATTTAAATAGCAAGCAAAAATCAAATACGCCTTAAAGACTTAATGAAAAGGGAGGAAGAGGTAATGGTAGTTAGCGGTAGTTCTCTTGTTTAGCCTTCTCCCCCCTCCTCCTGCCCTTCTGCCTGACCCTCCCCCCCCCCGGCCTGAAGGTAGGGGCAGGGCAGGGAGAGGAACACCTGCTTGGAGCCACGCCCAAGAGCCAGTAGGGAAGAGGAATGTGTGGAGGGAGGATGTGTCTGCGTCTTCTTGAGGTCCATTATTTGGCGCTGGAGTTATTTACAGGTAAGTAGATTGTGTGGATTTACGGGTGGGTGTGGGCAGATTATTGTGGGTATGGGTATGTGTGGTTGGGTTATTGTGGAAGTGGGGGTGGGTAGTTGAGAGGGTGGGTTGTGGGTATGAGTGTGTGTGGTTGGGTTATTGTGGAAGTGGGGTGGGTAAGGGGGTGAGGGTGGGTATTGTGGGGATGGGTATGTGTGGTTGGGTTAATGTGGAAGTGGGGGTGGGTAGTTGTGGGGGTGGGTAGTTGTGGGTATGTGGGGGTGGATGGTTGTTAGTTTGTTATTGGGTTGAGTTCCGGTTGTCATCATTACAATAAGAGGTGGCCAAGGCGGTTCCCAGTTCTCTTCATGACGTTACGACTTCAAATATCTGCATTGCTCCCTGACTCAGTGCCTCGAACAGTAGATGCTCGTCTCAGGAAACGAATAGAAAATGACGTTCAAGATATTGTTTGATGCATGACCTAAGGATCGGCAGGGCTTGAGAGGGGTGTGGGTCAGTTGAGGCAGAATTGGTGGAGTCGACCTGGGACAGAGGTGAAACCGCCTAACTGTCATTTACTGTCATTCACTCGCCGTCAACATGTCGGATACCCGGGTGACAGCTTACGCCCGCCGACATGGTTACTGCCCTCAGGCCATGTCTTCTCCATTATGACTATTGTTCTTGATTATCGTACACTTATTGATGCGGTAGATCTATTTCGTAAATACTAATGTATATTTTCTACATACTAACTGGAGACAAACCAATTTCGAGATTTCGCAAGCTCATCACACCACTAATTCACTGATGTTTCTTTGCTTAAATGTTTACCTGCCACCAACCATCACAAACATTCATAGTATTCCTACTTTTAACAGCTAAATAAATGCATATCGAGGATCATTATTGCGGCTAACATCATAATTGTTGACAGCCCCTGCGGAGCGCTGCGGCAGTGGAGCGGGGCCTGAAACCTCATCAACGGTAAACGGTAAAGCAGTGTTTCTCTGTTAACTGTTTTCCGAAACAGAAATACCTATTATGTAAATTGGTTTCAGCAATAGCTTTGATTAGCAATGATGATCTCATAGTTGAACAAAAAATAGGTCTACTACGGTCATTCCAGCCCCCGGAAACCCAAGTGCGCAGAGACCTGACATACAACAGGTATCCGCCATCTTGGTGGCGAGAGAATGAGTTAATGACATTTCGGCGTCTTCATTAGTCAGGTACTGATGTCGATTCCACCCGTTATAGCTCCATGACTGGGTCCCTCCCCTGTACGGCTGGTTCCTGAAGCCTTGCCGTACGCACCCCATTGTTTCTGTTGCATCACTAATTTAAAGGCGATAGTTTGCTAATTTTCACGAGCAAGGGGAACTGCACATCTTGATACTTCAATGGGCAACGGGACGAGAGTAATTGATAACTCGGTCAGTCCAAGATTCGGCTCCTCCGTTGGGGGGAGCCTCTTTTAATCCTGCGGGAACATAGGTCCTTCGTGGCCCTTGACGAGGGTGCGGGGTAAGGAGAGAACCATCTCAGGGGGAGGGTGTGGTTGCTAACAGACACTCGCGGGCTATAGATGACCGGACACTTCGTGCTGGTCAGACCTTGCTGCGCAGCGGGAAGCTTCGGAAACTGCTCCCCGTGACTGCCTGCGTCAAGGTCTTTGAACAAAATGCCGTCGGGTGTCGTCTTGTACATTCGATTCAGCTTGAGCATCTTCATGGTGTGGAGGAGCTGGTGTCCTGCCAAGATGGCAAATAGTAGGCAGTCTTCCATACCCTGTTGAGAGGGCCAAATTACTATGCGTCCACCAGGTCGGTTTCTGCGTCCTTTGTGGCAGCTTGGGTCTGCGTGGCCTGGGGTGACTGGGTCCTCGTCTGGGTGGGTGCTATTGCGAGGCAGGAGGAGCGGTGGAACGCTGTGAGGCGCGTCGACCAGGCTCCGCTTGGGGCAGCCCTTGAACCAGGCGTGGCGTGATATTTCCCGCTGCACACTCCACACTAAGCCCGTTTCCCACAGTACTTTTGCACATGCCCGAAGGCGTGGCATTTGAAATACCGCAGAGGTCTCGAGGTGAACCTCCTGATAGATAATACAACCTAAGAGATTGACCCCGTCATGTCACCTCTACCCATGCCCTACCTGACGTGTGCTTTCCGCGAGCTGCGAGTGACCCGCGCTTTCCTCCTTCATGCGAGGGTGAGGCGCAAGCTCCTAAAGATTTTTGCTTGTCAAGGTTGTTAAACTTTATATACATGAGATTTATTAGTGCGAGTACATAATCTGATCAATGTAATCGATATTCATTCGTCCCCCACGGTGAGACTGATAGCCAAAAATTGGGCTGTCTTATTGACCAATATAAGTAAGGAATTTCCAAGTTTTACAGGAACTGTAGGACAGCAATCCAGTCCCTGTTAGTGTGAACTGGTTAGAGTAACATTAGACTAACGGTACAGTGAGTAATTATGTTCCCGAGTACCAAAATTTCTGGTATTCCCACAAATTACCACACAGTACACTTTGGGGTTAATTTAAGGAAAGTCAAGATACATGCTTAGCTGCATTTAATTGACAATTAATAACGAACATCAAATACACACAGACGTGCACGCACGCACACACACCAAGATCATCACACACCAGCCTCACTTTTGGTCACACGCTTCAATTATTTAAGACAAACAGCATTAACAATGGGGATAATAGGCATGTATGTATTATATTATATATATTAATATGTAACAAATGAAGTATTATATAAAAGAAGCAAGTATTATCAAAACTTGTAAAAAGCAAAGTAAAAAGAAAAATCTGAATTTCATTATTTTTGGTCGATTTATCACATTATGACAGATTGAGCAACACTTCACACACACACACACACACACACACACACACACACACACACACACACACACACACACACACTATAAAATCTTGGTGTAGCGACTGGACATCCCAAGGGCAAGGACAGTGTTGGGTTGGATTGATAAACTGTTGTGGGTGTTAATCGCTAGCAAAGCCCCATTCATTGGCACTGGCACTCCTCACGTAGCAATGGCATGACATGTAAGTCCTCCCTGGTGCTCAGATCATGCCACTCGATGCCTTCTACTAACGACAACCGAGTCAATAAACAAGGCGTCCATTTTAGTTACGAAAAATAACAGTGGGAGAATTTTAATTTTGGTTTAGAAAAATTTACAGCAGGAAATCTAAGTCTGTCCTAATGATCAGTTTCATAAACTTCATAACCTTCAGTTGTGGAATGTGACTATTTCCATCCGAATCAAGTTTCATCTTATATCAGTAGTTTATAAAATACATGATGCATTCATACTAAATCATACCAGTTAGTCATTTGTCTTCCAATATTTAAGGGTTCATTCAGTATGGAAAAAAAATAAATAAAAATAAAATAAAAATAAAAACGATGCTGAAAGCTTTTCCAAATCCTCTCTATTAGTGGGCTGCCTCTTTGGCCAACTGGTTACAGGAGTGGCTTTTGGTCTGACAGGTCATAGGTTTGATCCTTGATGTCGGAAACATTTGTTTCCCCATTTCTGGGTCTGGATCAACTTCTTGTGTGTTATGTGACACACAGTTGTCATGTGGATGCATGGGAAAATGGAATTTTGGGCAACACACTCTTATCCAGTTGCAAGGGGTTTCCATACTAAAAGATTACAGTTCAACTCATTTGTTTAATTAATGTAAAAGTATTCCTTATGAAAAGAAAACAGGCTTTTACCCAGTCAGAAGATTTTCATATTAATACACTAAAACCAATCTGACCACTTGAAAAATTACCTCCAAGTACCTTATAAATTTTCCTTCACCTGAAGGTAGTTTTTATAATCTTTGGTGTCCTGACAGCCATAACAAGACAGTCATCAGCAGGGAGTCTGAGTACCAGTGGCAAGCAGGGAAGACTTTGGTCACATGACAAGCATTATGATAATGTAGTTAAAAGGAATATTACTATCTTGGTGCATGGAATGAGGTTTTGCTGCACGAGACATTAAAACGAACACTGCAAATGCGGAAAGACCACAGTTTCACGACCGTCACAGTCAGTCGTTGCATCGTAGAGTCAGCCGGTAGAAGTCAATCATAATGTCTTTCTCTCAAACAAGTACATAACATTCCTTCCATAGAAATTTGAGTAGGGTATTTTTGCCAATTCATACAGTCAGTCCATTTAGTATTCATGTTAAGCTTCTAGAAAATTGAGCCAAAAATCATTGAAATAGTCTTAAGTTAGATATTGATATATTCATTATTTTGAAATCATAAAATTATCTTTGCAAAAACTTTAAACCATTTTTTTTTTTCCAGATACGAATGCTGTTTGGAATGGCGAGTACAAAGTGGCGAAGACACCCCACGACACAGTAGATACTTAGTTGCCAGAGCTGAATCTTAAAGGCTAGAGTGCTACAAAAATAGAGGCAAGTATGT
This sequence comes from Eriocheir sinensis, assembly GCF_024679095.1. Lineage (NCBI taxonomy): Eukaryota > Metazoa > Arthropoda > Malacostraca > Decapoda > Varunidae > Eriocheir > Eriocheir sinensis. The sequence continues at coordinate 12,194,421 of NC_066537.1, forward strand.
ACAATATGTTGAACTAGAGTTGTAGATCACAGTCCACAGGGGTGAGTTTGACACAAGCTGCTCAAGCCGAGGTACAAAATGACTACCTAGTGTTGGTGATAGTGAGGGAGGTGGACCAAACTGTATGCATCTGCTCAATTAGTACTCACAAATAATTAAGGTGAAAACTGAAAAATGAAAATATAAGAGGCTAAGTACAACAATCTGGCAACGATGAGTAAGGGATATTGACGAAATCGTAGCGCTCGGTTTAATTAGAACATCCAAAAAGAACAAGAAAAAAGGGAGATTGCAGAGATATATAACCCTAATGTTGAATTTCTATGCGGAGTTCAAACAGTACATCCAAAAACTAAAGAAAAACAGTAACTAAGATATAAGAATTAGTTGAATTCAAGTTGATAAAGTCCTTTTTTCGAACCTTAATTTTTCATACCTCAACTCAATTTTTCAGAGTAGATTGTTTCCTTACATTATGAGTACTAATTAAGTTGATGCATGTAATTTGATGAACACACCCTATGCTGAAGAAAAGGATGGGGGGAGGGGGCAAGCAGGAGAGCCACATACAATCTCACACACATACACACACACATCGAGGAGAAATTACCGAGACTGGGATTCTAACATACACACACACAGGCAGGATGAAAGACGGGAAGAGGTAGAGATGATTAAGACACGTACAACACATCAAAGAATACGCTAGGTGCAAATTATACCGCACATATATTCGCTAGATGAAAGACAAGTAAAGGTGGAGATGATTAAGATGAAATGAAGGAAAATGTGTGTATGAGTAAGAGGGGGTAGGAATGGGAAGAGGTGGAGATGACGAAGATAAAATGAATGAGCATGGATAGCAGGATGTGACAGGGTAATGTATGAATGAAGTGTGAAAGGGATGAGAACAGGAGAGGAGGAAAGAAAAAAAACAGACACAGCAGGAAAGTTTATCCACATAGGAGGAAGGGAAGGAATACTGAAGGAATGAATGACAGGAAAAAGTGAAGATGATTGACAAAACGAATTAATAGATAGTGAAACGTATGTCCATGAGATATGAAGGGGATGAGAAGGGGTAGGAATAAGTGGAGATGATAAAATGAATGACACAGAAGGAAGATGTGGCAGGGAAAGGTATGGATGAGGTATGGAGACATGAGATGTGATAGGAATAGAATGAGATGTAGATGATAAAGGCAAAATTGACACAGATGCAGCAGGGAAGTTTATCCATTAAGGGGGAAGAGCACGGGAAGGCGTAGGAATCAACGAAGTGTATTTGGAATAGGAATCGAAGCAACTTTTATTATCACGAGTGAATTATTGTCGTGGGTTACACGCCGCGGGGAGACTAAGTGGCCCCAACGGCACTACTGGTGAGCGTGGCAATGCTCGGTGCACGGAAACACAATGGCAGCGGCAGGTGATTCTGTGGCTGCGTTGTGTTTTCTTGGCTCCTCACTGTAACTTCATGGTTCCTGTGTCCTTCGGTTACCCCCTCCAGTACATCGTTTTCTGCTGACATGTTCACTCGGTCTGTCTTTTTGGCTTTCCTTGTCCCTGAAGATGTGTGTTTTGGCCTTAGTTGCTCCTGTTGTGTCATGCCCATATCAGTAACCCTCTCCCTGTCACTAGAGGGGTTACTGGCAATAATAGACGATTCTTAAAACCTATAAGTTACCTTCCAGCATCCAAACAGTCATCATGCACTCACTCCACTCTCCCAGATCATTACTCTCTCACTATCACGTGTTGTCCATACAAGTAAAGGTGAAGCAAACGGTTAGCCTCCTATTACTCTGTCACACTCGCATTAACAGTTGTGCTGTCTCTGCAGGTCACCGGCAGTCCTCGGCGCTGCATGGGGTGACAGCCAAGAGGCCCCCTGCAGCTACTTGATGAAGGATGACGTGCGTTTCCTCTCCTGCTCCACTTGCGCGTTCCTCTCCGTTAGCTTCTCGAGGTGGCACCTGATGGCTAGTCGAGTGGCCTGGACGCCGCTGTACTCCAGGTGGCTGAACACCGTGCCCATGTGGAGGAGGAAGGCCAGCAGCAGCATGCCAGCCATGGAGAGCAAGGACAGGCCCACCAGCGCCCCCACGGAGAGGTCCAGGGAGAGCACGGCCAGGTAGACAAGCTCCAGTGCCAGCACCAGGCCGGCCAGGGTGAGGTAGATCCGCCTGTTGCATGCCACCTTCTTCATGCCCTGCTCGCACACTGCTGACCCCTCCAGCAGTGCGTCGGTTTGCGCCTGAAGCTCAGTGATACTTTCACTCACGTCCTCGTCTGTGGCAAGGTGGACATGGGTCAAGATCTAAAAGTCTTGTGTTCGATGTATATTACAATCTTTCACTGGTATAACAATCTCAAAAAACCTGATCAGGACAAAAATGAATTTATGAATTGTGAATGTTCTGTAAGTGCTAACCTTTCACAGGGGTGAGGGTGAGGACGGCACGCACAGCCTCGTGGTCGGAGAAGCTGAAGTCCCGCTGTGGCACTCGCCATGCCATGGCTGGTCACACAACTTGGTCTTCACCTGTAAAAGAATACTCATCACACCTGAGAAGGCCTCTGCGCTCACCTGCAGACTGTAAGACCAGCCAGAGCAATGGCTCCTTGGTAAAAATAAAGTTGAGGGCATAAACTTACAGCTGCGTGCGGCCTATGAGCTCATATCAGTTGCATTGGCCCTTATGTGGTAGGTGAGAGCCAGTGTAACATCTGGGTTACCACAGTCTGTTTTTCCCAGGTACCCATTCATTGACCATTCTTAAAGGGAGAACGACAAACAGCTGGGTGAGCTGCGAGGTGACTGATCTGGCCAGAATCTGGGCCTATGGGTTTGTAGCTAGGCACAGTAACCACAGCACCATGAAGGAGTGTTTATTACAGATGTGGATGCAAATCTGGATCCATTTGAGAATTATGCACACCTCCACGGTGCAGTGGTTAGTGTGCCTAGCTATGCATCTGCAGGCCTGGGTTCAAATTCCAGCCCAGGCAGTTGACATACAGCTCACCCATCTGTTAATCCTCCCTATTGGGCTGGTTGAAGGTAAACTCTGGTAACCTGGATGTCACACTAGCCCTGTGTACTGACTCGAGGGCCACTGGGAATGAGATGAGCAAAGAAGCCACACACAGCTATTATGGCCTATGCCCTAAACTTACCTTTACCATACAGAAGGGAAGCAAGAGAAAGCAGATCCAAGAGTGAAGAACAGGATATGTACTGGTGGAGGAGGAAATATGCAGTGTGGAAGAGGCTACACAATTGATCTCTTATCATTGTATCTCTGGTATACAAGACTGTAGATCTTTTGTTGAGGATAAAGTTCTGACATCTTCCATCCTGTTGTTATTAATTTCCAATCTGTCCACACCCACTTTTTATGCATGGAATGTTATAATCCTTAAGATACACAGTTATTTGTTGTGTCAATGAAATATGTTCCCTTGCTTGTAATGTACAGTGGCTACAATGCCTGGCAGGGCTGCAGTAGCTATACTTGTTGGTTCAGTCATAGCCCAATCATGTACATTAATTAAATGACCTATGGGAAAATGTCCTTATCTTTCCTCCTTAAGGTCATCCTCTAATAACTGTACGTGATTGGGCAATGTCTAAGAACCTGAAACCACTAGCTACCTCAGACACTGCAATCTCTGTACATTACAAGAGTGAATGGGGATGCAAGGGAAAATAATCTCAAAAAATAAGTGAAAAGTCCAAGATCACCGTACAATAACTGTTACTAAATCTCCAGCACTAAGGGAACGGGCGTGGCTTAGAGATGTATACAGATTGGACAGACTAGAGATGTACATATGTATTCATCAATGCTTATGTCTAGACTGCTATGAAGCTGATAATAAAGATCTGGCTACCTCCATCTGGCTGTCAATTAATTAAATACATTATACTGTATCATATATCCTTCCTTAGTAATGAAACTTACTGTCTAGCAAAGGGAGGTCTTTCTTGGTTAATTTATGGTATGAGTTTCTGGCTATCTTGTGTTTGAAAAGACTCTATTAACCTAATCATGCCCCAAGCTGTTACCATATATATGTACTGACTCAGAAAAATCATACATGCTTCCTTACTCTTAATGAGACTTTCTATATAACAAAGTGATCTCATTCTTTGTTGATTTCTATCAAACAAAAGTCACTGGCTGTCATGTACTTGAAGAGACCCTAAATTTAACCTAACAAAACCCCAAACAGTTACTCTAGGTCTTGACTCAGAAAATTCATATATGCTTCCTTACTAATGAGACTTTTCAAACAACAAAGAGAGGTCATTCTTAGTTAACTTATACCACAAGTTCCTGGCTATCATGTGTTTGAAGCTACCCTTAACTTAATCCAACCAGGGCTGGAGTGCATTTGGTATTTGTATTTGAATACATTCAAATACTGTATTTGGGTATATTCCTTAAAATTCTACCCTTCTGGGCAGACGTGTAATTGTCATGTGTAGAACAGGTTCATGAGCTCATTTTACTGTTGCATAACTTTAGAACAGTGCTATACCCTGTTATGTCAAGAAGGTATTTTTCAATGAAAAATATTCATGAATGTATTCATAAATACTTTCAAGACGTATCTGTATTCAAATTAAAATCATTTCAGTGTATTAGAATTCATATTCGTTGAAATTTGAAGTATTTGTATTTGAATGCACAACTCTCGTATTTACCCCATTCCTGCTCTCTGACTCCTCATTGATATATAAACGTGGGAACAACCTTGTGTGTGGCGGAGGCCTGGTAGAAGATGTAGTCGATCCTGTTGCCGGAGGGGTTGGTGAGCAGAGTCTTGACGTTGGTGTAGCTGTTGGTCAAGGCCAGGTTGGTCTCCCACATGAGCCAGGGGTCTGAGGAAGGGCAGCAGCATCAGTAAGGCGGCAGAAAGACAACAGGTGTAAAAGAAACTAAGGGCAGGAGTGTCAGTAAAGGAAAATGTCAGTGTGTATAAGAACTAAGTGTAGAAATTTTACTGAACTACCTTGACTCTAATTGCATATATGGAATAAAATTGTGTTTCTTAGATAAATGGAACTTCTTTAAATGTAAACTCTAAGCAGAAATTTATGGGAGTTACTTATACCTGAAAGCTAAAACAAGGAGGAAAACAGTGATCCTTAAATGAGAAAAAAACATATTGAAAGGGCATAAAAAAAAAAAGATATAGACCTAATCAGATTCCCCTCAATGAGCAGACAGGGATATGAAAATTAAGAGAAAATAAGTAATAACTAAGAATTAAAAAAAGGGTAGAACAAAAGCAATACACACAGCCACACACACACTCAATAAAAAGGGGAACAAAAAAAATACACACAACCATGGACACACTCAGAAAAAAAGGGCACAACCAATACACACACGCACACAACCACGCACACTCAGGAAAAAACGGGGGACAAAAACAATACACACGCACACATGCACACACACACACACACACAGGCTGGCCCACCTTAGAAGGACTGTCAGTGTATGTGTCCACCAAGCCTGCATAGAACTTCACCATCCTGTAGGCGAAGTCGGTGGGTGTGCAGTTGAAGTCGCCGGCGAAGATGAGCACCTCCTCGGACTTCTTGGCAAAGCGGATCAGCTCAGACGTCTCGAAGGCCTGCGTGAGTCTGTGGTGCACGTACTCGTCGTTCCGCGGGTCGTACTCAGCGTGGAACTGTTGTGTGGGGTGGCGGAGGTGATGGTGTTTGTTAATTGGAATACCCAGGCAAATGTTTATATCTGGCGCAGTTGGAAATTTACTTCAGTCTAATTAATTTCCATAAACTGTAATCTCCTTGGAGGATCTTAACTATGGCAAGAAGGAAGTGAAGGTCAAGGGCTCACGTTAATGACAAATAAGTGTTACTGTCCTCTTAGGGTGCGCTTGTCAATTTGTGTTTACCACTGCAATTGGCACTCATATCATGGTGAAATTAAGTTATTTAAATATGATACTGTCAAAGAAAATGCTCATTGATTTTATATTTCGATAATAGCTCAAATTTGAAGTATTAAAAATAGAATTGCTAAAATAAAAACCTTGATTAAACTTATATTTTTACTTTGCACAATTCATTTTTATACATCAACTCAAACTTCGAGAGTATGTAATCATTTCCCGAGGCGAGTACTAACTGGAATGGAGCACACAGATTGACAAGCTAACCCTTCAGTGAGCAGAAGAAACAGTGGAGGAGCCTCACTCACACACAAGGAAGGGATGACTCTTGGAACACTCTTCAACATCAGTAAAGGAAAGCATTAAGGTATTCCCGGGTGAAAGTCAAATTTCAAGAACAATTAAGGGCCAACTTTAGGGAGTTAACTTTTACGAATTTAATAGTTGTCTTTTACAAATATAAGGAGTATGTGAGCCAGTTTCACAGTCCAACACAGAGGCTTTGTTATCACCCAAACCAAACTATTCAATCTTACACACTCCACAATGGTTAGGAACTTAAATATAAACACGAAACACTACACAAGGAATTTTTCAGTCTTTGGCACTGGTTTGGAGGCTTACTAACCCATCGTGTCGAACTGTGAAAGTGGCCCTTACAAATTTAGGGAGTTTATCTTTTTCTTACAGGAGTATAGAGAGTAATTGTTGACAGTGAGTGAAGCAAATCCTTGGAGCTTCAGTGTAGGAAGGGACGGCTCCTTGGAAACACAACCACCCACTCACTGCTCACTACCAAGGTGCCGTGCTAGTCCTCATGCAACAACAACAACAACAACAGCAATCCACACGTAGACGAACACTGCGGGGCCACAGCTGTTTGTCCTGTCTGTCTGTCGGTTGGTCTAGCTGGCTGTCTCACTCACTTTTGGGTTTTATTTGTCCAGTGCATCAATAACTATAATTCTACTTACTCTTTGTGCTTTGTTAGATACATGAATGATTCCCAGTTACTGTTTATTATTTTTTTTCGAATATGCAAGAATAATTACTAGCATAAGAAATTCTACTAAACATTAAGAACTTTTATAAAATGTAACTTGTCACAATAAAGAGAATATAAAAAGTAGGGAGGAAGGAAGCACAATCCACGAAGCAAGAGGATGAGGCAAGTGCCAACAGGGTCTTGGTTAGGAGGAAGGGTTTAAGATTTGAAACAGCAGAAATAAGAAAAAAATCTCAGGAAATGGCAATAGTAGTAGTAAGCAGGCAATATGAAGGAAAGGGAAGTCAGTCAAATTACAAACAAAACCTGACCAAGAAGAAAAAGAAATGAATGACCCTGATGGTCCCTGACACTGGTCCTTCAATGCACGCTGCTTCTGTACTCTTTGCACTTCATAAAAGGTAAATAAACATATGGAGGGTTAAAGGATAAGGACCATTCTCTTGGGAACTTACAACTTTTCATCAAATGAGAAAGAAGCATTGGAATTCTTTCACCTGCTCATTCTGCGTGTACCAATGAAAGGGAATGTGGAAGAAGGGCTGAATACAGGGACCAAGTGCAAGGTAGGTTAGGTAATGCTGTCACACCTGTGCTCTTTGTGAATTCAATGTCACATATGTGGTGACTCACTGTGAAAAGTTTCAAACATTTACATCCAGCTTCTAAACGTTTGGTCTTGAGGATTTCCGTATTTCCTCAACTGAGTGTCTTTTTTACTAAACAGTTTTGACATGTTACTCATGTTCAACTTTCCCATGACATGTCAGGGTATGGAATTTCTGATGAACAGTGCAAGGATTGAGGTGTGTGTGTGTGTGTGTGTGTGTGTGTGTGTGTATATACACTTATCTCCACAGGTGTTCACTGTTGAGCAGGTAACCAGTGAATGGGTCACAGGGTCCCTTAGCAGTAATGATTTGGTGTAGCAGTTCCCAAACTATGTCTGGTTGCGACCTTAATAACAGCGATGAGAAACACTGCTCTTAAGGAAACTTCTAAGACTTCAAACACTCACACCGATATTGTTTCCTTCTGATATACCCCCCGCCCACACACACATGTGCAATGACCCAGTAAGAGGCTCAAGAATCAGGTGCTTAGGAAAGGTGGGCGGGGCTGGAGAGACTGCTAAGATGTTAGAGTGATCAATTAAACAATTAAACCACAACTGGAGCCCAAAGTGAATGAGTGTGAGCCAGGAAATGCCCAGAGCTCTTGGCGACAATGGAAGCAAACATGGCAAGAAGAAAAGGTATGTAATGCATACAGTGGTGCAGACAGCCATACAGAACACAACTCGGAATACTACCAAAAGACACACATCAAATAAAGCCTACACCCAAAACACACAAACACACCCAAAAAGAGAGAGGGAGAGGCATAAAGCACCATTCTCTAGTCAGCCTCAAGACAAAGAAGAAGGAGAGGTGAAGGTAATGATGAGATAGCTACTTTATTCACTATGGGAATCCTCTCCTCCTCCACCTCCTTCCCTGGGCCTGAGCCACACAGGCGGGTGCACACACCCTTGCTTGGGAGCGGGGAGCTTATGAACTGTGGGAGAGAGGGAGATAGACGGTGGGAGAGGGAATGACGCAGAGACTATTTTGAGACTGGAAGGTTAGCATTACAGCCCTGAAAGGCAGTCATTTCATTTACCTGCCACAGGCAAGAACTTTATGTAGTCTACCAGCCACCAAAGAATTCCAATCAGCAAAGACTGTTTGCATGAGAATGTCAATTCAAGGCAAATCATTTACCAATTATTAATTCAGGTCTGGCTCCAGATCCTGACCTGAAATAGGGGCATATTAAAGATTCTCAAACAATCTTTTCTATTTAGCATGAATTCGGTTTGGTGCATAATAAGGAGCAGGTATATGCAACAGTGAGGCATCAGTCAAAATTGAAATACTGAGAAACAGGCATCGATAACCACTGTACAATATACACAATAAGATGTGGAGTGATGCCGTTAAGAGTGCAGCAAGCAAGGGAATGAGTCTTTGCCCCTGACTGGCTGTGTCAACCTCTTGGTGACTGATCCTTCCTGGCCTCTGACTGGCTGTAGATTTACTTAACATGGTGAGCAGAACACTCATTACTTCAAGCTTTCAGGGTTGTATAACGTCATATATTAGCTGTTTTGAGGGTAAATAAGGAAGGGAACCATGGAGAGATAATTAACCAAGCCAGAAGCATGTTGGGGGAGGAGTGTTCTGGTGGCAAGACCTGAACAACCTGCCACATCATCCCCAGCAGGAGGGTGTTGGGGGAAGGATAAAGGGGAGGGTACAAGGCTGTCACAGGGAAAGAGATCACTCAGCATTATCAACTGCAATGGAAAAGGAGGGTCAGGAGCTTCCTCGTCTGCAATCATATACGCATGAGATGTACAACACTTTATACCACAATGCAAGATATATGTGAATGCCATAAGAACCACACTGACCAAATGTGTAATACGTAAGGACAATACAGGTGAACCAAAACAAAAATAAAACTTGTGGTATCCAAAGTCAAAATCACATTGCTAGGCCTGGTGACTCGGACTACATGCAGCCGAGTCTGAGATGCTGGATGGTTAGGCAAATTAACCCGGTAGCAGCGACGGGCCAAATTTGTGGCTTTACCGTGTAGCAGCGATGGGCCAAGTTTGTGCCATGATATAAACCCCCCAAAATAGATGATACATAAACTGATCCCAAATGCTTTGATATATATCATGAAACGGATTGTGTGTGATGATTTTTTCTCATTTTCTCGCTTAGAGGGACCATTAAGAAACATGATCCCCGCTGCTACTGGGTTAATGTAGTGTTGTTGTAATATGGTGATGTAAGATGAAGATCAAGACAGTGTTAGGGGTGTGCAGCAAGCTCGAGTCTTTTTAAGTGTAGGACCATAACATCGGCAGGATATTATTTTGAGTTTTGAAGAGTACCGACTGATCAATTGGGGTATATGTTCATGGTGCCACAACTTCACCATCATTATCGTCAGGGTTAATGAAGTTTGGGAGGGTGTAGCAATTATATGTTCATGGTGCCACAACTTCATCATCATTATCATCAGGTTAATGAAATCTGGGAGGGTGTAGTAATTATCCAGTATTAAAAAGAACAAATTTGTACTCTCTCTGCTCTTTGGTTTTTCAATAGGCCATAGTGAAATAACTGTATACTATGATGAAAACAGTTAAGGGTGCTACATTTTATACCTCATGGCTTTAAAATCTTTACTACACAAATATTTAGCAAGCTGAGTTATTCCCCCTACTAAACAAATACCATAGTTAGTGAATTGTTACCAAGCTGAATTAAACCTTTTACTAACTGGCCTTGACAATGTGATTTTGCCCCCAGGACCTGCAAATCACTGACACACCAACTCAGAACCATGACAGGATAAGACTCTGACATAACCTCAAGACATGGAGGACAAACAGTTGCCAGCAAGGCCCTCTGTGGCAAGGCTGATACAAGAACCATACACAGACAGGCTCGGCAAGTGACAACATACACGTCACACATGCCTGAAAAAGAGCGAAAGAAAGAGAAATGAAGGGAAGAGAGAAAATCATACCAAGACACGCAAGAGAGAAAGAGAGAGATAGAGACAAAGAGAGAATGGGAAGTGTGATGTACAGTAAAGAGTAGCGGATTATTAATAGAAAAAGTGGTCAAGGTTGGGACGAGAGAGAGAGAGAGAGAGAGAGAGAGAGAGAGAGAGAGAGAGAGAGAGAGAGAGAGAGAGAGAGAGAGAGAGAGAGAGAGAGAGAGAGAGAGAGAGAGAGAGAGACAGAGACACAGAGAGAGAGAGAGAGAGAGAGAGAGAGAGAGAGAGATTAAGAGAGAGGGAGAAAGAAAAAGCACAAGCAGACTTTAACAACAGGATATCAATTCACAGGAAGGAAAAAAAAACAATGCAATGAAACAAACAAACATTTACGAGGCCAACACAAAACAACCGACAGCAACGAAGAAGCAATACAGTACTACAAGGGAAGACAACAACAACAACAACATAACAAAAACAAAACAAACAAACGCACATACATTAACAGCAATGCAAAACTGTAAATAAATAAAAAAACAAGATGAATTGAATCTACGAGGAGAAAGATAAACAAGAGCAGAAACAATGAGGACACAGACACAGGTGGAAAAAAATACAACACCTTCACACACACACACACACATACACATACACATAGAATAGAAAAGAAAAACAAATAGGTAAATAAAGAGCAGGAACAAAGAACAGGGACAGGAAAGAATAAGACAAACACACATACAATAAATAATAGAAGAAAAAACAGGGTAAAAAATAAGTAAATAGCAAAAACAAGGAGCAGAAAAGATAGAAAAAACAAGGAACACACACACACACATACACAAACAAAGGAAAAAAGTAAAAATAAATAACGAAAAACGAATAACCCACTAAATCATCAATGCACCCCAAACCCGAAACTCAAACTCACGTGGGTGTTCGCCAGCAGGATTGGCACTCCATGGCGGGTGGTGCGGCACAGGGCCACCCCCTTGCCGCCCCACCAGTCCCCGTGCAGCATCTTGTGGGGGTAGCCGTTGAGGGCGAAGCGGTGGAAGTGGACCTCTGTGATGGGGGAGCGAGAGAGCACGCACAGGCCGGACCCCATGCACCCACTGTAGAAGGTGTGGGAGAAGGGCAGCAGCTTGTTCACCTGCGGGAGGAAGAGAAGAAGGTGAAGGTGGTCAGGAGGATGTGTTACTTATGGTGGTAGTGAGGGGGGTGAGGAAGACAGGTGAGGGAGTTTAGGTAGTAAGGGAGGTTGGGAGGAAAGAGTGAGGAAGGTTAGGTGGGATAGTAGTGAGGAAGGTTAGGACAAAGGGTAACTGTTTCTTCAGATGAATAACTATATAACTGGTTCTTAGATGGTGAAGGTGGCAGTAGTGAAGGGGGTTAGGGTGATTCGTGGACAGGGAGGACAGAATGTAACTGGTTTTGAGGAGATGGCAGAGAAATTTAAGTGATCAATATTCAAAGTTAAGGATGAATGGATGAATCTGCACAAAATAGTGATCATATCCAGTGACAAATAACTTGTAAATACACACCTTGGATGCTATGATGTGGTAGTCGGCCTTGGACCACACCTCCTGCAGGAACACAAAGTCATACTCCTCGTTCCCCGTCACCAGCTGCTGGATGATGGCCTCGATGCGCGCCTCACGGTCCTTGGAGATGCCCGGGATGCCCCTGTGGGTGGTGTGGGGCATGAGACTCTTGTTGTGTTTGGTGTGAAGTAAGGTTATACTATTTTTGGTTGTGTTAGCCAAGGTTGTGGACAGAGAAGCATAATGGCATGATGCTAAGGTTTGTAGTTTGTTTCAGCATCCAAAAAGAGATATATTTTATTCATTAGTGGTAAAACTAATACAAATAATAAAGTGAATGCTATACCACACAATTACAGACTCAAAAAAGGCCACTGATCCAGGAAATAAAAATCCTTACTCCCACTCTTTCCACTCGCATAAAAAAAAACTTTCTGAACTCAACTAAAGCCAAGTAACAATTCTTATTTCACAGGCTCACCAAACATCCTCTTCCCTTCACACCCACACTCACACATCCCCAAAATAAACATATGATAAAATAAACAAATAAGAAACAGAAAAAAGCTTTGTGAACCTTGTGAATAATAATAATAATAATAATAAAATACACATAATTCTTCATAGGCTCACCAAACATCCTCCTCCCCTTCCCAGACTCACCAGACATTGAGTGTGAGGACCTTGATCTCCACGGCCATGCTGGAGTCCTTCTGGGCACGCTCGGAGACGGTCATCTGCCTCGACGGCCCTCACGGACACTGTGGTTACTTATGGGCAGCCTGGGGAAGTTTACATAGATTTATACAGATGTCCTCACCATAAACAGACCCTGTGATCCACATTACATAAACTTTAAATCTAAGAGAAAGATGAGACTAAAATGATTGTAAGGTTGTGGTGAGTGAAGAAGTGTGTAAGAAGGAAAAGAGAATGGCAGGCTTGTTAATGAGAGAGAAAGGGAATTGTGTTAATGTGTAGGAGTTGCTATGAAAAAATTAAGTTATGGAGAGATTGTGAAGAGAGGGAGAACATATGTAAGAAAGAGGACAGGAGATTTTGTTAGACAGAGAACAAAAATGTTTTAAGAAGAGGAAAGAGAATGGAAGAGTTTAAGAGGGATGAGACAAAATTATGAGTCTGTAAGGAAAAAGAAAATGCCGGAGTTTATACGAGAGATAGAGATTCAAGCAAATTATGGGACTTACTAAGAGCTGCTGGAAGTAAGAAGAGATAAGAAGGCTTGCAAGAAGAGACGAGGACTTGGTGAGAACTCAAGTGCTTGCAAAAGGAGATACTGATAGTGAGGAGGAAGAAATGAGAGACAGTGAGATAAAGAAAAGACAGGGAATGAGAGATGGTCAGGGAGAGAGAGAGAGAGAGGCAGACTATTTGTACCTTTGTGTGTGGGAGGAAAATACAACTGCCTGTGAAGTGGCTGTGAAACAAGTCATAAAAGGAAGAGAACAGGAACTCTAATCATGGGAAAACACACACACACACACACACACACACACATGAAAAAAGAATCTTGCTGTGGGGGAAAAACACTCAGGGATGAAGGAACATGAAATGGCTCCCAGGAAATGAAGGAAAGGAAAAAAATATTTGAGAAAAGGACATGGGGGACAAGAATATGGGAAATGTAGAAAAATTAACCCTTAAGAGTAGAGGTTCATTAATCTGAATTGTGTCTCAGGGAAGTTATATATGATCGAGATAAGAGTGAATAAAAAGGAACAACTACAGCATACAAACTGTGTGAGAAATATCAATGAAGAAACAAACACAAAATAAATAGTAGTGTTAGATTTAAATTTCATACGCTAAAATACAGTAAATAAGAATGAACTACTACTGTATACAAAATTTTGAGGTGAGAAATATCATCAATAGAAACATACATAATAAATAGCATCAGATTGAAGTTTTATATGCCACAAAATACTAAATAAAAAGGAACAACCACATAATATTTAGAAGCGAGAACTTATTTTTAAAGAAACTTAAAAACAAATATCAGAAGTGCCTCGGCAATGGCAACACTACACCTTAACAACACACTCTTCAGAAGCAACACACCTGACCACAAACTCTTATGTCCTCCTTCTACATATTTTCCCCCTTTCTTCTCCTTCACAATCTCTCCATAACTGCTATCTTATATTTCAAAGCAATTCTTACACATTACCATAATTCCCTTTCTCTCTAAATAAAAAGGAACTATCTAAAATTTAAAAGCGAGAACAATTTTCAAAGAAGCTAACAAAATAAATAACATCAGAGGCGCCTCAGCAATGGCAACATTGCGACCTAACAATGCAATCTTTGGAAGCAACACACCTGACAGCTGGGAACGTGCGCAGACACATTAGCTGCCACTGCAAACGCTACTGATAACACAGATAAGAGTGAGTGTGAGTGGAGTAGTATGGGAGATGGATGTACTATTATGATTCATGTGGTAAAGTTTAGTACATTTGGTAATGGTAGAGCAGCCTACTCCATGCATACCTTTTGATGATGAGCATGTGTTTAGTTGGGTTACAATGCTCCAATGGTCTGTGCAAATTCAGGCAATACAATACACTATACAGTATTCCAGACTCGGTTTGTGGGGAGGATGACAGTTCTCAAAAATCTATCGTCAGTGTCGTATATCTGTCATCATTGATATCAAAATGTTTAGAATAGAAAATGCACCGAATCCATCGAAGTGAGACATATGCCACTTTCGGCTTTTACAACAAATATTTCCAAAGGCCACAAAGGAGATTGACTGGGTTCTCTTGTATTTTCCACATTCATGGCACAGAAGCCTTGTCAGACTATCACAAGGCTCATAAAACTGCCAAAGGAAATACCCCCAATCTCTAAGAATGCCTTATCAAATGTGGGCATGTGAGATTCAATATGTTTGAGAATATGTGACTAAGTTATGATTGCTGATTTTTGTCCCTCACCCAAAACAAATGTGGAGGAGGAGTCACTATTATTTCAATGGGGCTAGGTTACTATTTCAGTGGGTTAAGATTACTTAAGTTTCACTAGGCTGTCGGTGTTTCTGTATTTTTTCATGCAGTCCTTATACACTTAGAAATTGCTGTCAGAATATTATCATTGCCTAGTTCTTGATGTACTTTAGATTGAGGCTTAGCACCACTCTATCAATCCATAATGGGAGCACACACTATAGCTGCACATGGCCTCAGAGCTGAAGAATATAGTGTATGAGATGTGGATGAAAAGGGAACACCAACTGAGGAACTTGACTGATTGAGAAGAGAAACAAGATAGGGAAGCGCCGTTGCAAAGGCTATACTTCCCGACCAACACCTGAACCTGAACCTAATCTCCAGCACATTAGTCCTGGAGCCTGTGGTGGATAAGGACTCCAAAATTAGAGCTAACTCACTCTGATGGTTGACACTACTTTTTTCTTATATATTTTAACATAATCATTTTCATTAGTTTCTGTTGCATATCGCTTGTTTCTGAGATCTGAACGCCTGACTTAGCGGTGATAGGTCAGCATTTTAGCAGCAATAGGTTACTGTTCTTAGCCGTGATAGTTGCTACTTAAACAGATATTGAGTGCTGAATTAGATGAAAAAATATGGTTCTGTTAGTTTAGGAAAATAGGGAATGGCAGTACATGAGTTTAGTGGCACCCTTGTCTACTATATTGAACTGGGTGTGATTCTGTAGCTTTACCAAGGGGTGATGATGCAGAGAGAGAGAGAGAGAGAGAGAGAGAGGAGAGAAGAGGGAAAAGCAGAGAGATCTAGACTAATCAAATATGCTTAAGGATGATGTGCTCTTAGGCTAATCTCCACTGCATTCCACGTCATCACAGCTGCCAGGTAACACAACACACCTGGACAGCAACACAAAACACACCTAAAACACAACACAAATGGAAAACAACAAAAATAGACTAAATATATATGTCTTGAAATCTTACCTCCACGTATAACAAAGGAAGACTATTGTAACCCTTTCTATGCCCTTCCAAGCTTCACACACGGTCGTAAAACGGGGCAAATGCAAATAAAACACCGTAAAACATATCCTTGACCCTAAAACACGTAAAAAACATGAAATAACGGGATATATACGGGTTTGGTTAGCAGGTATTCACGCATGACAAAGAAATACCAATACTAATTTTGCTGTCCCCTTCCAAGCTTCACAAGTGGCTAAATAAAACAGAAAATGAATAAAAAGCAATAAATACATAAAATAATAAAAAAAAATAACGGGAAAAATACGGGTTAGATTTCCTTGTATTCACGTTATGACAAAGAAACGCGAATATCAACCTCTCTGTCCATCTCCAAACTACACAGATGGTCACAAAAGGTAAGAAAATGAATAAATAATAATAAATCAACATAAATAAGAGGAAAGAGCAACTGCGTGGAGGTCAAATCCCTAAAAAAACGACGAAGACCCAAGCAACTGTCAGAAAAGTCCACGATTTTTACACCTTTTCACGGGTATTTTGACCTTTAATTAGTGTGTTCCACGTGTGTATTTGTTCCTTAGGCTTTTATTTACCTGTGTGGAGGAGGAGGAGGAGGTGGAAGAAGAGGCGCGGGAGATATGGAGGAAAAGGAGGAGGAGACCGTCTTCCTGCCCGCCTCTCCTCCCTCAGAGTCTCGCAGTGATGCCAAGTGTGGGAAAGTGGCAACCCTTACCCTTGAACCAGCTTGTTTTTTTCGTTTTTTGGTACTTTATCGGGGTCTGGATATCGGTATGAGGCTCTATTCTTCACTGATATAATATAGGTGAACTGTTAAAGGGCATGACTGAAATATTAACTAAGGTAGAATACGGGAAATAGACTAAGAATCTCTACATCAAGCCCCTACACAATTTCTATACCTTGTTTTTTACGTTTTTTAGTACTTTATCGGGGTCTGGATATCGGTATGAGGTTCTATTCTTCACTGATATAATGTAGGTGAGCTGTTAAAGGGCATGACTGAAATATTAACTAAGCTAGAATATGGGAAATAGACCAAGAATCTCTATATCTAGGCCCTACATTTTTTTTTACCTTGTTTTTTACGTTTTTTAGTACTTTATCGGGGTCTGGATATCGGTATGAGGTTCTATTCTTCACTGATATAATATAGGTGAACTTGTAAAGGGCATGACTGAAATATTAACTAAGGTAGAACATGGGAAATAGACCAAGACTCTCTCCCCATATATATACCTACATATCTACACTTTTTTTTTTTTTTTAGCAGTATCGAGGGCTAGATTTTACTATGAGGTTCTATTCTCGTAGTATTATATCAGTGAAGAATAGAACCTCATAGTGATATCCAAATCCCGATAAAGTACTAAAAAACGAGAAAAAAACCCAACAAGGAGTAGAAAAGTGTAGAGATGTAGAGATTCTTGGTCTGTTTCCCATTCTAGCTGAGTTAATATTTCAATCATGCCCTTTACAAGTTCATCTGTACGTATTGGTTATGCAAGTTCTTAGTATTCTGGGCTGCCTCCCGCTGATATTCTGCTTGCTTTTTAGTCATTATGTCCTACGGTGTAGTGTACATATTAACCTCGAAACCGAACAGGCAACATGACCACGAATATAATACCCGCCCATTTTATTCTTTCCTTGTTCTCTTACTTTTTTTTATAATCATTCTTACGGAACGCTTCAAGCAGAAAATTAGGCCTACCCAGAAAACATTACCTACCAAAACCAGCCCAATATAGCTATAGATTCACTACTTTCAAGCCTACCATAGGAGCTCAACATCCTTTCTTTCATTATTGCTTGATTATTTTTAGTAAGAATTATCACACGACGCTTGATGTATAACAAATAACCTCATACGGCCAAGAATCAAGGCTATACGAGTTCCCGCCCAAACTAGCCCAACAGCTATATAGATGTCACTGATTTCAACGTTCTTAAGAGGCTCAACAAGTGGCCAACACCTGCTGACTACCTGTAAAACCCTTCTCTCACAACTTTCTATAGATTTCGTTTCTCTCTCTCTCTCTCTCTCTCTCTCTCTCTCTCTCTCTCTCTCTCTCTCTCTCTCTCTCTTTTGTTCCTCCCTCCCTCTATTTCCTCCCTTTTTCTCTTTAACTCCCTTTCGTTCTTCACTCCTTACTGTTCCTCTCTTTCTTCCCTGTTTTTCCACTTTCTCTTTCCTTTTCTTTTCCTGTTTTCCTTTCCCTCTTATACTCACACCTGCACGTATTTCTTATCTCCGTTTTTCTCTTCGTTTTCATCCTCCAACTTTTAATTCATCTTCATTCCTTATCTTCCTGCCTCATTCTTCCTCTCTTCATTATCTTTCTCTCCCTCGCTTCTTTTTCCAACTAAATAAAACAACAACAACAAAAATAACAACAGCAGCTTCCAAACTTCCTTTGCCTCCTTTTATTTCCCCAAACTTCACTTCCAAAGGCTATATTCTTGACTTGTTTAAACCATACTGACACTTACAGATGGAATCGATATATTGGAGGCAGTCACTAGCTCGTGAAAGTAATTCGTGGAAAGCTCATAGATAAATGTGACAGATCACGAACATTGAAGCCACGCGCAGCTTGGCATAAATTATACCCCAACCTGAGCTTATATATAGAGAACATGGTCTGGCATACTGATACACTATTGGAATCGATCTCAAGGGAAAGGCCAAGGAAGGGAGAGCTCAAACAGATACAGGTGATACAGAGATGAGCTCTAAGGCCACGCGTAGCTTAGCATATCTCCCATCTTAGCTTGTATATAGAGAACATGGTCTGTCATACTGATACACTATTGGAATCGATTTCAAGGGAAAGGTCAAGGAAAAGGAGAGTTAATAGGAATGCCTACAGGTGATACGAAGATGAGCACTGAGGCCACGAGGAGCTTATCGCATACCCCCAACTTTATCCGGCATTCTGATACTTTGTAGGAATCGATCTCAAGGGAAGGGCCGAGGAAGGGGGGATTGCAATAGATGGGAAAGGTGTGTGCTAACCGGCCTTGGGGGAGCGTGTTCGTGGTAAGGCTCGCGGACTCACCTCGGTTACGGGGAAAAGGACGGAATCTACTTAGTCACTTCCAGGAGCGTACTAGATAAATGTACAAATGGGGAAGACCACTTGTTGATCATGTGCAATGCTACCGTATATTACAATCTCTTTCTTTGTCTTTCTTTCTCATTTTTCTTGCTTTCTCTTTTTTCTTTCTCTTTCGTTTCGTCCTTTTTCTTTATAATTTCCTTCCATTCTAATCTTATGCTTACTCTTTTTTTTCTTCCTTTCTCTCTCTCTCTCTAATCTCTTTTCATTCTTTTTCTCTCTCATTTCGTCATTTTCTTTCCATGATTTCCTTCCATCCTTTCCTTTCCTCTACCTTTTTCCTTTCTCTTTTTTTCCTTACTTCACCATCAACTTCATATCTCTCTCTCTCTCTCTCTCTCTCTCTCTCTCTCTCTCTCTCTCTCTCTCTCTCTCTCTCTCTCTCTCTCTCTCTCTTTGCTTAGAATATACCTGTAAACAACTGTGTGAAAAACTTATACTTTCCATTGCACATGTACATAATTAAATGACTAAATATATACGCTGAAATAACAATAACAAGTTTGATGCATAGTTACACGCGTTCATAAGCCGCATAATTTACTGACATGTAGTTAAGAGGTGAAGTTGAATGTCCTTTGGTGGTATTTGGGGCTATTTAAGGGTTGGGCTGGCTAGTGTGTGGCTGAGAGGGGTTAGGAAGGGCCCTTGACTCGATTGGGGAAGTCCTCAATATGGTAACACTGGCCACTCTCTCTTTCTTATTTGTTTTCTTATCTATTTTTTTTTACAACGTTCTTTCTTTCCCTCCATGGTTTTAATGTTTTGTCTCTTCCTTCTCCAATTCTTCCTTTACCTCCATTCCTTCTCTCACTCCCTTCTTTTCATTATTTTTATTCTCTGCTTAATTCAGTTCTTCCACACTCTCTCTCTCTCTCTCTTTCTTATTCGTTTTCTTATCTATTTTTTTTTACAACGTTTTTTCTTTCCCTCCATGGTTTTAATGTTTTGTCTCTTCCTTCTCCAATTCTTCCTTTACCTCCATTCCTTCTCTCACTCCCTTCTTTTCATTATTTTTTTTTCTCTGCTTAATTCAGTTCTTCCTTCTAACTTATGACGGAGTTTAAGTTACGATCTGCATAAGCTTAAGCTATTATTGAATACATAACAATATTTCAACTTCTACGCGTATTCTCATAATAATTTAGTGTTCTTGATATGTAGATTGAAGACATTATACCTCACTTCCATTCTTTCATGGTTTCTTGGTCGGGAGACAGCAATAATTAATACAACACAACATTTTAACTTCGAAACGTTCATGCTAATAACAATAACAATCTTACGTGGTAGCCTGTTGATATGAATTGAAAACGTGGTAGCCTCATATATATGGTATGCCTAACTTCTGGGGTAGGAGACAATAAATTAATACAACGCAATATTTTAACTTCCAAACGTTCATACTAGTAATATCAATCTTAAAGTGGTAGCCTATTAAAATGAATTGAAATCGTGGTAGCCTAATTAATATATATAGTATGCCTAACTTCTGGGGTAGGAGACAATAAATTAATACAACGCAATATTTTAACTTCCAAACGTTCATACTAGTAATATCAATCTTAAAGTGGTAGCCTATTAATATGAATTGAAATCGTGGTAGCCTAATATAACATGCCTATAACTTCCCGTCTATCATGTTTTCTGGGTTAGGAGACAGCAATACATTAATACAACACAATATTTAACTTCCATAACGTATACAATAATAATAATAATCCCAAGTGTTATCGATATAAACTGAAAACGTACAGCCTATAATTAGTAACTTCCTGTCTCTCAAGGTTTCACGGGCGGGCAGGCTAGCTATTTTATTTCCCTTGGTGATGTTCTTTTTTATACTTTCACGAACACAATGTTATTATTCTTCCCAGTGACCTTGAACCGGCAGCTTTTATGAGGGGGAGCGAGATGCAAGGATGGATGGAGTCAGGTTACATCTTGCACAGGAAGCCAACACTCTCTTCTTCTCTCTCTCTCTCTCTCTCTCTCTTAGTCTTTTAAGTATATACAGTTAACTTAATTGGTCCCAGTCATTATGCTGAGAGAGAGAGAGAGAGAGAGAGAGAGAGAGAGAGAGAGAGAGAGAGAGAGAACACACACACACACACACACACACACACACACACACAAAGCGGAGTACCTCAAGGATCGGTACTGCCGCTTCTAGTATTTTTTTTTTAATTAATTTAAGATATGCCAGAAGTAGTTTTCAAATAGCCACATAAACAAATTTTCTAGCGACACTAACACGATGGAACAAGGAATAAGATACGAATTAAGGGCCAATGCTACGGAGATGAGCACCGCAGCCACGCGCAGCTATATAGCGTATGCACCGATCTTAACCTTACCGTTGTTGAGAGTTACAGTGTTGCCAAGACCATCATCATTCACATGGAGTCAAGGCGGGGAGATGGAGTTGCATGGAAATGTAGGGAAAGAGTGGACGAGACCTATATTTAAAACAGAAAAAAATAAGTATCATATAGCTTACATAAAGAAAGGAAAAGAGAAGAGGGAAAGGAAGGCAAAAAGGAGGAGAAAAATAAACCGATGGGAGAAAATAATAGAAGAGATGAAAATGGCAAGGTAAAGGCAAAGCTGGGGCCATATGCTATAGCTACGCGTGGCCCCGGTGCTCATCTCCGTTGGGAAATGAATAAACTGACAACGTGAAGAAAGAAAAGACTTTGGGATATTAGTGACCAAGACAACCCATCACCCGGCAAGGAATATGATTTTATGGGCGGCGTAGGCTACAGATCACAGTCCCAGCCTTCTATGGTCGAAAGTTTGGGGCTCTGCTTACGTCTACTACTTCGAAGGTCACAAAATTAATCGGGTTCCCTTGAGTGTTTTCCCGTCCATGGCGCTGAGGCCTTGCAGAACTTTACCACCAGGGCCATGAAACCTCCAATGGAAATCCCCACAACTACTACGAGAGCCTTTTATGGTTGATGTAGAAACAAGAAGAATAACAAGAAGAAAGGAAGGAATAAGGGGAAGGAAAAATTAGGGAGATACAAAAGGAGAACATGAAGAAAGGAAGGAGTAAGAGTAAGAAAAAAATGAAGAAAGAAGAGGAAAAGGAGAAGAAACGAGAGAAATAATGGAAAGGGAAGAAAAGGGAGAACCAAGAGGAGGTACATATAGGTGACGAAGAGTTTGAGGATATGCGACGCACAGAATACTCAACAAGAAGTGTGACACGAGCGAGACGGCACTTTCAACTCTTCTGAGAACTTTCTTTGTCAATATTCTCCGCCGGTGTTGCTTTTCGTTCTCGTGTTCTCGCGGCCAAGAGAGGGCGGAGTCTTCTCTCATCAACTTTACTTAGCACTAGTTAGACCTCATCTTGATTATGCAGTTCACTTCTGGTGCCCCTACTATAGAATGGATATCAAGATGTTAGAATCGGTACAGAGGAGGATGACAATGATGACTCAGGGGGTGAGAAACTTGCCTTATGAAGATCGACTGAAGCATTTAAATCTACACTCGTTAGAAAGGCGAAGGTTGCGAGGAGACCTGATCGAAGTCTATAAATGAATGAAGGGCTTCAGTAAAGGGGATGTAAATAAGATTTTGGTGGTAAAAGAACCAGGTAGGACACATAGCAATGGTTTCAATTTAGACAAATACAGATTCAGCAAAGGCATAGGCAAAAATTGGTTCGTCATTAGAGTGGTTGATGAATGGAACAGGCTTGGCAACCATGTTGTGGGTGCCAATACCATAGATGTTGGTTACATTCAAGGAAAGAGGTTAGATAAAGTCATGGATAGCGAGGTAAGGCATACGTGGTTAGGGATTAGAGGAGCTGCCTTGTATAGGCCAACCGGTCTCTTGCAGACTCCTTACGTTCTTATGTTCTTATGTCCTCTGTGGCCTGCCAGAGCCAAACACAGGGAAGATGACGGATGTTATTATAGAAATGTTGACTCGGCGGCCTTCACGGCATGGAACACGGGCAGCACGTCACGGCATGCCAACCCATCAGCATTCCATCTTCACTACACTATAATAATCTGTACGTTCTTCCTTCCTCGCCTCTCGTAAGTAAAGCAGTAAATGGGGTAGGAAAATATTGGACATGGAGGACCTTTGATCATGAACGGAGGAAGAAACACAAGGTCATGAATAGCATTTATAGTAGTTATTGTTTTTCCAAAGAGGACTTATTGCGCGTCAGTAAATTAATTACATCTAGTTTCCTAAATAGAAGAAGGCCATTGCTTTTTTCTGAGGTAGGTATTGAGATAGACAGCACGAGTAAAGAAAGTATTGAAACTCCTGTACACTTTGATTGTATATAAGGGCTACAACGAAACACACACACACACACACACACACACACACACACACACACACATTCAGTTAAGCATCCCCTGCACAGTACAGTTTCCTTTCACAACACAGGAAAGGGGGTGAGGAAGCAAAGAAAACGAAGGAACTGAGGAGTAAAAGCAGTCACTCTACCTAATATAAGTAAGGCGTTAACGGGATGAAGGGAGGAAGTAGCGTTAGAAGGTTATAATATGCGCTTACCTGTCTGTCGAGTTAATTACGGGAGTGAGCTCACCTGAGCTGAGGATACAGGTAAATCGACAGGCTGAAGCATTTAAATCTACACTCTTTCAGAAAGGCGAAGGTTGCGAGGAGACTTGATCAGTCCATAAATGGATGAGAAGGGCTTTAATAACGGGGCTGTCAATAAGATTTTGATAGTTAAAGAGCCAGGTAAGACGCGTAGCAATGGTTTAAGTTAGACAAATTCAGATTCAACAACGAAGACATAGGCAAGAATTGGTTCACTAATAGAGTGGTGGACGAATGGAACAGGCTTTGGGAGCCATAGTTGTGGGTGCCAATACCATAGATACATTCAAGATGAGGTTAGATAAAGCCATGCTGGATGCAGGAGGTACAGGTTGAGTGTACAGGAGCTGCCCTGTATAGGCCAACCGCCCTCTTACGCAGACTCCTTACGTTTCTTATGTTCTTGTTCTTATGTTTAAATCTCTCTCTCTCTCTCTCTCTCTCTCTCTCTCTCTCTCTCTTGGCCTTGGTTTTCCACACGAGGAAATAAGAAGTTGGCGTCAGCTTCCGGTGGATTTGTCCAGAGAGAGAGAGAGAGAGAGAGAGAGAGAGAGAGAGAAGTTTCTCTCTCTCTCTCTCTCTCTCTCTGTTGCCACGTTCACCCATCACAGCCGCCTTAACCCCCCCCATAAAAAAAAGACGGTATAATGAAGGGAAAATATGCTTCCTGTCTAGCTCTGTTCGGAACACGCTCTGGTTGTTTTTATTTCCTTTTCCGTTTACTTTTTATATTTTTTCTCGATCCTGTCATGTCCTTCTTGATTCATTTGTCCAGGCGACTATCTTTTTTCTATGTTTTTGTGTTGTTATTGGTATATGTCTTTTTTACTACAGAATTTTTATCTTTTTCATCTTATTTTTTAAATTTTACGGTCGAGAACTGATGGAAGTGATTTATTCTTAATTTATCTCTT
The DNA here is from genome assembly GCF_024679095.1 of Eriocheir sinensis. Taxonomy (NCBI): domain Eukaryota; kingdom Metazoa; phylum Arthropoda; class Malacostraca; order Decapoda; family Varunidae; genus Eriocheir; species Eriocheir sinensis. The sequence goes on from NC_066537.1 coordinate 12,219,092, forward strand.
TTATTTGTTCGGCAGTAACAGAGATTATATCAAACCCAGGGGCCTCAAAAACTACCCCGGCATGGAGAAGGCCCACAACTCCTACCAAAGCCTTCTTAAATGTGTGTCTGGGCGCTGAAAACGTTTAATTTAAGAGGCTTAGCAGCGTTTCGTTTCACTGGGGAGGTTGGGTATACAGTTTTTCTCATGGTCATGGTAATATAGGCTTTGGTCAAACTCACTATGCTCGCTAAAACTGCCAACAATTCTTGCGTAAGCCATGTGTCCAAAATGTAAAAGCTAGAGGCGCTTGAAATGTTAAGCAGAATATGGTCGGTATTCAGACGCTTCCAGCACCTTCACATCAACTCCTTCTAAAGGCCGAAAAGG
>NC_066537.1:12219473-12224473 GCF_024679095.1 Eriocheir sinensis
AGAAAAGAACTGTCATTATCTCACTTGACTTAAGATTTAGGCAGAAATGAAAAGGCCAATTCTAGAACACTCAAACCCCTGAACGACGAAGGCAACTATACAGAAATGGGCGTCACGTGTTGAAAAATTGATGTAGACAAAAACCTGGAAATTGCTGAAAAATGACTTAGGCGATTATTTTATGAGGGTGACGATATGAAGTGAGTGCAGGGTCTTCTATAAAAGGTCGGTGTGGGTTGGGGCCCCGAACCTCTTCACAGCGCTGCCGCATCACCCAAATACATGACTCTCTCCCTCAGTTCTCATCTACGTACTATTTGAAATTGTTGTATCAAATTGTCTTTATTTTTTTTAGAGCAAAGGAGACAGCACAAGGGCACACACACAAAAAGGAAACGACTATATAAAAAAAAGCCCGCTACTCGCTGCTCCTGTATACATTAATAAGATTAGGCAGCGCTGTGGCCAAGGATCTCCCCGAGCGGGCCACGACCTACCTGCCTTCATAGCTTTGTTTGGTGAGGTCTATGAGTATTCCTCTCAGCACATAATCTCCCGCCTTCGATGTCCCTCAGTGTGCTTATTTATGATCCTATACACGACTTCGAGGACAAAAATACAGACACGATATATTTTGCGGCTAAGGAGACAGATGAAGGAACTAGACATTAATTAATTCAGAGGTGTGTTGATGCGCTTCTTGTCTTGATATGATGGAGAGAGTGAGATAGATAAAGATGGAATTAGTTAAAAAGAAAGATGGTTTTAGAGACGAAGATTATGAAGAAAGAATATTGTGTTTGTCTTAATTGGTATGCTGTTGTTGTTGTTGATTTTCTGCTGTTGTTGTTGTTGACTTTCTGGTGTTGCTGGTGATGGCGGTGGTGTATATGAGTAAATAGATAGATAGATAGATAGACAGATAGATAGATACGTAGATATATAGCCAGATGGTTGAATGAGAGAAAGAAGGAAAAGAAAGAAAAGAAAAGAAAGAATGACAAAATTTGATAAGTGCATTTCAATAAACAAACATACAAACAAACGAAAAGCGAATGCCATTAAATCCTGTTGTGTGTCCTTGTTCTAGAAATTTATGGACTTGAGTGTTTGTTTGTTTGGAGGAGGAGGAGGAGGAGGAGGAGGAAGATATGCTTGAAATGAACAGCGACTTGGGTAATAATAAAGGAACAGAGACCTTGAATTTTGTTTATTATTTATTTATTTATTTATTTTTGTTGTTGTTGTTGTTGTTGATGTTGTAGTGATGGGGGTTATAGTTTTGTGTTCTTGTTTTTACTATTCTTCTTCTTCCTCTTTTTTTTCTTGTTCTTCTTGTTTTTCTTGTTCTTGTTCTTCTTGCTCGTCTTGTTCTTGTTCTTCTTCTTGTTCTTCCTCTTCTTCTTCTTCTTCTTCTGTTAAAAAAAAACTTACCAATTCATTATCACCTTTAATTGCTCTCTCTCTCTCTCTCTCTCTCTCTCTCTCTCTCTCTCTCTCTCTCTCTCTCTCTCTCTCTCTCTCTCTCTCTCTCTCTCTCTCTCTCTCTCTCTCTCTTTTTCTCACGGTTTGGCACACGTTTAGCGTCACTTCTAAACGGTCAAGTGCTACCTCCTCCTCCTCCTCCTCGTCCTCCTCCTCCTCCTCCTCCTCCCTCCTCCTCCTCCTCCTCCTCCTCTTCCTCCTCCTCCTCCTCCTTCTTGTCGGTGAAGGTAACTGTCTGCCTCCCAAAGCATCCAGGGTTACTCTCACCATGAATTAGAGAGAGAGAGAGAGAGAGAGAGAGAGAGAGAGAGAGAGAGAGAGAGAGAGAGAGAGAGAGAGACGAAGGAAGAAAGGAAGGAAGTAGGAAAGAAAGAAATGGAGAGGGGGAGAAGGAAAGACAAAAGAAAGGAAAGAAGGATAGGAAGAAGAAAGAAAGAAAAAGAAAAGAAAAAAACAAAGAGAGAGAGAGAGAGAGAGAGATTAGGGTAACAAGAGCAGGTAAGATATTAAATTACTAAGAAGAGAGGGAAGGAAAGAGGAAGGGAAGGAGGGAGTTTGAGGTAAGGCTTATGAGAGGAGGGGGGGAGGAGGAGGAGGAGGAGGAGGAGGAGGAGGAAGGGAAGGGAGCAAGAAACCGTAATAGGGAAGGAAAAGGGTTGTGTAATTGTTTATGCAAATGTCTGTCTGTCTGTCTGTCTGTCTGTCTGTCTGTCTAAATAAGAGTAAAGATAGAGAGGCAGATTTAGCGGCTTTGTTTGTCTATCTATCTCTATCTATCTGTTTGTCTATCTATCTATCTCTCTATCTATCTGTCTATCTATCTATCTATCTATCTATCTCTCTATCTATCTGTCTGTATCTCTATCTATCTGTTTGTCTATCTATCTATCTATCTATCTCTATCTATCTGTCTGTATCTCTATCTATCTGTTTGTCTATCTATCTATCTATATGTCTGTATCTCTATCTATCTGTTTGTCTATCTATCTATATCTATCTGTCTATCTCTCTATCTCTCTATCTATCTGTCTGTCTATCTATCTACCTCTTGAACTAAAAATTTCCTCCACTGAATGACGCAATTAAGTAAAGAATGTTAGGGAGGAGGAGGAGGAGGAAGAGAGGGAGGAGGAGGAGGAGGAGGAGGAGGGAGGAAAGTACTACCGGTCTGACTGGTGAGATTGTTCCCTCCTCCTCCTCCACCTCCTCCCCTCCTCCTCCTCCTCCTCCTCCTTCTCTTTAGGGGTCAGATGTCACGAGTTTTGAGATAATCACTCTTACTCTCACGGCACCTTGCTCACTTTCTCTCTCTCTCTCTCTCTCTCTCTCTCTCTCTCTCTCTCTCTCTGTTATTTTTTCTTCTTTTCATTCATTATTTCCTCCTTTTTATTGTTTTTCTTCCTTCTGAATCTTGTTTTTTGCTATCACAAGTTTTTTCTCTATTTTTTTCTAATTTTTCCAAACCCTTCTTTTTCTTGCATTTTCTTCTTTTTCCTTTCTCTCCTCTCCTTTCCTTTCTTTTCCTTTCCTTTCCTTTCCTTTCCTTTTCTTTCTTCTCTCTCTCTCTCTCTCTCTCTCTCTCTCTCTCTCTCTCTCTCTCTCTCTCTCTCTCTCTCTCTCTCTCTCTCTCTCTCTCTCTCTCTCTCCTGACGGTCAGGTAAACCAATGGATCGCGAATTGGTTGAGCAACAGACAACAAAGAGTAGTGATTGACGGATTTAACTCAGAGTGGGCGCCTGTCACTAGTGGCGTCCCTCAGGGCTCGGTTCTTGGCCCAGTGCTCTTCATTATTTACATCAACGACGTGGATGTTGGACTCAATAACCGCATTAGTAAATTTGCAGACGACACAAAGATTGGTAACTCGGTTCTCACTGACGAAGACAGGCAAAGCCTCCAAGAGGATTTGCACAAAATTTCATCTTGGTCGGATAGATGGGAGATGCCCTTTAACGTAGACAAGTGCCAGGTCCTTCAAGTTGGAACGAGGAATAAAAAGTTTGATTACGAAATGCGCGGCGTTAAACTCAAAAGCGTTCAATGCGTCAAGGACTTGGGGGTCAAAATCGCGTCAAACCTCAAATTCTCACAGCAATGCATCGATGCAGCAAATAAAGCGAACAGAATGTTGGGCTTCATTAAAAAGAAACTTTTTATTTAAGAATAAAGATGTAATACTCCCGCTCTACAACAGTTTAGTCAGACCCCACTTGGAATATGCGGTACAGTTTTGGTCTCCCCACCATGCAAAGGATATTGCTAAATTAGAAGGTGTTCAGCGTCGGGCAACGAAAATTATCCCTTCCTTGCGCAACAAATCCTACGAAGAAAGGCTTTCTACCCTTAACATGTTCTCTCTTGAGAAACGTCGCCTCCGAGGAAAACTGATCGAATGTTTTAAAATACTTAATGGTTTCACGAATGTAGACAGATCAACATTGTTTATGATCGATGACACTTTGCGCACGAGGAACAATGGCGTAAAACTCAGAAGTAGACAAGTAAATTCAGACTGCACCAAATTTTTCTTCACCAACGTTGTAGTGCGAGAATGGAATAAGCTCCCATCATCAGTGGTCCAGTGTAACACGATTGACTCCTTCAAAAATAAGCTCGACCGTCACTTCCTTCAACTTAATATCAACTAGAGTAGAAATGCAACGTTTTGGAGTCTTCTGATTAATGTAAAATCACTTAGGTTTAAGGACAGACCACCAAGTCTGGACCATGGGGTCTGTGTGGTCTGATTTTCTATGTAAATCTATGTAAATCTCTCTCTCTCTCTCTCTCTCTCTCTCTCTCTCTCTCTCTCTCTCTCTCTCTCTCTCTCTCTCTCTCTCTCTCTCTCTCTCTCTCTCTCTCTCTCTCTCTCTCCATGACCTTAGGCAGATAGGGGTCATGGCTAATATTCAATTGTGTGTGTGTGTGTGTGTGTGTGTGTGTGTGTGTGCGTGAAAGACAAGACTGCCTCGACTGGTCCAAACACACACACACACACACACACACACGCACACACACACACACACAACCTGCAAAATAGCGTACACATGAGACACTCTTCACGCACATGCACGTAATGATGGGAATGACGTACACGAGGAGGAGGAGGAGGAGGAAGAGGAGGAGGATAGTTATGAAGGAATGGGAGGGAAGAGGAGTAATAGAGAGGAGGGGAGGAAGGGAAGGGGGGGAGGGGGGGAGGGGGTGTCGTGTGTTTAGTGGTTCGAAACGTCCCCTGAAGCAGTGAGACGCCTCGTTCCCAGTGAAGCAAATACCGCTGGCGGGTGGAGAGAGGGGAGGGAAGGAGGGAGGGAGAGAAGGAGGGAGGTAGAGGAGGGAGGGAGGAGTGAGAAGGAGGGAAGGAGGGAGGGAGAGGAGGGAAGGGAGAGAAGGAGGGTGGGTGGAGAAAAGAAGGAAAGGAGGGAGGGAGGGAAGTACAGAAGGAAAGAAGGAGGGAAGGAGGGAGCTAGAGAAGGAGGGAAGGAGGGAGGGAGGGAGGTAGAGAAGGAGGGAAG
>NC_066537.1:12229473-12264473 GCF_024679095.1 Eriocheir sinensis
TCACTTAGGCACCAAAGGAACCGGGTTTTGAGGGTAAAGGAACGGCGCTTATGGGATAAATTAAGAGGCCAGACGGGAAATTCCTCAGTGCGTGTGTAGGTGTTGAGGGGGACGGTCGCATGATTTGTGGTTATTCGTGTTTGTAGGTTAGGTTACCGAGAGAGAGAGGGGAGAAAGAAAGAAAGAAAGAAAAGGAATTAGATGAAAAATATGAATAAAGACACGCAGAGAGTACACTGAATTGTCCCCTTATTATTTTTTGTCTTTTTTATCTTTTATGTTGTTTTTCATAGCGAGTCCAGCTGTTTGTACCTCCTTATCTCTCTCTCTCTCTCTCTCTCTCTCTCTCTCTCTCTCTCTCTCTCTCTCTCTCTCTCTCTCTCTCTCTCTCTCTCTCTCTCTCTCTCTCTCTTTAACACTTTAACTCCAGTCATTGAGTCCATTTCTCCTCCTTCTCCTCCTCCTCCTCCTCCTCCTCCTCCTCCTCCTCCTCCTCCTTTCATCACCATCATCTCCTCTATTGCCCTCACCACCACCATCACCACAATCATCACCACCATATACTTCATCTTCCTATATGATCTCCTCCTCCTCCTCTTCCTCCTCTTCCTCCTCTTCCTCCTCCTCCTCCCTTTCTTCCTTTTCAATCCCTTTCTCTCTGGTTCATCTCTCCTTTTCCTCATTTTTTTTCCTCTATACCATTTTCCTTTTCTTCCTCCTCTTTTCTGACTTTTATAATTTTTCTTCTCTTCTCTTCTCTTCTTTCATCTACACATTTTTGCCTTGATATCCTTCTTTCTCTTTTTTCCTCTTCTTTCTGTTCTTCTTAGTTGATCTTTTTCCCCTCTCATATATATTTATTTTCCTCTTCTCTCACTCAGCTTCCTCCTCCTCCTCCTCCTCCTCCTCCTCCTCCTCCTCTTCCTCTTCCCATTCGTGACATTCTTCTCTCCCTCCTCCATTCATATACTTCCTTCCTCCTCCTCTTCTCTCTCTCTCTCTCTCTCTCTCTCTCTCTCTCTCTCTCTCTCTCTCTCTCTCTCTCTCTCTCTCTCTCTCTCTCTCTCTCTCTCTCTCTCTCTCTCTCTCTCTCTCATCTCCACCAATTTAGTTCTCTTACATTTTTTTCTTTCTCTCTTCCTTTCTTCTCTTCCTGTCTCCCACTACTCTAATTCACACCTCCTTCCTCTAACTCTTCTCCCCTTCTTTAGTAATTTCCTTTCATCATACATCTTCAACCCTCCTCCTCCTCCTCCTCCTTCTCTTCCTCCTCCTCCTCCTCCTCCCACCACCACCAGCATTTTCCTTCTTGTCGTCGCTTGCTAAGTTGAGGTTGTGGTTAAGGGGGGGGGAGGGGGTGCCGGCATGATACGTCTCTCTCTCTCTCTCTCTCTCTCTCTCTCTCTCTCTCTCTCTCTCTCTCTCTCTCTCTCTCTCTCTCTCTCTCTCTCTCTCTCTCTCTCTCTCTCTCTCTCTCTCTCTCTCTCTCTCTCTCTCTCTCTCTCTCTCTCTCGCTCTCTCTTCTTTTGTTCATTCATTCATTCATTCTTTTTCTTTCTTGATTTCCCTCCTTCTTTCTCTATCTTTTTCCTTTCTTTCATTGTATTTTTTTTTCTTTCTTACTCTCTCTCTCTCTCTCTCTCTCTCTCTCTCTCTCTCTCTCTCTCTCTCTCTCTCTCTCTCTGATGTCATGTTTTCATATACACATGTAATGGGAACCGACACGCACGCACGAACATACATGAGCGCGAGAGAGAGAGAGAACACGAAAGAACATGAAAGACAATCACATAATGCATTTAAACACACACACACACACACACACACACACACACACACACACATACATACACACATACACACACACACTAGTACAAAAACACACAAACATTACGAAAGTCTTGAACGAATATGTAAGTAACCTCAACACACACACACACACACACACACACACACATGCGGTCACCGTGGAGGGAGACAATCTACATTTTTTGGTCGTTTTACATATTTTTGTCCGAAGCGCGGAGTGGAGGGGACGACAGGTGGGCCAGGTGTTGTCTTTGTTGTTGTTGTTGCTGTTGTTGTTGTTCGTGTTGTTGTTGTTGTTGTTGTTGTTGTTGGTGGTGGTGGTGGTGGTGGTGGTGGTGGTGGTGGTGGTGGTGTGGTTTTTCTTTTTGTCGTTTTTATTGTTGATTTGTTAATGTGTGCGTGTGTAAGAGAGAGAGAGAGAGAGAGAGAAGAAGAAAGAAGAAAGAAGAAAAAGTTATACGAAACGAAATAGAATAAGAATAGGAGAAAGAAAAGAAGAAAACGCAGATAAAAAAGAAGAAACAGAGAAAGGAAAAAGAAGAAGAAAAAAGATTGAAGAGAGAGAGAGAGAGAGAGAGAGAGAGAGAGAGAGAGAGAGAGAGAGAGAGAGAGAGAGAGAGATGAAACGGTGATGTGTCAGCGTGAATCAGTCACCTTGAAGCTGTAAGGTTGTGGCTGCCTCTGTATGTCACGTGGCTTTGTGGAGCGTCAGGGGAGAGGGAAAGCTTGGCGACACTGCTCGAAATGAAGGCTGAAGACGAGATACGAAGTTAACCTAATGAAGAGACACCATTAATAAGTGTTTCAGCATGAGGCCCTAGAGTAAAATGCTTGAGGCTGAAGACTGAAGATAAGAAAGTTAAATTAATGAAAGAAAAACGATATTCCGTGGAGTTTTAGTTAGATTTAGTATTAGTTTTAAAAGTTAAGGCAAGGAAGGGAGGATGAAGATGACCCAGAAAGTTGAATTAATGAAAGAAAAACGATATTCAGTAGAGTTTTAGTTAGATTTAGCATTAGTTTTAAAAGTTAAGGCAAGGAAGGGAGGATGAAGATGACCCAGAAAGTTAAATTAATGAGTGATGGATGTAATTAGTGGATTAGTGTTAGGCGTAAGAGTGAGACTGATGTCTGAAGATACGATATGAAAGTTAAAATAATGAAGAAAGGATGTTAATAAGAGAGTTAGTTAGTGATATAGTATTAGGCGTAGATGTAAAGGCTATAAATTGATGGGCTGGCTAATGTTAAGATAGAAAGTTGAATTAATGAATGAAGAATGTTGATGTTACTAAGGGTCACATTCTTAACCATAGCGCACATATTTGACAAAGCTTTCGTAGGAGTTTGGGGCATTTCCAGGGGGTACTTCTATAACTCTGGTGGTAGTTTGATCATTGTTTTGTCACATGAAACTAAAAGAACACTCATGAGAAATTGAAAACCCGTCTGAGAATACCGACGTAAGAGATTTGGTTAGTCATGTAGTATTAGGCGTAGGAGCAAACAGTTCAAGTAATCTCTGAAAAATATTTATAGACTTTTACTTTGTGTTTTATTAATCGGGGTAAGAGTAGAGGCTGGAGGCTATAGGTAGAATAGAAAGTTAGGTTAATGAAAAAGAGAAGTTAATGAGAAAGTGTGATTTAGTATTGGGAGTAAGAGTTAAGGGGTGGGACTGGAGGCTAATATTGAGGTAGAAAGTTAATGGAATGAAGGTACGATATTAATAAGTGTTGTAGTTATTGGTTTAGTATTAGGAGTCAGAGTAAATGGGTGAGACTGAGGCTATTAATGAAGTTGAAAATTAATTGACAAACGACATTAATAAGCCTTGTAGTTAATGATTTAGTATTAGGAGTAGGAGTAAATGGTTGAGGCTGAAGGCAAAAAAATGAAGTTAAAAGTTAATAAGGCAAAAACGACGGGAAATAAGCCTTGTTGTTGATTTAGTATTAGGAATAAGGTAAATGTTTGAGGCTGAAGGCAAAAATATGAAGTTGAAAGTTAGTAAGGAAAAAACGACGGGAAATAAGCCTTGTTGTTGATTTAGTATTAGGAATAAGGTAAATGTTTGAGGCTGAAGGCAAAAATATGAAGTTGAAAGTTAGTAAGGAAAAAACGACGGGAAATAAGCCTTGTTGTTGATTTAGTATTAGGAATAAGGTAAATGTTTGAGGCTGAAGGCAAAAATATGAAGTTGAAAGTTAGTAAGGAAAAAACGACGGGAAATAAGCCTTGTTGTTGATTTAGTATTAGGAATAAGGTAAATGTTTGAGGCTGAAGGCAAAAAAATGAAGTTGAAAGTTAATAAGGCAAAAACGACGGGAAATAAGCTTGTAGTTATTGATTTAGTATTAGGAGTAAGAGTAAATGTTTGAAGCTGAGGCAAAAAATTGAAGTTGAAAGTAAATAAGGAAAAAACGACGGGAAATAAGCCTTGTTGTTGATTTAGAATTAGGAGTAAGGTAAATGTTTGAGGCTGAAGGCAAAAAAATGAAGTTGAAAGTTAGTAAGGAAAAAACGAGGGAAAATAAGCTTGTAGTTATTGATTTAGTATTAGGAGTAAGAGTAAATGATTGAGGCTGAGGCAAAAAAATGAAGTTGAAAGTTAGTAAGGAAAAAACGACGGAAAATAAGCTTGTAGTTATTGATTTAGTATTAGGAGTAAGGTAAATGTTTGAGGCTGAGGCAAAAAAATGAAGTTGAAAGTTAGTGAGGAAAAAACGACGGAAAATAAGCTTGTAGTTATTGATTTAGTATTAGGAGTAAGAGTAAATGGTTGAGGCTGAGGCAAAAAATTGAAGTTGAAAGTTAGTAAGGAAAAAACGTCGGAAAATAAGCCTTGTTGTTGATTTAGTATTAGGAGTAAGGTAAATGTTTGAGACTTAAGGCTAATATTGAGGTAGAAAGTTAAATCAGTGAATAAGGAATTTTAATATGGAGGTTTTGTTTAGTTGATGAATATTAGTTTTAAGAGTAGATTAAATTATTATGAGCTCAGACAATCTTAACGTAAACAAAAAAAATAATATTTCGTCTTTTTTTTCAGTAGAGGAAGCAACTCAAGCGCAAAAAGAAAAAAAAAATAATGAGAAGAAAAACCCGCAAAACACTACCCAAAAAATATTTCGCCTTTTTTTTTTTGCAGTAAAGGAAGCAACTCAAGGGCAAAAAAAAAAATAATAATAATAATGAGAAGAAAAGCCCGCAAAACACTACCCTTATAAAAAGAGTTTAGGAGAGTGGCCAAAAGACAGGTCAATTTCGGGAAGAGAGATGTCTCGGCACTCTCCTCTGTATTTTTTTTTATGTTATTAGAATGACTCCACAGTAGCCTTATGTTATATCAAAGGAAACTACACAGATCAGAAAGTTGCTTGAGCGTCCGCGATTCAAGGTGAGGGCTGAAGAAACTGCTAGGGGCGACGCACTGCAAATATACTTTAAAGGAAGGCGAGGTGAAGAAACTTTATGAAGCATCGGATCCTATATTTTCTGCTTTTCCATTTCCCTTTAAAAATAATTCGTGCTGCGTTCTTTTTCTGTCTGTCTGTCTGTTTCTCTGTCTGTCTGGTTGTCTGTTTGTCTGTCTGTCTGTCTTTCTGCTTGTCTGTCTGTCTGTCTGTCTGTATATCTGTCTCTGTCTGTTTCTCTGTCTGTCTGGTTGTCTGTTTGTGTCTGTCTGTCTGTCTGTATATCTGTCTGTCTGTCTGTGTCCGTCTGTCTGCCTGTCTGTATATCTGTCTGTCTGTCTGTGTCTGCCTGTCTCTCTCTCTCTCTCTCTCTCTCTCTCTCTCTCTCTCTCTCTCTCTCTCTCTCTTCCAAAACACATTCGGTGCGTGAAAAACGGAAATGAACGAAGAAAGTGAAAGTGGGTTAAGAAGAAAACGGGAAAAAGAAAATGGGTAAAAATACTCAATCTCTTACATGGACAATTTTTTTTTTAGACCTTGATTACTTAACAAGAGAATGAATGGTAATAAAGTGGCAACCCAGAAACTGTAGACGTGAGGGCGGACAGAGGACCAGGTGGAGACATGAAAGTAGAGCATCTGGCGGCGCAGGATGGAGTGAGCGCCCTGACATCACACAGACTCGTATATTCATGGGTGTATTCATTGTATATTCACGTTTATCTTTTTCTTTTCAGTTTCCCCTTTTAAAAGTAACCATTGCGTGTTTTCTGTTTTGTTTGTGTACTTTATTTTTCCTCCTTTTGCCGTTCCGTTTCCCTTTAAAAGATATTATCCTAGTGTAATGTGTTTCTCTAATTTATTAAGTTTTATCCCTTTACTGTAAAAAAAAGAAATAAAAATACAGGTTCAGTTTTTACTACGTTTGTTTAATTTATTTTCTTCTTTTGATTTTTAAGAAGAAAGCGCAGGCAAAGAAGGAAGGATGAAGATGACCCAGAAAGTTAAATTAATGAGTGAAGGATGTAGTTAGTGGATTAGTGTTAGGCATAGGCGTAAATGATTGAGAATAAAGGCTGAAGACAAGAATAAAAGTTACATTAGTGAGTAGAGGATGTTAATAAGAGCGTTAGTTAGTGATTTAGTATGAGGTGTATTAGTAAATGGTTTAAGCTGATGGCTAATATTGAGATTGAAAGTTGAACGTATAACAAATATCTCAGAACAAAAAAAGGAGAGGTCAACAGTTTTAAGAAGCAAACATACCCTTTCTCTCTTTTGCCTTGGGTTGCCTGAGTATTACCAGCGTTGCCATGAGGGGTAATATTGAGATTGAAAGTTGAACGTATAACAAATATCTCAGACAAAAAAAGGTGAGGTCAACAGTTTTAAGAAGCAAACATATCCTTTCTCTTTTTGCCCTGGGTTGCTTGAGTATTACCAGCGTTGCCATGAGGGGTAATATTGAGATAGAAGGTTGAACGTATAACAAATATCTCAGACTAAAAAAGGTGAGGTCAACAGTTTTAAGAAGCAAACATATCCTCTCTCCTTTTTACCTTGGGTTGCTTGAGTATTACCAGCGTCGCCATGTTATCATATTCAAGACACTGACTAATATTGACATAGAAAGTTGAGTTAATGAATGAAGAATGTTTATGTGACTTTTACTTCGTGTGTTCTGAATAGAGGTAAGATTAAAGGCTGGAGGTAAGACAAAGTTCAATTATCGCTTTCAGACCCAGAATTTCCGCACCCACACAATTAACGATATCAAATTAAAGTTATTCTTGAAACCGTTAATTAGTGATAGATAAGAAACCGGGGTTGATATTCTCGGACGCTTTCGCCTCATCAACTATTTCCAAAGGCCATAAATGGAAATCAGTTGGGGTTTCATAAGTGATATTTTAGGTTCATGGTACAGAAGAAGGGTCAGTCTACCACCGGGGTCATAAAGATACCCCTGGAAATGCTCTCAACTCCTACGAAAGCCGTGTCAAATATGTGTGCTTGGGCGACGAAACGTTTAAGAATTCGACCCCGGAAAATACAGTGTGCTAAGTAGGATCGTGTGGTAATGTTGGTGAAGGGCTCATTAGGTTTCGTCTCTCATGATTGGTTGACACATTTTTTAGGCCTAGCACAGTACAGTTACGTTAGTTTAGGGTTTACTGGATTGCTATTCGCTACCTCCTCCTCCTCCTCCTCCTCCTCCTCCTCCTCCTCCTGGAACCACTAATAGCCGGCCAGGTACGGGGGACACACACCTGTAATTACCGGGGGATACCTGGCTAACGGCGCTCACCTCAACCCTCACGAGAAGGACGCCGGGAATTAGCGTTATTGTCATTGTTTCCATAATAATAGTAATAATGATAATAATAGTAATAATAATAATAATAATAATAATAATAATAATAATAATAATAATAATAATCAGGTTTTGCTTCTTGTTTTTCGTCCTCCTCCTTTTTTTCTTTCTTCCACTTCTTCATTATTTTCTTGTTCTTGTTCTTGTTCTTGTTCTTCTTGTTCTTCTTCTTGTTCTTCTTATTCTTGTTCTTGTTCTTGATCTTCTTCTTCTTCTTGTTCTTCTTGTTCTTGTTCTTGTTCTTGTTCTTCTGCTTCCTTCTCTTCTTCTTCTTCTTCTTCTTCTTCTTCTACGCATACTACTTATTCATTTTGGTTTCTCATCGTGTGTGTGTGTGTGTGTGTGTGTGTGTGTACGTGCGCCCTTCACAGTTACAGTGTCATAAAAGTTTACAGGTTCACCACATAGTAACATTCTCCCTGCTTCTTCTCTTTCTTTTTTTTCGTCTTTAGATTCTTTCGCAATTAGCGTGACAATCTCTCTCTCTCTCTCTCTCTCTCTCTCTCTCTCTCTCTCTCTCTCTCTCTCTCTCTCTCTCTCTCTCTCTCTCTCTCTCTCTCTCTCTCTCTCTCTCTCTCTCTCTCGTACATTAATTTTTTCCTTTTTCTTCTGAGTTTTCCTAAGAGTAATAATTTTGTCATCGGTCTCGTACATTCAACTTCCTTCTTCTTTTTTTCTTCTCAATTTTTGCTGTACGTTAGTCTTGTCTCTTTTTGTCTTCCCTTTTTTATGCCTTTTCTTCATTTACTTCTCCCTTTTCTTCCTTTAAAAAGTTATTCCCGTGTTTTATCTGTTTCATTTATTCAGTTATTTTCTTTAATTACTTCTCCGTTTTCTTTTAATCTAATTTTGTCAGTTCTCTCTCGTTTATTATCTTTTCCTTCTTTTTCTTTGCCGTTTTTCTTTATATGTGATTCTGTTGTCATATTTCTTTTTATTCGTTTTTATTTTTTTCGTCTGCTTTTGTTTCTCCATTTTCTTCCTTTAAAAAGTTATTCCCGTGTTTTTATCTGTTTCATTTATTCAGTTATTTTCTTATTTTACTTCTCCGTTTTCTTTTAATCTAATTTTCTTGTCAGTTCTCTCTCGTTTATTAATTTTTTCCTTTTTTTTCTTTGTCATTTTTCTTTATATGTAATTCTGTTGTCATATTTATTTTTATTCGTTTTTCTTTATCCTTTTACTTTTCCATTTCCTTTTAATTCTAATTCTCGTGTCACTTTTTTCTCGTTAATTGATTTTCTTTCCTCTTTTACTTTTCTCGTTTCCTTTCAAAGGTAATTCTCGGGTCATTTCTACCTCGCTTAGTATTAATTTTCCTTCCTTTTTTACTTCTCCGTGTCCACTTAAAGGTAATCCTCTTGTCATTTCTCTCTAGTACATATTTTTTTTCTCTCATTTCTTCGTTTCCCCTAAAAAGTAATTCATGCCCCGTTCTCTCTCTTTCTCTCTCCCCAAAACATCCGGTGTGTGTGTTCAGTGATGATAATAGAAACAAGATGATGACAGAAAATGGGAGAAAACATTTAAGCTCAGTCTCTCTAAACATATCCGTACTCCCTAAAATCAACCAACAGCGAAATGATAACTAAAGTGGGAAGGGAACATAACAAAAATATGAAGAAAATTCACCCGAAATTGACCTCTCTTTTGGCTCCTCTTTACTTTTGTGGGAGCGGCGAGTAGTGGGCTTTTTCTGTGTAGTCTTTTTGTTGCCCTTGAGCCGTATCCTTTGATGTAAAAAAAAGAAAAAAAAGAACAGGAATGAATGCAACAACCCTACCTAACATCAACGTAATATAACATCAAAACACAGGAACTGAAGCTTAAAATAGTAGAACAGTTAGTTAAAAACGCATTCCGCATCGTTAATAGGCAAAGTGAAAGCAGGAATTAAGTGCAAATATAGTCTTCGTGCTTTAGAGATTAATAGTAACGAGATTAAAAATAAAATAATGATAATAGCGAATGGTCGTATTAAAAGCAAGAACTAAATCCAATATTCAAGTCTCTGTGCTCGAGAGAATGGGAATCTGAATAAGAAGAAGGAAAATGAGAAGAAGGAAAATGGGAAGAAGGAAAATGATTACGAAAACGGAAGCAATAAAGCGAATATGATGATAACCTTGGTATTCATAATAGAGGCGGAAACTAAGCACAGTGATAAAAAGAGCAG
The DNA here is from genome assembly GCF_024679095.1 of Eriocheir sinensis. Lineage (NCBI taxonomy): Eukaryota > Metazoa > Arthropoda > Malacostraca > Decapoda > Varunidae > Eriocheir > Eriocheir sinensis. The sequence goes on from NC_066537.1 coordinate 12,239,249, forward strand.
CTGACGTGAAAATAGTTAAGGAATGATGAACAGTTGTAGCAATGCAAGAAAACAGCTGAATTGTGGGTAACTGAACGATAAACACAGTAATCAAGTCTGCGTTTCCAGGAGAATGTTAACAGCAGTAGCAGACACGAAAATAAAGTAAAGGATATATTTGTAGCGAAAACATGACTTAGGTTGGAAGGACTAGCTTAAAACGTAAAGTGCAAGTTGAACCAGACAGGAAGGAGATTGTGCAGGGAAAAGAAGAAAAATTCCCGAGACTCCATTTCCTCGAGAATTATATAAGCCGCAGACTCTGAAAATGTGGTTAAAGTAAGGCAATCATTTATGGAGGAGACAAGAATGAAGATGAATTACGAGTTACTGAAGATCGAACAGGGAGAAACTCTGGATAATGAGGAGGAAAATAAACCTAACTCCACTTCCCAGAGACTGTACTAATAGCCATAGACGTGGAAAAAAAATCATTGCGTAGTGAAAATTTACAGTAAGAAACGAAGATGAAATAAAAGTAACTGAAAAAAGGAGGAAGCTAGTAGATAAAGGAGAAGATAACTAATAGAGAATTTACTAGAGAATATGATAAAAGCCGTAGACGTGAAGAATGATTGAGAACACTGAAGACAAGCGATGAAATAAAAGTAAATGAAAATGGAAAAAAGGGGAAAAGTTTCTAGATAGAGATAATCGAGGGACCATTTACTAGAGGATATAACAGTACCTGCAGACGTGGGAATACTCTTAACGAAAATGTTTAGGTGAAGACAAGAATAAGCATGAAATAGCAGTGACTGAAAAAATAACCCCAGCAATCAAGTCTGCGTTTACGAGTGAGCATTATACCAACAGCAGACGTGAAAATAAGCAGCCATAGTTGAGGTAAATACATATTAGGAAGAGCGGCTGACGCGAAAGACAAGAAATGTTAAAATGATAAAAGAAATCACGCCAAAACGGGAAACTTAGAAAAAAAGGAGTACGAAACCGGAAATATGAAAGAAAAACGCACAAAGAATAAAAATACGCACAAAAATAAACGGGAAATTTAAAAAGGGGAAAACAAAAGCAGAAATAAAAAAGAAAATGCATAAATTATAGAGAAAAAAACGTGAAAAAATATATCGTGAAATTTAAAAACACGAAAATTAAAGCAGAAATATGAAAGAAAAACGCAAAAATAATGACAATACACACACACAAAAAAAAACGTTAAATAAAAAAAAACACGAAAACAAAAGCAGAAATAATAAAGAAAACGAAAAAATAATAAAAAAAGCATACACATAAAACTAAACAGGAAATTAAAAAAGAAAACGCGAAAACGAAAGAAGAAATAAGAAAGAAAACCAAAGAACAAAAAAAAAAAAAATAACCATAAATATACGAAAAAAAAAGAAAGGAAATATATGAAGGAAAAACGAAAATATAATAGAAATACTCTAAATTAAACATGAAATTAAAATAGAAAAAACGCGAAAACGGAAGTAGAAAAAAAAAGTTAGCACATTAGTTAACGCATATCCCGCTAATGCCAGGATACGTGACAGCCAGTGGGAAAATAACTCATAAAAAGAAGAAAAATAACCGCAAAGATGAGAAGAAGCGCGCAATTTGGAGTAATAAGAATAATCAGGAGTGAACGCCTTCCCTTCTAATACGAGGAGGGATAAATAGCAGGCAGGAAAAAAGAAATATATGTAAACAGAGAAATAAAAATGGGAAGTAGATGAAAAACAGAGGAAAACGGGGACTTGAAAGGAGAAATATGAGTAAAACAGAAGAAAGACAGACAATAAGGAAATAAAAATGTAAAGTATATGAAAAAAAAGAGGAAAGCGAGTAGTTGAAAGGAGAAATATGAGTAAAACAGAAGGAAGGAATAACTCAAATAAACAGAAGAAAGACAGACAATAAGGAAATAAAAATGTAAAGTATATGAAAAAAAAGAGGAAAGCGAGTAGTTGAAAGGAGAAATATGAGTAAAACAGAAGGAAGGAATAACTCAAATAAACAGAAGAAAGACAGACAATAAGGAAATAAAAATGTAAAGTATATGAAAAAAAAAAGAGGAAAGCGAGTAGTTGAAAGGAGAAATATGAGTAAAACAGAAGGAAGGAATAACTCCAATAAACAAGAAAGACAGACAAATAAACAAGTAAATAAAAATGTAAAGTAAATGAAAAAAAAGAGGAAAGCGAGTAGTTGAAAGGAGAAATATGAGTAAAACAGAAAGAAGGAATAACTCTCAAATAAACAGAAGAAAGACAGACAAATAAACAAGAAAATAAAAGAACAAACAATGAGAGACAAAAGAATTAAAGACAAAGAAGCCAAGAACGATGAACGCCTTTTCGGTAATACAGTGATGGATAAACGGAGGTCAGGAGGAAAAGAAAATATAAATAAATGAAAATGAAAGTAGATAAAAAAAGAAGAGGAACACGAAGAATTTGAAAGCAGAAACAGGAGTAATGAATGATGTTTTTTTCCGCCCGAGATTGGTAGACGGGAGACAAAAGGAAAAAGACTAAATGAAATTGTAAAGTAAATGAAATAAAAAGAGGAAAACGAACAATTTGAAAGCAGAAATAGGAGTAATGAATAATGTTTTTTTTTCCGCCCGAGATAAGATAGACGGGACACAAAAGAAATAAATATAAACAAATGTAAATGTAAAGTAGCCTAAATAAAATGAAAAAAGAGGAAAACGAATAATTAGAAGGAAGAAAAAGAGTAATGAACGATAAATGAATTTCCCGACCATGATAGGATAGACAGAGGGCAAAAAAAGGAAGTTGTAAAGTAGATCAAAAATAAAAGGAGGAAGACGAACAATTTGAAAGCAGAAATAAGAGTAATGAACGATAAATGAGTTTCCCGCTACGATAAGGAAGAAATAAACGACAATCAAAAGAAAAAACAAAACAAAAATATAAATAAGCAAAAAGAAAAAAAAGAATGAGAGAAACAAACGGTTGAAAAGAAGAAATATATAGCTATAAAAAAAATAATAAACGTAATTCCCGCTGATACAAGTAAAATTAATGACGGTAAAGAGGATACAAAACAAATAAAAATAAGTAAAAGGAGAACAAAATGCAAACAAACAAACAAACAAACAACAACAACAAAAAAAAACCCCACCACATTTGAAAGTAGCAATAACAAGAGTGAAGAATAAACGCATCCAAATCTAATTACCGCGAGTTTATAATAAAAAAATCGTTATATATGTTTTATTTTAATTTTCCTTACCATTCCTTGATTTGTCTTCTTTTCTTTTTTCCTTCTTTTTTCTAACTTTTTCTATACTTTTTCTTTTTTTCCTTTTTTGCTTGTTATTCCCGCTAGTATAAATAGAAAATAAACGGTGATCAAGAGTGAAAAAAACAGTAAAAAAAAAAAAAAACGTCCATGATAAAGCAGAGATAACAGTAATCAACGGTAAACGGATATCCCGCCAATGCAAGAGTAAAGCGACAATCAAGAGGAAAAATAAAGATAATTAGAAAGCTGAAAACACAAAAGAAAGAGAAAACGCACATTTGAAAGCGGAAAATAAGAGTGATCAACAGTAAACGCATTTCCCGCTAATACAAGGAGGAATAAATAGAAGTGTGTAAGAAAAACGCAGAAATGATAAAAGTACACACACAAAACGTGAAATTTAAAACACCAATTCGAAAGCAGAAATGATGAGAAGAAGAAAGTAATGATGATAAACACAAATAAACGTGAATTAGAAACGAAAACGAAATCGGAAATATGAAAGAAAAACGCCAAAAAGTAATAAAAATATGCACACGAAAAAATGATGAATCTGAAAACACGAAAGCGGCAACAGATAAGAAAAAAATAACCGTATAGAGTATGGAAAACACACACACACACACACACACACACACACACACAAACAAACACACACACACACAAAAAGAGAAAAAAGTAAATAAAAAAGCAAATATATACCCAAAAATGACAAACATAAGTCACAATTGAAAGCAGAAATCAAAACAATCAACACTACACGAAATTCCCGCTTGTACAAAAAAAAAAAAAAAAGCGTCAGACGTAAGAAAAATATATAAAAAGCAAATAAAAAAAGGAAAACAGAAACAACACCCATTTTAAAGCAGAAATCAAAGTAATTAGGAACAAACGCCATACCCGCTCATACAAGGAAGGCACGTGAAGCAGGAAATCACAGAGAGGGGGGCAAATCAGCAGGAGCAGGAGCAGGGGAGACTCTTGTAAACGTTGCCCCTTGCTCACCCTAACTCCCCGCTCCCCTTCTCCTCCCCTAACTCCCCTCCCCTCTTCTCCTCCCCCAACGCCCCTCCCCCCTCCTCCTTCCCTAACTCCCCTCCCCTCTTCTCCTACCCCAACGCCCCTCTCCCCTCCTCCCCCTCTGCTGAAACCACGAAGACCAAGGGAAATGAATATCAAGACCAGAGGCGGCGATTATCACAGCGAAGGTCTTTTGCTATCTGTGGGCAAGGTGCAATTTTAACTGTTGAGGATTCGCGATTAGCTGGTCACCTTTACCTGGTCCATTTGCCTGCTCCTTTAGTTGCTCCTCAGGCGAAGGTATTGGATGTGAAGTTTAAAGGCGGTGGTTATCTCGGTGAGAGTCTTTTGCCTTCCTTTCTTGCATTCTTTGTTTCGTTTTACTTTCCTTCCGTGGTTTCGTTCTTTCTTCCTTCCTGCTTCGCTTTCTATCTCCTTCTTTCTCTGTCTTTCTCTCTTTTTTCTTTTTTTCTTTCTTATTCTTTTTCTTTTTTTTTTTCGTTTTTCTTCCTTTCTTATTTTCTTTCTTTCTTTCTCCCTTCCTTCCTTCCTTCCCTTCTTTCTTTCTTTCTTTCTTTCTTTCTTTCTTTCTTTCTTCTTTCCTTCCATCCCTTTCTTTCCTTTCTTGCTTTCTACCTTTCTTTACTCCTTCCTTCCTTTCTTCAATTCCTTTCTTCTTTCCTTCCATCCCTTTATTTCATTTCTTCCTTTCTACCTTCCTTCCTTCCTTCCTACCTTCCTTCCTTCCTTCCTTCCTTCCTTCCTTACTTCCCTCCCTCCCTCTTTCCTTCCCTCCTTCCTTCATTGCTTCCTTCCTCCTTGCCGTCCTTTGTTCACCTTTACCTGTCTCACCTGCTCCCTTAATTAACCATTCAAGCAAAGGTAACTGTATATCATATCCAGAGGCGGCGATTATCACAGTGCGGTCCTATCTAATTAAGTGAATAAAGTGTAATTTTGCCTGGACAATTTGCGGTACTGTGTTCACCTCCACCCTCTTACCTGTTCCCTTAATTACCCACTCAAGCACAGGTAACTGAATATTATGTCCAGGAGCGGAAGTTATCACAGTGAGGGGCTTTCTTATCAAGTGAATAGGGTGCGATTTGTACTTTACCCTCCCGAAAATTCTCCTCACCCTCCCCTGTCACACCTCTTCACTGAGCTATTACCCAGACAAAGGTAACTAAAAAGCATATGCAGAGGCAGCCATTATCACAGCAAGGGTCATTATCATATAGTGAATAGGGTGTAATTTCGACTTGATTATTCATTCTATTATGTTCAGGTTAACTTGTCATATAAGCTCCGCCCATCCGCCCACTCTAACTCAGCAGCCACCAATAGGAGTTAGCGTTTCCCAGTATCAACCAATCATATATCAGTGGCTTGCTTGTGGACTTGCCAATGACAAATTCTTAATGGAAAATAGGGAGAGGATTGGTTGTCAAGTAAATCTGAACTGAGTGTGATGTGCTTTCTCCCTTGCACAAACTAATACAATCTAAGCCCATTTTTTTTTATACAGTAAAGGAAGCAACTCAAGGGCAACAAAAAGAAAGTGTAGAAAAAACCCCGCTAGTAGAAAAAAAAAACCCATGAATAACTGAAAATATGAGTCCTGAGTCCACGATTTTTACAGACCAGGATAATTTTTCAACCATGAGCATAATGTTTAGTAGTCTACCTTTACTCCATCACAAAAGCACTGCCAGGATTGAAATTACGAAGCGTTGGGTGGAGATAGATTACACGTTTAACGATAGCTATTATACGTAAGTCCAGAATGAGTCCTGAGTCCACGATTTTTACGGACCAAGATGTAATTTTTTAACCATGAGCATAATGTTTAGTAGTCTGCTTTCACTCCATCATAAAATCACTGCCAGGATTGAAATTACGAAGCGTTGGGTGGAGCTAGATTACGCGTTTAACGGTTGCTATTATACGTAAGTCCAGAATAAACGATTTTTCCAAGCTATGATCCTTTTTCAGCCACGAATCTAATGTTTAATAGTTTTGTTTTCACTCCATAACGTAAACAATCCAGAAATGAAATACGAATAACTGAAAATATGAGTCCTGAGTCCACGATTTTTACAGACCAGGATAATTTTTCAACCACGAGCATAATGTTTAGTAGTGTGCTTTCACTCCATTATAAAAGCACCGCCAGGATTGAAATTACGAAGCGTTGGGTGGAGATAGATTACGCGTTTAACGGTAGCTATTATACGTAAGTCCAGAATGAGTCCTGAGTCCACGATTTTTACAGACCAAGATGTAATTTTTTAACCATGAGCATAATGTTTAGTAGTCTGCTTTCACTCCATCATAAAATCACTGCCAGGATTGAAATTACGAAGCGTTGGGTGGAGCTAGATTACACGTTTAACGGTTGCTATTATACGTAAGTCCAGATTAAACGATTTTTCCAAGCTACGATCCTTTTTCAGCCACGAATCTAATGTTTAATAGTTTTGTTTTCACTCCATAACGTAAACAGTTCAGAAATGAAATACGAATAACTGAAAATATGAGTCCTGAGTCCACGATTTTTACAGACCAGGATAATTTTTCAACCATGAGCATAATGTTTAGTAGTCTGCTTTCACTCCATTATAAAAGCACCGCCAGGATTGAAATTACGAAGCGTTGGGTGGAGATAGATTACACGTTTAACGATAGCTGTTATACGTAAGTCCAGATTAAACGATTTTTCCAAGCTATGATCCTTTTTCAGCCACGAATCTGATGTTTAATAGTTTTGTTTTCACTCCATAACGTAAACAGTCCAGGAATGAAATAGGAGGTGTTACGTGAAGACAAACAGTGTTCAACGGTAGCAATGAGAACATATACATGAGTCCAGAGGCAACTATTTTTTAGGCTAGGACCATTTTTCACTCGCCAACGGAACTTGTAATCGTCTTTCCTGCCATAAAACCCGACCGCAGAGGACAGAAATGCGAGGCGATACGTGAAGATATATATAAAGTTCAATGATAACTATTATACCGAATATCCAAGTCCAAAAGCAACTATTTTTAAGCTAGCACCGTTGTTCACTCGCCAATGGAACTTGTAATCGTCTTTCCCGCCATAAAACCCGACCGCAGAGGACAAAAATGCGAGGCGTTACTTGAAGATATATATAATGCTCAATGACAACTTTTATACCGAATATCCAAGTCCAGAGGCAAGCTAGAATCATTTTAACGCAAGAAGAAAATGGATACTTGTTTTTCCACCCACAAGGGACCACTGCACAGGACTAAAATAAGGCGTTTCGTAAAAGATAGATACAGTTCAACGATAGCTATTAGACTGAATATATAAGAAAGCCCATTAGCAACCACATACTAATATCGTTGTCATGCGAGAGCAGAACATATAATAGTCTTTTCACCCACAAAGCCCCACCACACAGGACTAAAATAAGGCGTTTCGTAAAAGATAGATACAGTTCAACGATAGCTATTACACTGAATATATAAGAAAGCCCATTAGCAACCACATACTAATATCGTTGTCATGCGAGAGCAGAACATATAATAGTCTTTTCACCCACAAAGCCCCACCACACAGGATTAAAATAAGGCGTTTCGTAAAAGATAGATACAGTTCAACGATAGCTATTAGACTGAATATATAAGTAAATCCAGTAGCAACCTCATACTAGAATCGTTTGTCATGCGAGAACAGAACTTATAATAGTCTTTTCACATACAAAGCACCACCACACTGGACTAAAATAAGGCGTTTCGTAAAAGATAGATACAGTTCAACGATAGCTATTACACTAAATATATAAGTAAATCCAGTAGCAACCTCATACTAGAATCGTTTGTCCTGCGAGAACAGAACATATAATAGTCTTTTCACATACAAAGCACCACTGCACAGGACTAAAAATAAATAAATAATAAGATGATAAAAAGAGTTCAACAGTAGCGACTAGGCCGATTATATTTATGTTCACAAGCGGCTATTATCCAACCTAGAATCGATTTTCACGCGAGAATAGAACGCATGATGGGTCTTCCTAATAGTCATGCATTAATAAAGAACCACCATGCAGCCGAGAGCAGGACGAATAATCTTTACATCTTCAAAAAAATAGTCGCGCCATTAACAAAACAACAACAGAAAACAACAACAACATCAAGGTACAGCCAAGAAGAGAACGTACCGAAGTCTTCCTCACAATAGTCTTCCCATCCCAACAAACACACACACACACACACACACACACACACACACACACACACACATACAATAAGAAAAAAAAGTCGTACAGCAAAGGAGAAAACGTATATAAAATAGTCCTTTCACTCAAATACATATATAAATACACACACAAAACATCTTACAGCCCAGAACAGAATGAATATTAATAGCCCTTCCCCGTCTTTACCTCCACCCTCCACGCACGCAAAAGTAAACCCGTACAAACGAGAAAATAAACGAACATGTAATAGTCTCTCCATCCACAAAGCGCCGCCAGACGGACAGAAGGGCGAGGAGTGTTACGTGACGCGACGAGTGTTGGGCCGCGACTATTATCACGGCGGGAGTCTTTTTCCAGCGCTGAATGGGCGACTAAAGGCTCGTTTGTTTCCTAAGATGTCGCCGACTTTTCCCTTTATAACTGGACCTGGAAACGGCAACTGTACTGAGATTTAGTCGTCACGGTGGTGTTTTCTTTATTTTCGGTGTTGTCCAGAGCGCCGGTAGACTCTCTTGAGGGGCCTCTTGGACGACCCCAGCTTATTAGTGGCGCAGGCGAATTTTATTTATAGTTGCTGCCGTGATGTAAGACTTGCCTAGACCATGCTGCCCCCCCCCCACCCCCCCTCCTCGGTTAAGTTAAGGGTTGATTGAAGATCGGAGCACCATGTGGGTAATCTTCCGCCAGTCAGCGATAATTTAATGATTCTCAACCATCCTGCCGTTGCTGACAGTTATCGTTAGCGTCCATCGGGGGAACTTGAACCTGTAGGGCCCACCACGCCCGCTGGCTGACCACTTGGCCGCTTGTTGTTGTTGTTGCCTTCTTCTTCATCTTTATCCTCCTCCTCCTCCACCTCCTCCTCCTCCTCCTCTTCCTCCTTCTCCCACACTAAACATTCAGAACAATAAGCCTAGGCGCATTTGCCAACCCCTCAACTCCGTTGTTATTATTATTATTATTATTATTATTATTATTATTATTATTATTATTATTATTATTATTATTATTATTATTATTATTATTATTATTATTATTATTATTATTATTATTATTATTATTATTATTATTGTCGTTACTGCTGCTACTACTACTACTACTACTACTACTACTACTACTACTATTTGAGAGAGAGAGAGAGAGAGAGAGAGAGCGTTTAATGGAAAGCTTTCACTAACATCAAAAGCAAGTCCCTTTCCAATCAGCCTCGAAAAACACACACACACACACACACACACACACACACACACACACACACACACGTACAAAGTCTACATGCATGGGCGGCGAGGTCAGGCCGGGCAAATATACTCTCTCTCTCTCTCTCTCTCTCTCTCTCTCTCTCTCTCTCTCTCTCTCTCTCTCTCTCTCTCTCTCTCTCTCTCTCTCTCTCTCTCTTCATTTAAGTCTTTTGATAATCGGTCGGTTTTCTTTTTCCTTCATCTCCTCCGCCTCTTCTTCTTCTTCCTCCTCATTCTCCTCCTCCTCCTCCTCCTCCGTCTTATCTCTCTTTCCCATTAGTACATCCGAGCTTAGTCCGGCATCTGGCATGGAGAGAGAGAGAGAGAGAGAGAGAGAGAGAGAGAGAGAGAGAGAGAGAGAGAGAGAGAGAGAGAATAGTTATGTATTTGCCAAGAAAGCCTGAGAACGGGTCAACACACACACACACACACACACACACTATAATTTTCACTGGTCAAGCTTATGTTATCCCCACCACCACCACCACCATCATCACCACCACCACCATCATCATCGCCACCACCACCACCACCACCACCACCACCACCACTCTCTCTCTCTCTCTCTCTCTCTCTCTCTCTCTCTCTCTCTCTCTCTCTCTCTCTCTCTCTCTCTCTCTCTCTCTCTCTCTCTCTCTCTCTCTCTCTCTCTCTCTCTCTCTCTCTCTCTCTCTCTCTCTCTCTGTGTTATTATAAAACATGTAAACACACACACACACACACACACACACACACACACACACACACACACACACACACACACACACACACACACACACACACACACACACACACACACACACACACACACATTCACACTTCTCTTTCTTTCTTTCTTTCTTTCTTTCTTTCTTTCTCCCTCTCAATTAGTCTGATATCCGGGCAGTAACAAATGAAGCAAGCGAATGAGTGAGTGAGTGAGTGAGTGAGGGAGGGAGGGAGGGGAAGGAAGGTCGAGGGAGGGGAGAGAAAGGAAGAAAAAAAGACAAGTTGGGGAGGGGAGACAAGAGGAAGAGATAAAAGATTGAGGGTAATGAGGAAGAAGGGTAGAAAGGCGGGAGGGGAGGAGAGGAGGAAGAGGAAGGAATAGGAAGAGGAAGAGTGGAAAGGAAAATCAGTGAGGAGAAGGGGAGAACTGGGGAAGGAAAGAGGAGCAAGGAGAGGAAGAGGAAGAGGGGAAAAGGCAAATAGGCAAAGAAAGGTAGGAAAGAGGAAGAGTAGAATCTGAAAATGAGTGATTGAATGAAAGGGAAAGAGAGGAAAGGTAATAAGTGAATAAGAAGCGAAGAGAGGAAAGAGGGGAGAAGGAGAAAGGAAGAAAAGTGAATGAAAAATAACAGATGAAGAAGAAAGAAGAAAAGAGCTTAGGATTGGGTAAGAGAAGGTGATGGAAAAAGAGAAGAAATGCGAGGAAATAAGAACAAAAGGAAAAATAAATAAAGAGAGGAGACAGAGTAAAGGATATGAGTTAAGATAAGGGAGAGATAGAGTAACCAAGGATGAGATAACGAGAAAAAAATAAGAAAGAGGAGTAAATAGAAAAGGAGATAAGACGAAAGAAAAAAGAAGAGGAGAATAGGAGAGGAGAAAAAGATAAGATGATAAATGACAAATAAGAAAAGATGAGGAAAGAAGAAGATGGAAAGAATGGAAAAGAAAGAGTGGAAAATAGGGAGAAAATAGGAATGAAAAGAAATTGGATGAGAAAGAGAAAGAGAGAGACAGAGAAAGAGAGTAAAAGGAAGAGATGAAAGAGAAAGAGAGTAGAAGAGAGAGACAAGCAGAGGAAGTGAGTAAAAGAAAGAGACACAGAGAAAAAGTGATTAAAAGGAAGAGAAAGAGACAGAGAGAGAGACAGTAAAAAGAAAGAGACAGACAGAGATAGAGTAAAGAGGTGAGAGAAAGACAGAGAGAAAGAGATTAAAAGAGGAAGAAAAGACGGGAATGGGAGGGAGAAGAAAATAGAGAAAGAGAAACAAAGAAAAAGAGAAAGAGGGAGAGCAAAGGGAGATAGAAGAGGGGGGAGATTTAATGAGAGGGGGAGAGGGAGACTATGTATGGGAGTTGGATGGGGTGAGGAAGGGGGGGAGGGGGGGAGGGGAGGGGGCTGTGTGGTCTAGGTTACTAATGACCGCGCCGTTTATTAACCAAGGTACTAATTATCAGCTTGTTTTCACCTGTCCGCTGTGGTTTACCTGGACTGATGATGATGATGATGATGACGACCACAACAACAACAACAACAACAATAACAACAAGAAAACAACACTACTGCCACCACCACCACCACCACCACTACTACTACTATTACTACTACCACTACTACGACCGCAAGAAAATTATGATAAAGGAGGAGGAGGAGGAAAACTGGAGGAAAAGGAAGAGACGAAGAAGAATAAGAAATGGAGAAGAAAAATAAGATAAACAGAAGAAGAAATATATGAAATTCAACATAAACAAAATTTTTTACTACCACTACTACTACTACTACTACGAAGACGAGAGGCGGTTCTTTTTATGGTGTTTTCTTTATGTTCTCTTTCCCAACCCAGTTCATTGGCCCCTCTCTCTCTCTCTCTCTCTCTCTCTCTCTCTCTCTCTCTCTCTCTCTCTCTCTCTCTCTCTTGTGTCTATTGTCGCGCGATTAAGCTCAGACGTAGTAGAAGTGAAATAAGGCTTTAATTGTTTTTTTTTTTGTTTTCCTTCATGTTTTCTTGTTGTTCTTGTGTTTTAAATGTTCGTTGTATTCCCTCAGTCGGATTTTTTGTTGGTTTTATGTTAATGGTTTTTTTTTTGTGCTTGTTTTGCTGTAGTTTTTTTTTTTTTTTTTTATTCCGCTGGTTTTCTGCTACTGATGCTCTTCCTCCTCCTCCTACTACTACTACTACTACTACTACTACTACTACTACTATTACTACTACAACTACTATCTACTACTACTACTACTACTACTACTACAACTATTATCTACTACTACTACTACTACTACTATAACTTCTTTTCCTTTTTTACGTTTAGCCAATGGCGCCGGTAGGCTTTCTTGGTGGGCCCTGATGTTCGGTCCAATGTCATGGCGCAGGCAAGTGTTCATATTGGCGCCATCTTGCTTGACTCATGCTGACCCCGGAACTCATCTTTGATCCTCTTTTGGAGAGAATCTAGAGTCAGGGTTGATAGATGGTCTTCACGACAGCATGTGGGTAGATTTTCACTACTACTACTACTACTACTACTACTACTACTACTACTACTTATACTAGACTTCTACTACTAATACTAATACTGACTCATTCCTGACCACAACACTGACTCAGGAATGACTTGACCACCGAAGGAAGAAGATGCTTGAGACTTAACTCATCTCCTCCTCCTCCTCCTCCTCCTCCTCCTCCTGAGTCATCCCCCCCCCCCTTGCGTCACATCCTCTGTCAGTTGCATCACGTTTTCTTTTTTCTGTTTTTGTTATTATTGTTATTATTATTAATTTGAGGAGGTAAGATCTATTTATTTATCTCGCTGTAAAGGCTATTCGAATTTGTATGATTCTCTCTCTCTCTCTCTCTCTCTCTCTCTCTCTCTCTCTCTCTCTCTCTCTCTCTCTCTTATCTGCGTGACGTTTGACAGTGACAGGTTCCTTCCCTTCCCTTCCCTTCCCTTCCCTTCCCTTCCCTTCCCTTCCTTTCCCTCTCCTTCCTTTCCCTTCCCTTCCCTTCCCCTTCCTTCCTTCCTTCCTTCCTTCCTTCCCTTCCTTTTCTTCCTTTCCTTTTCTTTCTCTTCCTTTCTCTTTGCCTCCCTTTCCTTTTATTTCTCCACTCTTTCCTTCCCTTTTCTCCATTTCCCTCCCTTTGTGTCCCTTCTCTTTGTCTTTTCTCCTTCCCATTGCCTTCCTTTTCTTCTTTCTACTTCATCACCCTTTCTTCTTTACTCCTCGATTCCCTTCCCTCCCCTTCTATTTCCTTCCGTTCTGCTTCATTCCCTTCCTTGTCCCTTCATTGTAAGTCCCCTTCTGTCTTCCGTACTCTTCACTCTCTTCCCTTTGCTTCCCTTCGCTTCCTTTTCCCTTCCCTCTATATCCCCAATCTTTTTTTATGTACCCTTCACTCTTCACTTCCCCAGTCTTCCCTTCTCTTCCCTTCTCTCGACTCCCTCTCTCCTCCCCTTCCCTGCCCATTTCTCCCCTTCCCTTCCCTTCTCTTCCCTTCCCTTCCCTTCCCTTCCCTTCCCTTCCCTCCCCTTCCCTTACTGCCCCTTCCCCTCACTTCCCCTTCCCTCCCTTCGCTCCCCTTCCCTCTCACCACAACTTCTTCCTCTTACCACGAAATCAAGAGACCACACCATTTGCCTCCCTGCGGTGAGCTTCTTCTTCTTCTTCTTCTTCTTCTTCTTCTTCTTCTTCTTCTTCCTACGTGGACAGATTGACTTCACTCCTTTGTGTCATGTTATAAAGTTGTTGCGTACGTGTTTTTGTTTTGTTCTTTTATTACTTTGTCCGTATTTCCTGTCCACTCTTTGTATTTAGAGTTTTTATTGTCTTCCTGTGTGTGTGTGTGTGTGTGTGTGTGTGTGTGTGTGTGTGTGTGTGTGTGTGTGTGTGGTATGTGCTGTATGTACTGATTTACGCACACACACACACACACACACACACACACACACACACACACACGGACATTGATAAACAGGCGTGTGTGTCCCACTATTTGGTTAGGGATGATTTACTCGTGTGTGTGTGTGTGTGTGTGTGTGTGTGTGTGTGTGTGTGTGAGGAGAATAAGTGACATTGCGTAGCTACATCATAACAAGCGATTTTATGACGAAAGCAAAAAAAAAATTGACAGCATGTAGAAAGAATAGAAGAAGAAGAAGAACAAGAAGAAGAACAAGAACACGAACAAGAACAAGAAACAGAAGACAAAACAGAAGAAACAAGAAGACTGAGATGAAGTAGAAGAAAGAGTTGAAGAAGTAGAAGAGTAGAACAAGAAGAGGAAGAACAAGAAGAAGAGAAGGGAAGGGCCAGCAGGAGAAAGGGACGATTAGCGTAGTGTTGTGAAAGGACCCGCGGAGTAACAACAAACAAGAACGATAAAGAACGATGACAAAGAAAAAAGTAGAAAGGAACACGTTGATGATGATGAAGATAAGGAGGAGAAGGAAGAAGAAGAAGAAGAAGAAGAAGAAAAGAAGAAGAAGAATGATGATGAAGGAAAACATAACCAAGGAAATATACGTTGAATGAAGAGCAAAAATGACATATTGAAGACGAGGAGGAAGAAGAAGAAGAAGAAGAAGAAGAAGAAGAAGAAGAAGAAGAAAAGAAGAAGAAGAATGATGATGAAGGAAAACATAACCAAGGAAATATAGGTTGAATGAAGAGCAAAAATGACATATTGCAGACGAGGAGGAGGAAGAAGACGAAGAAGAGGAGGAGGAGGAGGAGGAAGAGAAGAAACGTCAGCTAAAATACCATCATCAAAAAGTCACATAGGTTTTATAATGAGGAAATAACATGTTGAATAGAAGAAGGAAGAGGAGGAGGAAGAAGACGAAGAGGAGGAGGAGGAGGAGGAGGAGGAGGAGGAGGAGGAGGAAGAGAAGAAACGTCAGCTAAAATACTATCATCAGAAAGTCACATAGGTTTTATAATGAGGAAAAAACATGTTGAATAGAAGAAGGAAGAGGAGGAGGAAGAGGAGGAGGAGGAGGAGGAGGAGGAGGAGGAGGATAAACACCTGTCGTCTCACGCTTTCATGTAACCATCTGTCGCCTTCTTCTCTTCCTTTCTCCCCAGCACCCATTCTCTTCCTCCTCCTCCTCTTCCCCCTCCTTCCCTCCTCTTTAACCTCCTCCATTATCCACCCTTCACTATGCTTATTCCCACTCTTCTTCCTTTTTTCTCTCCCTCTTCTTTCTTTCTCTCTCCCTTCTCTCTTTTTCCTTACATTCCTCCCTCTTTTCCTTCTCCTTTTTCCTCCCTTCTTCCTTTTCCTCCCTTCTTCCTTTTCCTCCCTTCTCCATTCTCCCATTTTCTTATCTCGCTCCCTAACTCCCTTCCTCCTTTTCTCTTCCTTTTTCATACCTCTCTCTCCCTTCCTATCCTCTTTCTTTTCC
Organism: Eriocheir sinensis; assembly: GCF_024679095.1. Lineage (NCBI taxonomy): Eukaryota > Metazoa > Arthropoda > Malacostraca > Decapoda > Varunidae > Eriocheir > Eriocheir sinensis. The sequence goes on from NC_066537.1 coordinate 12,255,122, forward strand.
CTCCCTCCCTGGCTTTTTCTCTTCTCCCTTTTTCTTTCCTTCCTCCCTTCCTTCTTCCTTTTCTCTCCCTTCCTCTCTCCTTTCTTCTCATCTACCTTCTCCCTCATCTCCTCTCTTCTCCTTCTCTTTCTCCCCTCCCTTCTCCCTTTTCCTTACCTCCCTCTCATCCTCCCTTCTCCCTCCTTCCTCCCTCCTTCTCTCCCTTCTCCTTTTCCATTCCAGCTCTCTCTCTCTCTTCCTTCCTTCTACCTTTTTCCTCTCCCTCTCCCTTCTGTCTTCCTTTCTTTTTCCTCCCTCCACTCTCTTCCCCCCTTCCTCCCTTCTCCCTTTCCTCCCTTCCTACCTGGTTTCCCCATTCCCCACCTGTTGGTCCCTTAATCATTCACCCTTCCAACCTTATCACACTTTCCAAGCTTTTTCCCATTCACCATCATCATCATCATCATCATCATCATCATCATTGTTATTGCTGTCGAGGGATTTACTTCACTTTATAGGATTGGAATCTTTTCGTGCATGGTATTTGATCCTGTTTTAAAGGGACTGGATTCGCTTTTTAAAGGTCAGGAAGTCGAGTGGGATTTAAAAGTCATTAGGTTCATAGCATGTGGTACGTGAAGTGGATATCTCTATCTATCGTTAGCTCTGTCTTTCTTTTTTTTTCTTTCTTTCTTTCTTCTTTTCTTTCTTTCTTTCTTTGCGTATTTTCTTTTCTCCCTTTCCTTCTTTTGGTCTTCCTTTCTCTTTTTCTTTTTTTTCTTGTTTCCTTCCTTCCTTCTTTCTTTTTTCATTTTCTTGTTTTCATTCTTGTCTATCGTTATCTCTTTCTTTTTCTTTCTTTCTTTCATTCTTTCTTTCTTTCTTTCCTTCTTTCTTTCTTTGCGTGTTTTCTTTATCTCCCTTTCCTTCTTTCGCTTTTCCTTTTTTTTCTTGTTTCCGTCCTTCCTTCTTTCTTTCTTTAACTTTCTTATTTTCTTTCTTTTCTTGTTTCTTTCTTTAGTTTCCTTACTTTCTTTGTGTTCTTCCATTCCTTTCTTTCTCTCTGCTTATTTTTTTCTATTTCTTGTTATTATTATCTCTCTCTCTCTCTCTCTCTCTCTCTCTCTCTCTCTCTCTCTCTCTCTCTCTCTCTCTCTCTCTCTCTCTCTCTCTCAAAATCTCTTCTTTTTCCTAGCAATCAACGTAATCTTAATATTCAAGTAAAAACTCACAAATTTCTTAACACCAAAAATGACACAAATTACTCTTTTTTCTAACAACTTTATTACACTCATTACAAATCACTTTTACGCAACTTCCGTCGAACGTTATAACTCTTCCTCGAATGATAATACTTCCGTCGAACGTTATAACTCTTCCTCGAATGATAACACTTCCCTCGAACGTTATAACCTGACGCCGAACAGAACCAACTAGCCAGCAAACGTTGTATTGTTACGTCACGGTTTTTCTATTGGTTTTATCCACGTCTTCGTCACGTCGGGAGGAATTTTTCAAGCTTCTTATCGGTAATATTTTCCCGAGAAATTTTCCTCACGCGGTTATCGGAAGGAAAGAAAAGGGAGAGAGAGGGAGATGGGGAGAGAGAGAGAGGGTTAGAGAGATGGTTAAAGAGAGAGAGAGAGAGAGTAAAAAACCCAGTAAAACAGAGAGGAAGAAGGAAAAACAAAAGGAAAGAGAGGAAAAAAGAAAGAAAAGAAGAAAAAAAACTATTCTTTGGAGAGAAAAAATAAGGTAAAATAGAAAAAAGAAACATTATTATTATTATTATTATTATTATTATTATTATTATTATTATTATTATTATTATCATTATTATTATTATTATTATTATTATTATTATTATTATTTCCTCCCTTCTCCCTTCTCCCATTTTCTTACCTCCTTCCCTAACCCCCTTCTTCCTTTTCTCTCCCTTTCACATACCTCTCTCCCTCCCTATCCTCTCCCTTTTCCCTCCTCCTTCCCTGGCTTCTTCTCTTCTCCCTGTTCCTTTCCTTCCTCCCTTCCTTCTTTCTTTTTTCTTCCTCCTTTCTCCCATTTTCTTACCTCCTTCCCTAACCCCCTTCTTCCTTTTCTCTCCCTTTCACATACCTCTCTCCCTCCCTATCCTCTCCCTTTTCCCTCCTCCTTCCCTGGCTTCTTCTCTTCTCCCTTTTCCTTTCCTTCCTCCCTTCCTTCTTTCTTTTCTCTTCCTCCCTTCTCCCTTCTTCCATTTTTTTTACCTCCTTTCCTAACCCTCTTCTTCCTTTTCTCTCCCTTTCTCATACCTCTCTCCCTCCCTATCCTCTCCCTTTTCCCTCCCTCCCAGGCTTCTTCTCCTCTCCCTTTTCCTTTCCTTCCTCCCTTCTTTCTTTTCTCTCCCTTCCTCTCTCCTCTCTTCTCATCTACCTCCTCTCACTTCTTGTTATTCTCCCTTCCTTCTTTCTTTTCTCTCCCTTCCTCTCTCCTCTCTTCTCATCTACCTCCTCTCTCTCTTCTTATTATTAAACTATACACTCTTACGATCTTTGTTCTTCCCCTACTGTACTTTCTCCATTAATCCACTTACTCTTCCATTTCCCGTGCCATAAATAAAACGAAGGGGCTCTGAAGGGGAGATACAGACCGTGAAGGCTAGATTTAAGACGAGAAATGGGGAGGGAAGGGAAGGGGAGAGGGAGGGAGGGAGAGGCAGGGGAGGGGAATATGGTTACTTGTATAAGGGAGTAGAGGGCGGGTTAGGGGTGATAAGGGGGGTAGGGGGGTCTGTGGGAACCTGTAATCGGTCACCCCTTTGATGTATAGACACCCCCCTCCCCCCTCCCCCTCTCTTCCCCCTCCCTCCATCTCCTAATTCAGGGCGTGTATGCCATTTGTCAGACCCTCCTTGGGCGGTCCTTCCCCTCTGTTCACGCCTGTGTTCTCTCTCTCTCTCTCTCTCTCTCTCTCTCTCTCTCTCTCTCTCTCTCTCTCTCTCTCTCTCTCTCTCTCTCTCTCTCTCTCTCTCTCTCTCTCTCTCTCTCTCTCTCTCTCTCTCTCTCTCTCTCTCTCTCTCTCTCATGTGATTTGTTGAGAGAGAGAGAGAGAGAGAGAGAGAGGTGTGGTGGTATAACTGAGATGATGATTAACGAATATTTAATGAGGTGTGTACAGGTGTGTGTGTGTGTGTGTGTGTGTGTGTGTGTGTGTGTGTGTGTACGTGACCTTGGAGGCTTCCTGGCATTCGTACACAGGACACAGACATAGATAAACCTCCTCCTCCTCCTCCTCCTCCTCCTCTTCATCCCCCTTCTCTCTTCCATCATCGTCTCCTATCTCCTCTCTTCCCTTCTCCCTCATCCTATTTCCCTATCTCTTCTCCACCCTCCTCCTCCTCTTCCTCCTCCTCTTCCTCCTCCCTCGTTCGTCCTTCTCTCCTATCTCTCCTTATCTCTCCATTCCTCCCCTGCCTCTTCCTTCATCACTTCTGCAGGACATCAAACACTACAGACCAATGGAGGAGGAGGAGGAGGAGGAAGGAAGAAGGAGGAGGAGGAGAGAGAGAGAGAGAGAGAGAGAGAGAGAGAGAGAGAGAGAGAGAGAGAGAGAGAGAGAGAGAGATAACCTGAATGTGCCCTGGTTTAATATTCACTCACTCACTCACTCACTCACTCACTCACTCACTCACAAACTCTCTCGCGATTTATTTTTCTTACATTATTAACCTTGAAATATGACACCCAGGGAAGCGCAAACTAGGGTGCAGGATTTGAAATTTGTAAAGGAAATAAACAAAAACAAAACGTTCTCTAGCTGAATACAAAACAAAAAATAGGAGAAAAGCAAAATGTAGACAGAAACCAGGACACATAATTGGCTACACTTGTTTAATGTGTGCTTCAATTTGGCAGCCATGGCCTTTGCTTCACCTGAGGGACAAACGGGTTACTCAGTTTCATGTCAGAATCTAAAACAAAATCACTCAATAGATATAAAGAGCGTAGTAAAGGTGGAAACATGACTATTCTTTTTATTTATTTTTTTAACGTTTTTTCATCCCTAGTAATTGACATCCTTAGTTTATTTTACTCCAATTGATAGATAAAGTAGTTACTGCGCTTTATACCTGGTCAGAGTCCGAGACGAATAAGTAGATAAATAAGTAAATAAGTAAAAGTAGCATAGCAGTTTGAAGAAAGGAAAGAGAAGCAAAGAAAGTTGACTGATGAGAAAAGATTTATTTTGGAGCGACTGAAAGGCAAAAACATGATTCAGAACGAGAGAGTAAAAAGAAGAGAAAAAGAGTGATTGGAGAACTACTTGTAGGGACGAAAGAAAATTTAACCAGAAACAAGGTATAGGAAAACAAAGGGGCATACACTACATCTACGCGTTGCCTCGGTGTTCATCTCCGTCACATGAACCCTTGAAGCTGTGATGTGCCATACTTTCTGCGCGTGGTCTCGGTGTTTATCTCAGTCACATAAGCCCTTGAGCCTGTGATGTGACATACTTTCTGCGCGTAGTCTCGGTGTTCATCTCAGTCACATAAGCCCTTGAAGCTGTGATGTGCCATACTTTCTGCGCGTGGTCTCGGTGTTCATCTCAGTCACATAAGCCCTTGAAGCTGTGATGTGCCATACTTTCTGCGCGTAGTCTCGGTGTTCATCTCCGTCGCATAAGCCCTTGAAGCTGTGATGTGCCATACTTTAAGAACATAAGAAAGAAAGTCCGATCGATACAATGGCAGCATTTTTGTCTCTTATTATTTGTGAATTTGATATTTGAATTATTTTGACGCACCTTTGATTTGCGAAGAGGATGGTTAATGTTCTCTCTCTCTCTCTCTCTCTCTCTCTCTCTCTCTCTCTCTCTCTCTCTCTCTCTCTCTCTCTCTCTCTCTCTCTCTCTCTCTCTCTCTCTCTCTCTCTCTCTCTCTCTCTCTCTCTCTCTCTCTGATAATTAAAATACAGGAGTTTCATTGGTACCCATCTGTCTGCCTGTCTGTCTGTCTGTCTGTCTGTCTGTCTGTCTGTATGTATGTATGTATGTATGTATGTGCAAGTGAGTGTGTAAAAAGCGACCCCGTACACAAGATCCTCCACAGTAGTTCCATACAAGAACTTCAGTTGTTTCATATAAGAACATTTTTACATTTTTCAGCCCCACACATAAAACTGCACTCTTATAAAATGCATCCAAGTTATAGACCCCAAAATGAACACCCTTGTAAATACACACCCACGCTGAGGCAACAAATACGCCCAACCAAACCCACGCGTTCTAACACTGTGACCCTTGATATCGTTTCTGGGTTAGTGAGTGCTTGATTATTTGCCGAGAGAGAGAGAGAGAACACACACACACACACACACACACACACACACACACAGCCAGAAAGGTAGGCAAACATACATACACATACATACATACATACATACATACAGACAGACAGACACAGACAGACATAGAAGGTGTATTAATGAAGCTCCAATATTTTTATTTTCAGAGAGAGAGAGAGAGAGAGAGAGAGAGAGAGAGAGCGAACACACACACACACACACACACACACACACACACACACACACACACACACACATACACAAACAACCAGAAAGATAGGCAAACAAACAGACACAGACATACACACAGACAGACAGACAGAGGTGTACTAATGAAGATCCTATATATAAATTATCAAAGAAAGAGAGAGAGAGAGAGAGAGAGAGAGAGAACAAGCCATAGGAGTGCCAGGATATGATGCCACTGGGTTCTACGAAGACGATGTTAGTGTGTGTCCAGCGGGCATGACGGAGGTAGCGTGCGCGTGCGTGTGCGTGTGTGTGTGTAAGTGTGTGTAAGTGTGTGTGTGTGTTTTAGTGTCGCTCATCCCTCCGACGCGGTTCCATCTCCTCCTCCTGCTCCTCCTCCTCTTCCTCCTCCTGCTTCTTCCTCCTCCTCCTCTTCAGTTCGAGATAACGCTGGAGGACTTTTCTTTAGTTTGTGCGACGTTGACGAAGAGAAGTCGAAAAGTGGAAGTTTGAATCGGTTTAAGAAGTTGTAATTGGCGTCGCTTGTGTTGCGCGAGAAGGGATTTGGTGTGTTGCGAGGAAGAGGATTTGTGGGAAGCTTGGAAAAAGAAACTAAAGACAGAACGAGAGAGAAAATAAGAGAAGAAAGTTGATCGATGAAAGACTGATTTGGAAGAATATGAAAGAATTAAAATAGAAAACGAGAGAAAAAAAAACATGTAATTGATGAAAGATTTGCTTGAAACGAGAAATGAAACACAGATAAAACCACAAAGAGAAAAAAATGAAAGTTGATGAATGAAAAAAAGTTATTTGGAACTATATGAAATTAAAGACAAGACGAGAGCGAAAAAAGAGAAAAAAAAGAGATTGGAGAAATATTTGCCAGGAGAGATAAGAAAGAAAAGAGAACACAGCAGGAGAGGTAGAGAAAAGAAAAGAAAGTAATTGATGAGGTATTTACTTAGAACGATGTAAACTAACACGTGGGAGAAAAACAACAACTGAGGAAAAAAGGACGAGAAAAGAAAGTGATCGGTCGAGGCAGAACTAATGAAAGGAAACTTCGAGTGTGGGAAAAATGAGGAAAAGAGAAACTGAACCTTTATTTATGATGTGAAAAAAAGGAAAAACACCAACACATGAATTTCTAAAGGGCTGCGTTGCGACCTTTTGTTTTGACACTGGTCTTAAACGTGACTCATATTGAATTAGAGAAAAAGGGAAGAAAATATTAAAGAGAGTGAGAGAGAAAGAGAGAGAGAGAGAGAGGCATATTTTGACTCTCACTTTCTTTAAAAATCAATGGTTGTACATCAGACCACTATAGGTACGTGTGTGTGTGTGTGTGTGTGTGTGTGTGTGTGTGTGTGTGTGTGTCTGAGGACCTTGAATTAAAGAAGAAATAGGACCGGAATGTGTGTTTGTGTGTGCGTGTGTGCGTGTGTGTGTGCATGGTTGCGTGTGTGTGTGCATGGTTGCGTGTGTGGATCTTTTATGTGTGGTTATTAAGCTCTTTTGTGTGTGTGTGTGTGTGTGTGTGTGTGTGTGTGTGTGTGTGTGTGTGTGTGTGTGTGTGTGTGTGTGTTTTCCTTCTTCACATCACCGTCACAATACTTACCATTTTTTCCATCCTGTCTTCTTCTTCTTCTTCTTCTTCTTCTTTTTCATTTTTCTTCTCTTATCTTCTATTTTTTCTTCTTTTCTTTACTTCCTTTTCTTGAGTTCTTATTTTCTTCTTTACCTTCTTTCCTGTTTTTCGCTTTCTTCTTTTTGACATTTTCTTTTTCTATTTTCCTTTTTCGCTAACTTTTCTTCTCTTTCCTCAACCTATTCCCTCTACTTTCTTCCAATTCCTTACGCTTTTCTCTACCTTTCTTCTCCTATTCTACTTCTTTCTTCGTCTACTTTCTTTCTTTAACTTTTACTCAAACTTTCATCATATTATTCATTGTCTTGGGATTTTCTTTATGAACTCCCGCGTTTCCTGTAAGTTTCCTGTTGGCACATCGTATTCCCTTCCCCCCTTGCCCTTCCCTTCCCTTCCCCTCCCTCCCTCGCTCCCTTCCCCTCCCTTAGTCACTTCACGTCCTGTCCCTGTTATCACTACAAAGGACACATTGGTATTAAAACTAAACGTGAGTAAGTGATGATTTCTCTCTCTCTCTCTCTCTCTCTCTCTCTCTCTCTCTCTCTCTCTCTCTCTCTCTCTCGCTCTCTCTCTCTCTCTCTCTCTCTCTCTCTCTCTCTCTCTTTTTTTTCTGTTTTAATTCTTTGTCTTATCGTTGTGTGTGTGTGTGTGTGTGTGTGTGTGTGTGTGTGTGTGTGTGTGTGTGTGTGTGTGTGTGTTGTTTTCCTTTCACTCCTGTCGCGATATGGTCGTTGTCGCCACACACACACACACACACACACACACACACACACACACGAACGTAAATCTTAAGCTTGTCACTTTCTCCTATTCCCGTAGAACAACAACACCTATATTTCTCTCTCTCTCTCTCTCTCTCTCTCTCTCTCTCTCTCTCTCTCTCTCTCTCTCTCTCTCTCTCTCTCTCTCTCTCTCTCATCTACTTTTTTTCCTCCTTTTCTTCCTCCCTTCCGCTCTTTCTCTCTCCCTTCCTTCCTCCCTCCCACTCTTCCTTTCCTATATTCTCTTTTTCATAATTTAATCTCTGAATCACCTTTGTCTTTCTCCATTTTCCTTCCTTTCTTCCTTTCCGTAAGATTTTCACACTTCACATTACTCGCTTTTATTACTTCCTTCCTTCCTTCCTTCTTTTCTGTTTTCTCTGAGTCTCTTCCATCCTTTCAGTTTTCCTTCCTTCCTTCCTTCTTTTCTGTTTTCTCTGAGTTTCTTCCATTCTTTCAGTTTTCCTTCCTTCCTTCCTTCTTTTCTGTTTTCTCTGAGTTTCTTCCATCCTTTCAGTTTTCCTTCCTTCCTTCCTTCTTTTCTGTTTTCTCTGAGTTTCTTCCATCCTTTCAGTTTTCCTTCCTTCCCTTCCTTCTTTTTTGTTTTCTCTGAGTTTCTTCCATTCTTTCAGTTTTCCTTCCTTCCCTTCCTTCCTTTCCTCGATTCGCTCTCACTAATATCTCACGTTCCTTCTTCTTCCTTCCTTTCCTTTGTTTTCTCTCACCGATTATATCATTTCCTTTCTGTCCTACCTTAGTTAATCTTCCTTTTTCTTTCTTCTTTCTTTTTTTCAGTTTTTTTTATCGATTATCTCACTTTCTCTTTCTTATTTTTATTTATTCTTCTTTTTCTTCTTTTTCTTCTGATTTTCTCTTATACCGATGATCTCATTTTCCTTCTCTTATCTTATCTCTCTAGTTTTCCTTCTTTCTTTCCTTCATTTTCTTCATTTCTACTCATCATTATTTCACGTCTCTTCTCTCCTTTATCTTAACTAATCTTTCTTCTTTTTTTTCTTTCTTTTTTTCTTCTTTTCTCTGACTTCCTTTTCCCTAATACCTCACAATCCTTCTCCATTACCTTTTAACTAATCGTCGTACTTTCCTTCCTTCACATGCTAAGTTATATATCTCTCTCTCTTATCTTAACTAATCTTTCTTCTTCTTTTTCTTTCTCTTTTTTTCTGACTTCGTTTTCCCTATGACCTCACTTTCCTTCTCTCCAATACCTTTTAAATAATTGTCCTACTTTATTTTCTTCCTTTACATGCTAAGTTATATCTCTTATCTTTACTAATCGTCCTCCTCCTCTCCTCCCCAACAGGCGCCGGGATGTGTCTGGGTCGTGTGGGCGGCGTGGTGGGTGTGGTGGGGGCTGCTCTCATCTTCCTGGGCCTTCTACAAGTGGTGTCCGGGACCTACTTCATGCTGGCGCTGCCCATCTTCCA